>NC_088239.1:78477631-78792631 GCF_036934945.1 Oncorhynchus masou masou | reverse complement strand
TTTAATTTGATGGTTCTGACGTGGAATGAGTAGTTTAGCTTTGAGTCTGACCCTTTGGAAAGATTGTATCACATTCAATGGCTACTTTTTGTGGTACTTGAAATTATGAATAAACACTTGTTTTCTAAGAAAAGCTCTTGACTTCCTCTGGACCCGAAAAAATTGAGGTTATTTTATCAAATAGAGGGGTGGTCTGTTTTCATTGCTAGCCCAGCTGTTTTCATTGCTAGCCCAGCTAGCCCAGCTGTTGTCATTGCTAGCCCAGCTAGCCCAGCTGTTGTCATTGCTAGCCCAGCTGTTTTCATTGCTAGCCCAGCTAGCCCAGCTGTTGTCATTGCTAGCCCAGCTAGCCCAGCTGTTTTCATTGCTAGCCCAGCTGTTTTCATTGCGAGCCCAGCTAGCCCAGCTGTTGTCATTGCTAGCCCAGCTGTTTTCATTACTAGCCCAGCTGTTTTCAGCCCAGCTAGCCCAGCTGTTGTCATTGCTAGCCCAGCTGTTTTCATTGCTAGCCCAGCTAGCCCAGCTGTTGTCATTGCTAGCCCAGCTAGCCCAGCTGTTGTCATTGCTAGCCCAGCTGTTTTCATTGCTAGCCCAGCTAGCCCAGCTGTTGTCATTGCTAGCCCAGCTAGCCCAGCTGTTTTCATTGCTAGCCCAGCTGTTTTCATTGCGAGCCCAGCTAGCCCAGCTGTTTTCATTGCTAGCCCAGCTGTTTTCATTGCGAGCCCAGCTAGCCCAGCTGTTGTCATTGCTAGCCCAGCTGTTTTCATTGCTAGCCCAGCTAGCCCAGCTGTTTTCCCTTGCTGGCTCACGCTTGTCCAGCCCACATCATTAAGGCTGCCAAGACAATTATTTCAGTGTGAAGGGAAACCATCAGCACGGCTCTAGTGATGAACGAGGGCAAGGTCAGGCAGTGAAACTGACCAAAAACCAGTGCTTCCCCCTAAATCACGACTCCCTACCCCAGGAGTCCTCTGATGACATAATTTCCTGTGTGTTTAGTTTCAATAACACAAGCCCCTGTTGGTATTGATATCATCTAGAGCTTTGGTGAACATCTAACAAATCAGAATGCTAACAAGCACATTTAACTTGAAACTTTGCAGCCTGTGATATTGAGGCTGTGGTCAGGTTGTGGGGGACACTGGGAAGGGATGGAGGGTGGGTGTTTGAGGCTGTGGTCAGGTTGTGGTTGTGGGGGACACTGGGGCGAGATGGAGGGTGGGTGTTTGAAGCTGTGGTCAGGTTGTGGGGGACACTGGGACGGGATGGAGGGTGGGTGTTTGAGGCTGTGGTCAGGTTGTGGGGGACACTGGGAAGGGATGGAGGGTGGGTGTTTGAGGCTGTGGTCAGGTTGTGGGGGACACTGGGAAGGGATGGAGGGTGGGTGTTTGAGGCTGTGGTCAGGTTGTGGGGGACACTGGGAAGGGATGGAGGGTGGGTGTTTGAGGCTGTGGTCAGGTTGTGGGGGGGGACACTGGGAAGGGATGGAGGGTGGGTGTTTGAGGCTGTGGTCAGGTTGTGGGGGACACTGGGAAGGGATGGAGGGTGGGTGTTTGAGGCTGTGGTCAGGTTGTGGTTGTGGGGGACACTGGGGCGAGATGGAGGGTGGGTGTTTGAGGCTGTGGTCAGGTTGTGGTTGTGGGGGACACTGGGAAGGGATGGAGGGTGGGTGTTTGAGGCTGTGGTCAGGTTGTGGTTGTGGGGGACACTGGGAAGGGATGGAGGGTGGGTGTTTGAGGCTGTGGTCAGGTTGTGGGGGACACTGGGAAGGGATGGAGAGTGGGTGTTTGAGGCTGTGGTCAGGTTGTGGGGGACACTGGGAAGGGATGGAGGGTGGGTGTTTGAGGCTGTGGTCAGGTTGTGGTTGTGGGGGACACTGGGAAGGGATGAAGGGTGGGTGTTTGAGGCTGTGGTCAGGTTGTGGGGGACACTGGGAAGGGATGGAGGGTGGGTGTTTGAGGCTGTGGTCAGGTTGTGGGGGACACTGGGAAGGGATGGAGGGTGGGTGTTTGAGGCTGTGGTCAGGTTGTGGGGGACACTGGGACGGGATGGAGGGTGGGTGTTTGAGGCTGTGGTCAGGTTGTGGTTGTGGGGGACACTGGGAAGGGATGGAGGGTGGGTGTTTGAGGCTGTGGTCAGGTTGTGGTTGTGGGGGACACTGGGAAGGGATGTTTTCACCAGTAAAAGAAAGAACTCAAACAAGACAAATTCTCCAGTTAAAAATGTCATTACATTTGCAATGTAGAGTAACTTCAGCTTTGAAAAGACATGGCTTGTGGTACTTACATTGTGGTCAGCTTTGGAATCAGTTCATTTGGACTTCCAGCATTTTGTATGCTACAGTAAGTTAATGGCCAACCATTCTGTAAACAGAGGATATACTATAATTGGGCAGTACTACACAGTACTATGATAACAGTGGAAAATTGCTTATTGGCGGTCGGTCCATCTAACCTCCACCACCACAGCACTAGGAAAGTGGAAATCTGTCTGTATACTTACAATACACAATTGGCCATTCAAAAATGTTTAAAGCAGTGTAGGCTATCACAGCTACCATCAACTCTATCCTCCTATTCTTAAATTTGCCACTGGCCAACAAAAAAAGCACAAAGACAATGGTTAGACCACATTGGCTGTACAGTCTGTGGTACATCGTGACCCTGGTTGGAGATAATGTTTTTTCCTGTTAGAAACGTCTCTGTGTGTTTCTGTATGTGGGTCACACTGCTTGACTACTGAATTAGACGGATCCCACTTCAAACTGGCATTAAGCACGTCCCCTAAACCTCGGCTCCACAGTAATAACCGTACTGGAGATGAAATGGGCATTCTGCCACACATTTCAGCATCGGTCTGGTCTGCCCAGTACCAATGGTGTGCGTTTAATAAAAACACAAATAAAGCATGCATCCCAAATGGCATCGTATTTTTTTGACCCAAGCCATATTGCTCTGGTCAAAAGTAGTGCAGTGTAAAAGGAAAGGGGTGCAATTTAGGATACTGCCAGAGTAAAGATTAAAGAGTAAAGGACAGGTGTGGAGGGGGGCGAGGTGTTGGGTCTGATTGAAGACCTGGTCTGACTAAATAGTCATAGTCTAACACGTTCTTTATTCATACAGCCTATTGATTGTTGAATTGATTTAATGAGCATATTTAATTAGGGTAAGTATTTATAACCCACATGGTCAATATTACAATACTTTTCTATGCATATAAGTCTTGGGCGGTGTTTTATTTCATCTTTACCAGAATTGCATCAGTCTGAGTGACTGTAGATGAAGTCACATGATTAAACGGTTTCTCCCTCAGTTATCAGATTAAGAAATGCCCCAGAGGGATCTACTGTGCTGCCATATTGCATATTTGCTGACAAAACCTCAAGTGGATATTCTTCTGTACTACCGAACAGCTCCTGACAATGCTTTTGCTTGCAAAGTTTCACTTTCAATTTGCCCATTTTTTCAATCTACTGACATTCATGAGAAGTGCAGCCCTATTCAATGATACAATGTATTTCCCAGTAAAAAGCCCCCAATGCAATTAATACATTTGCCAGTTTAAGAATTAACAGTATATTGTGTGAATAAACATGGGGGATGGGCTTGATGTGTGTGTGTGTGCTTTTGTGTGTGTGCGTGTGTGTATGTGCATGTGTGTGTGCGTGTGTGTGTGTGTATGCGTGTGTGTGTGTGTGTGTGTGGCAGGGAGGGGGGATTGTAGAATGATCTGACCAGATGTATCATAGTGACTTCATAGCAGTTGGGTATTATGCAAGGCTGCTGAGACTTCGGTCAGCTTTGAGTGGAACTGGTGTTTTCTAAAGTGTGTAAAAGCAGAGAGGAGGGTAACTCTAAAATATACCTTCTTTAGGGCCATTAATGGATCTCTCTCTCTCTCTCTCTCTCTCTCTCTCTCTCTCTCTCTCTCTCTCTCTCTCCCAACTCTGCAGTGACATATGTAGAACTGGCCTTGGGAACCCATCTCCTCTTTCACTGAGCCCTCTGCAGGGCCGTTTTGGCCCCTCTCACCCCCCTCCTGCAGCGCACCAAAAGATCCCCCTCCCTTAGAGGAAATGGCCGATCATCATCATCAGGTTAAGACTTCCTTCCTCTTTATTCGACTGCAGTCGCCCTCTAAGGCCCATGACCTGCCGTATCCTGCTGACACTGCCAGCTCCATCGCCACAGAGGAAGGAGGGTCGACGAACAACTCGGCTGGAGTTATAGTGACATCCACAGCTGTAGCCGCAGCACCCATCCCACCAGACCACATAGAGGACTGCAGTGTCACGGCCTTGAGAGTAGACATCAACTCAAATCAAGAAGTAGACGAAAAAGCCAGAGAGAGAGGGGAAACATCCGATTATTCAACTCATGCTGGAGATGTGGCTTCGGTCGTCTCAGGAGACCCTCAGACTCAGAACTACCAGAACTTATTGTTGAAAGCTGATCTGGAATCAGTGACTGGATTACAGGACCATAGTCTCAGTACCTCGGAGTCGGATTTCCCTGTTTGGGTCCTGCGGGAGGACAGTCCTCGGACAATGATGAACAAGGACAATCAACAGCCACTAGCGGGGACACCAACCACCGCCACCAACCCAGCACCCCCCTCTCAAGCTTATTCTGCAGCACCACGAGTAAGCTTCCTGCACCCAGCAGAAGGATCCGTGCCCGACACCCACGGGCCCAAGGCCACTGAGATGGAGATGGACAAGCCAAGCCAGAAGCCTTTCCACCAGGCCCCAGCCTCAGCACCTACCCAACCCAACGTGGCTCCCAGCCCCCATTGCCCCAGCAGCACTAACAGTTGGGTTAGCAGTGCAAAGCAGAAGGAGGCTGGTGAGAAGCCAAGAGGTCCACAGAGTGGTTCACAAGTGTTCCTTAGAAGTCCAGAAGAGCGCAAGACCTTTCTGTATGCAGTCAAGGAGAGGTCCTCAAAGGTACCTGGAGACACGTACAGGAACGCAGTGACAAAGAGTCTCTCCACGTCTATAGCTGTCACTCAACCCAGTGTTGTGACCTCACCGGCTTCTTCTTCAGAGCCTTCTGTGGTGAGCTCAGCTAGGTCAAAACCCACAGTCTCAACAGTTGCTGCTCCATCCTCTGTGATCAGTGCTGCTCGTCCCTCCATGATAAAGCCTGTTCCAGCTCAGAAGGTGAGTTGCTGCTTAGGTTCTGTATGTGCAGAGATGCTGCTACTGAAAGTGTATCTGATGGATGAACCAGTTGCATGTACAGTTGATGACTTGATGAGATGTTGTGGCTTCACATCCTTGATTGTTCCGTAATTACAGTACAGTATACTTTTTGCATTTGTGTCCATTTGTGGCTACGACATAAGTATGTGATTTTTACGATCAACATTACATTGATAATTCCCAAGAAGAGTATTTGTGCTCAAAATATTTGAGCACTGGGATTATACCAAAACTAACCATCCAGGGCCCTAATGTACAGTAGATTAAACTAACCAGCCAGGGATAAATATAAAGTAGATTTGAGATGTTAAAGTGCTCTTGGTAGTGTAGACATAAAACCAGCCAATCAACTTCCATGAGACATGAGTCATGACAACGTAAGACGAATAATACTCTCTATAGCTCCACACCCAGATGGAATGATAGCTAGTAGGTATCCGGGGCTTGTCTGTCATTCCTCAGACTAAATGGCCTAGAAAGACATATCATCTTTTCAAGAGATAACCCACCGGTCTCTGAAGTCCTCTGGACAATAATCACAAACAGCCCATGGAGCAGTCCTGTATTTTAGCCTCTTGAAATTGGTATTTATAACAAACAGTTCCGCAGTGTCATTACAGTGTAATTACTGAAGAGACAGATTTCACACACATCTCCTGGTTGTCTGTGTCCACACTAATGAAGTAATGAGATTATTAGTATTTAGGTGGGTTAAGCCCACCAGTATCCTCTGTCTAACCTTAACCCTCTGTAAATAAATCCAACTCCACTTATTCTTGTAGGCCTCTCCATGCTACTGTGGTAAACTGAACATCACGGTCTGTATTCACAAAGTGTCTCAGAGTAGGAGTGCTGATCTAGGATCAGGTCAGCACTCTTATTTGTTATGATTTGAAGGACAAAACCAATTATGTGTTTCTTTGTGTATATAGGCCATGGTCATCTTTGACACCATTGGGATGCCATAGTATTATAATGGGAAACCCTTCAAAATAAGATTGAGGTGAGGGGGGTGTGGGTGAATGGCTCAACCTGGAATTGGATCACCCCCTAGTGTTGGATTTTCAAATATTGTACTGGAAAATAGGAATACTGCTTTATTTGCTATGCTTTATGAATTATTTGCAGAGAGGATAAAACAATATTATTCCACGAATCCCGCAAATTAATCCTGCGCTGTCAAATATATGATTAACAATGTCCTTTCAACTCTTAACACTCTGATCAGATATGGCAGTCTGTGATCTAAATATCCATGCATTTGCAATGAGGAATGCGTCTATATTTACATAAATGCCTATAAAAATCTATATTTATGCAGGTAAATTTGAATTTTCTAAAGTCTAGCAGTCTCTTGCTAAATGTATTGCTGTATTGACCTACAGTATCTTATTAAAGGTAGACTCATCAATATGACATCTCGATATCAAATCAAATCAATGTTTTATTTGTCAAATGCGCTGAATACAACAGGTGTACTAGACCTTACAGTGAAATGCTTACTTACAAGCCCTTAACCAACAATGTAGTTTTAAGAAAATATAACAAAAAAAGTAGGAGATAAGAATAACAAATGAGCAGCAGTAAATAACAATAGCGGGGCTATATGCAGGGGGTACCTCTACAGAGTCAATGTGGAGGCTATATACAGGGGGTACCACTACAGAGTCAATGTGGCGGCTATATACAGGGGGTACCGGTACAGAGTCAATGTGGAGGCTATATACAGGGGGTACCTCTACAGAGTCAATGTGGAGGCTATATACAGGGGGTACCACTACAGAGTCAATGTGGCGGCTATATACAGGGGGTACCGGTACAGAGTCAATGTGGAGGCTATATACAAGGGGTACCTCTACAGAGTCAATGTGGAGGCTATATACAGGGGGTACCGGTACAGAGTCAATGTGGAGGCTATATACAGGGGGTACCGGTACAGAGTCAATGTGGAGGCTATATACAGGGGGTACCGGTACAGAGGCAATGTGGAGGCTATATACAGGGGGTACCGGTACAGAGTCAATGTGGAGGCTATATACAAGGGGTACCGGTACAGAGTCAATGTGGAGGCTATATACAGGGGGTACCGGTACAGAGTCAATGTGGAGGCTATATACAGGGGGTACCGGTACAGAGTCAATGTGGAGGCTATATACAGGGGTACCGGTACAGAGTCAATGTGGAGGCTATATACAGGGGGTACCGGTACAGAGTCAATGTGGAGGCTATATACAGGGGGTACCGGTACAGAGTCAATGTGGAGGCTATATACAGGGGTACCGGTACAGAGTCAATGTGGAGGCTATATACAGGGGGTACCGATACAGAGTCAATGTGGAGGCTATATACAGGGGGTACCGGTACAGAGTCAATGTGGAGGCTATATACAGGGGGTACCGGTACAGAGTCAATGTGGAGGCTATATACAGGGGGTACCGGTACAGAGTCAATGTGAGGGGGCACCGGTGTCGAGGTAATATGTACACGTAGGTAGAGTGATTAAAGTGCATAGATGATAACAGAGAGTAGCAGCAGCGTTCCGAGGGTGGGGGGCGGGGGGCAATGCAGTGTACAGCGGGGTGGATTCCTGCTTACAGACATCGACAATAATATAATTCAAATCCGCTACATTGGAAAGAGACAAGTCTTTCACAGCAATTTTTTTTGCAATTCTAGCCATTTTGCCATGGGGTGGAGAGATGTTTGCAGTTTTAAAGCTAATTTCCTGCAATTCTACACATTTTGTAATGACTCATGTCATGTTAATTTGATATCTGAGTGAGTATGACTAACAAAATCAATGGGGGGCCCTTTGAGATTAGGGCCCCTGGGTACGTGGCCTGCGGGCCCAGTCGGTATTCGGCAATGATTACTACAAGTTTATAGCTGGCTAGACTAATTACCAAACAAAAAATTGTTAGTTGACATGGCTAATGGAGTAACTGTCAGTGACTGATATAACATAAAAAAAACTGCTGATGCACATCCAAATTTTGACATTGCATCTAGTGTGTTCTACTAAATAACAATTTGGGTTGGGGGGCCCTTACCGGCCGGGGGCCCTAAGCACAAGTTTAAGCCTGAACCCAGCCCTGACCATCCAGGAAATTATGCTACAGAGTATTTGTTTTCTTTAAGAATCAGACAGGAAAAACTGGTTCTTTCCACGTATGTTCTTGCTTAAAACAGCAAAATCATAATCCCCATTTCTGTGGGCTTGTGCACATCTGTGCCACCCATCCCGTAGCTTTTTTTCTGTCCTGATGTTTGGGAAGTCTAACACTTTGCAGTAAATGTCGATTTAAGGATTACACGTGGTGATGTAAAAATACAGACATTTTTGAAAGATATACATAATAATGGTGTTTAGTCTGCCTGTGCCCCTAGAGACCAGTAATAGAAGAGAGTGGTGAAAAAGTACTGTATCAAATAAATGTACATGCCACAGAACATAAACCCTGCATGTATAGGCCAACTGCCACATGGAGCTTTGCACTAACTCTATTCATTTTGTACCATACATTTCTTGTCAATCATTATCTGAGAGGTATCATGGGCTGTGTTTTTTGTGTTCTCTTTCCATTTTGCACACACTGCATTTCAACCGCATGTCTTCATTGGATGTGTTTTTTTATCTGTACAATCAGGTTATTTTTCGGTTGACATTTTCAGGTTTTTGTAAAACGTGTGTAATATGGATTCGTTCCCAATTGTATTAGTGAATGTACAGGATACACATGGTACTGTCCAATGAAATTCTTACTTGGAGGTTCCTTTTAGACAATGCAACAACAATAAGAAATAATAACATTTAAGAATACGAACATAAAAGTAAATGTCTCAGTAGAATATAATATACAGGAAGGCACAATTTATAGTCATGCTGTACAGACACGCTTGGCGATTGGCAACACCGCTTAAACCAAATTTAAATCGTTTTTCATGAATGAGGCGAAATTGTCGTCTCAGCATTTCTGAACTAGCAGAATGGGTTCCAGAGAATAGTTTAGCCATAGTCATGATAGCCTATCATTACGGGGAAAACAACTTTCATAAGCACAAGGTAGCCTACATAAATACAGCATGCATGACTGAAATTCTCTATTCTAAAATGATTACAAATGTATGATGGATAGATAGTTCATGAGCAGGTTTTCATGCTGCCAGTCAGTTTAATCTTTGGATAAGAGCTTCATTATTTTCATTTCTCGATGTCCTGTATCTGCCACAGGATAATCTACCCTCGTTAGATCAGGAATAGTATGAACTACGAAGCGATTTTAGATGGGAACGTACCAAGTGTCACCATATTTGAGGGGAAGGCTGGAAAGCGTAACAAAAGTCAATAGATAAACACCGAGGGCAAAGTGTAGCAGATATAGGAAGCGGGAGTAGGACGTCGGATAAAGAAATGCTTTGCACACAGATGGAATAAATCAATCGTTGGTAAGTAAATGCATTGTTAACTACCCGAAGAACAAACTTTTCGAGTCAACAATGGCTGGTTATTGGATTCAGAAGGTTGCTGGAGCTGGCTGAAGTCGAATTCGTGGTTAGCTCGCTGGCTAGCTAGCTACAGTACAGTAGTTCGTGGGGTTTCGAGTTCCTCCAGTCATCCATTCCCACAGCCAGACGGATTCTGCTCCTTGGATTGAGGGCTGCAAGTAGACGTTACGAGTAGTGCAAACCACGTCCTGCATGTTAGGAAAACGGGTCAGCTTTCTTCGGAGGACAGAACTGTTTGATGCGTTTGTAGCATAAGTCAATATTGGCTAGTTTTATATACTGAGAAATGGTGGTGGTGGGGATTTCAGTCAGTCAAGGGATATGAAGTGAACAACTGTCAGAACAGCTTGCCAGCTCCTTCACGAAGAGTGATCACAAAACATTGGGGATATGGACGAGAGTGATGATGGGGTAAGGTGCTTATAGCAGTAACGGTAAACTGGCTAAAATAAATTCCATAATGTCTTATTGTTGTTGTTTTTTTATAGCTAGTTACCTAGCCAGCTCAGAATATAACGATCATTTGGCTTGTTGGCTAGCACATTGTCAGCTGTGATTGCTACTGTTAGCTGTTGTCCCTGGCAGTTGATAGCATCATGCTATCTATCTAACTGTCATATCACACCATAGCAAGCATAGTGACAAATATTTAAAAAAATAAAATTTTGCCAAACGTCTTATGTTTGCCACTAACGTTATATCAGTAAGAATAGTAACGATAAGCCAAGACATTTTGAAATGTGTGGCTTGCTGTGGTGCTGGTTAAGTATCAAGTGGAAGCTCTTTGTTGTCAGGAAGCCCCTTCAATTCACCATGATCTGATGTTATAGTCTAACTGTTAGCTAGTTAGCCAGCACTTTTCATTTTATCCATTGAAGAGGCTAGATTTTGTTGTTTGTAATTCATGATCAAAGCCTAGTTTTCACTCTTCACTAAATCAACTTGGTCTTTATTTTTGTAAATGTTGTGAAATAAACAATTTTTATGGTAAACCTAGTAGCTACATTATTTACAGTAACTAAGTTGCTAGTTCAGTTTTCAACACTGTAGTCATTGTAACGTTATTTTGAAGGTAGATTCAACTAGCCAAGGGGTTTAACATAACAAGGATGCTCCTATAATGTGAAATTTAAATTGGCTGTGCTTGCTTGGATTAATCCTTGGATCAGATTCAAATCTGGGGTAGAGCCCCAACAGTGTTTTCCCCTCAGCAAATGTTTCCACTTCACTATTTTCCCCTCATTCGCTCTTCAATTTCAGGAGCTTTAGCTAGAAGTCAGCGGGGTCTGCCTGAACTAATTCTTCACTTTGTACAGTTGTGCTCTGTTTAGATGTGATTATGTTAATGTAATTGGGAAGGCTTGGAGTGGTCCAGCAGTCTTACTGGCATTGTAAAATGAATTGCCAAGAGAGCAGTGCATTTAGCAGCCATGGCTTCGTTCGTAAACTGTTTGATTGACTAAGTACAGGATTGACAAATCGACAGTTTCTTTCTCTTGCTTTTTTACACAGTCAGGATTTGTCATAAATTTACCTCAGTGAGAAGACGGATCACATGGTTAAATTCAAGGGGCTCAATAAGTTACCTATTGTCCAAGACACATCTTACAGTTCATCCCATACACGGTGCAGTTTATCCACTCTGCCTTTGTATGACAGAACATTAGAGATGTATTGACGCATGCATCTCACAGTCCCTTAACTGGCTGTCAGAGACAATTTGCCTCCTAAGTATTTTCACTACTGATGAGGATGACCTGGTTTTACCACATCATAGCACAGTTCTGACAGACAGTCTTTATTGTATTGCTACATAAGCCTTCAATGGCCCTGAGTCAGGTTGGGCCAGAAGTCTATCCTGTGTGCAATAGGAATGCCTGCAACCTGTCATTAAGAGCACACTTCCTTCACTGTTCCAGAAAATGTTAATGACGACATAGGCTTTTTACGGTGTTCCCCGCTTACACTCAGTAAGAGAGATTTCTGCCACCTCCGGTAGGTGTCCCATGTTTGTCTGGGATTCTGTCTCCCCCTGTTCACCTGACACTTGGCCTGGTCTGACATGGGAGTGGCTGCATATGGTGTTGACTGGCCTGACAGCTGTGAAGGATGCATTGTTTCCTTAGGGGAGAGACAGAAACAAAGCATTATGCTAAGAGCCAGAAGGGAGCTGGGAATTGGCTAGTCTTTGTACAGGAGTAAGGCTATCATAAAAAGTGGCTTGATCAACATAAAATAATAATTTAAATGATTCTACATTTGTCCTGTTATCAGGTGAATTAAAATCAGTGAGCATATAAGATCATTATTGCTTTGATTTGGTTGACTTCCTCCCTGCTAACCTACTCTTTAGCTCATTTCTATTAGAAGTGCCTCCTAACCCAGCTCCTTCTCCCATAACCCATGCGGCACAGATTTTGGGCAAACACTCTTGTCTTTTTTTTTTTACAGGCAAACAAGGAATAGTTTTTTCCTCAGCTAATGTGAATAGTGAGAGTTTTGTGTCTTCTTGGACAGACCTTCCTTTACTTCCATGAGTCAAGCTAAACCCAATGACACATGGGGTTCTGTTTTCCATTAATAAAGTGTGCATGCATTGCAAACCTCCAAAAAATGAGGTCTTGTAGCAAAACATGACTTGATTTGGTACATCATTTAAGTGTTTGGAATCTTTCTGGTGTTTTTTTTTCTCTCATTATGCATTGGCAAATGTAATTCACTAATGCCGTGTAACCTAAGGTCTCCAGATGCACAATCATTGTTATTGAAATCCTGTAACAGGACTTTTCCGGAACAGAAATGTGATAAGGAAATGTAAAAGCACTCTTGCCCTTGCAGAACGCCGCACGAACCAGATCATGTCTAATTTACAAGCTCCCTCCCTATAAGGAGTCTGCTTCTTCCTATAAGTAGTGCCCTACATGGAAGCCCCCATTTCACCTCATTAACAGATGTTATTATCACCTCTTAAATGGTATTACCCTTCAGGGTTCATATCCAGTCTATCCTGTTTGACTGATAGGTCATATAACAATCCCACTAACTAACATCCAGTGATCTGTAAAGGAATACAACTGCATCACCAACCCCATTTATATGCATGTTATAGGCCTACATCTTTGGGTCAAATGTATTGGATTTTTAAACTCAGTTTAAAAGCACTTCGCTGAAGAGAGTGCAGGTATAAAGTCCTGTGTCAAGTGACTGATGTGTCTGGCACCTGATTATAAATAAGAGATTTGGCAAGAAGCTGCTCTAAAGGAAGCTCTTTTGTCCTATTTATCAAATGCTCATGAAAGATCCAAAAGCGGATTATACCGGAAGATTCATGAGATTCACTTTAGTTGTAATTTATGGCTGACTCTGCACTACAGATTTACAAAGCCTATTTACAAACAGAACAGGGAGAAATACAAAAAAAACTGATTGTACTTGAAGTAGGTTAGATGAGCATATTTAGGCATATGACATTACTGGTCTGGAATAATAAACCTAACATATTTTGCTTTGATAAAAGCATAGGACCAGGTTGTGAACACACATTAGCTCTGTAATAATTAGTACTGTTGCACCTCCTCCATTACATGGTGACACAGAAACACAGCCACAACAGATGACAGGTAGACATGCTGCTCGGCTTTAATCTGGAATGTTTGCCCATGGCAGAGCCACTGTGGCCCAGCCTTGTTATGGCATTGTAAAAATGACTGGGGAAATGTATTTTGTCATCACCCTCGAATGACTGAGGATTGGTCAGTGTGTTCATTTGAGTAGCATGTCATCTTATGCAACTTCTCAAAAGCAGATTTTCTTCACCTTTAGCCTATCTGCTGTCCTGGCTTGATATTGTCTGGGACATTACTCTCCCTTTAGAGAGTTAATGTTCTCTAGGAGTCTATGTGGGCTGTGCCTGTGTCATAACGGAAAAGCTGACCTGTAGGTTAGGCGCTCCAAACGCAGTGAACCAACTGTGCAGCTGCATGTTCCGAGCCATCTGCACTTTTGAATTTTCTTTGAACCTCTAAAAACATTTTCCAACCCTAGATGGATCGGAGCACGGTCGTCCCACAGCCTTTTGGATTGACAAATACTTACTAACCATAAAATACACACCGGCTGTATTGTTTCTGACCGTGTTTACTACTCTAGTAGCGAAGACTTGCTCTTTATGTGTGTACTGTCAAAATGTACAATAACTTTAGAATGCTCGGGTTTGTCCTCCGAACACTATCCCTGATCTCTGCACACTGTATGACAGAAGTTAAGAGGGTTGAAAACCTTTTCATTGACTAAGAGGAGCTTCTCAAATTCAGGAGATGCAGGTAGGCCAATCTATTTTCACTTATTTAGCGTTCTGTATTTTTGTGGTCACCTAGATATGGTTGGTCTTTTTCTCTCCTTATCAGTACAGCAGAACAGTTGCACCATTATTCAACAACTGTTCCTCAGTCAGTTTGAGTTAGTGTACCATTTGATAACATTGGAAATAATGTCAAGAAGCATTTTTTTGATCGTTTGGAATAAGATGTTTGTTTGTGGACTGGGTAGGGTATGGAAGTTTCCCAGAAACTTGTCAGTCTGCTAGTCCTTGAAAAGAAAGCCCAACCTTTTTCTGTGCTTGTTTACACAAGTCTCACACATGCTGAGTTCTGGAAGCACTATACCTCGTTCTACAGCCGAGCACATCTTTCACAGTCAGAGTAATGATATCCTGTTTGAGATGTACCGCTACTTCTTTTACCTAGATGTAAGTTTGGCTCAGATATTAAGCTAGCAAAATACAATACATCCTACACTCTAATGTCCTGTCTTGTGATTTGGGATGAGGCAAATTTGAACCAAAAAATGGGAACCCCCTTTCCTCATTTTGTCAACTGTTTCATTTGACTAATTCCCCAAACCATTGTGATGGATTTGCAATGTTTTATTATCCTGAATCACGTTGATCTTTTGTCATTCATTTCCATCAGATTTAGGCAGGTCATAGGCAGGTCATTCACTGTACATAGACTTGTTCTATTGTTTTATTGACTGTATGTTTGTTTACTCCATGTGTAACTCTATGTTGTTTGTTTCACACTGCTTTGCTTTATCTTGACCATGTTGCAGTTGTAAATGATGAACTTGTTCTCAACTGGCCTACCTGGTGAAATAAGACATTTCAGCTCAGATGTGGATCTAGTTTAGATGTTCTCTGGGGCGGCAGGGTAGCCTAGTGGTTAGAGCGTTGGACTAGTAACCGGAAGGTTGCGAGTTCAAACCCCTGAGCTGACAAGGTACAAATCTGTCGTTCTGCCCCTGAACTGGCAGTTAACCCACTGTTCCCAGGCCGTCATTGAAAATAAGAATTTGTTCTTAACTGACTTGCCTGGTTAAATAAAGGTAAAATAAATAAAAAAATGTAGTTTGATGCCCTTTGAGGACGAAACATTGCCAGATTTGTTACGGGCAATTCCAAGTAAACAGAATTATGCTGAGATTCGCTTTAAAATTCTCAGTTTAAAATGTATGCTGAACAAAAAACATTGATTTAAAATACATTTTAAAAAATGACTGCAAAGTTTGGTAACAGTATTAAGATAAAATCTCCCTCCATTTTATTCTATTACCAAAATTTATATCTGCACAGTTCTTCAGATTTTTCACTTTAAAATCTATACCAAACAAAACATTGATTTCAAAGTTGAACAAAACACAGAACTATGTACAATGACTACTGTGCAGATACAGAGTTTGGTAACAGAATAAAACTGAGATTTTACTGTAATTATTTTTACCAATGGTTTTTGTTTGGTCAACATTTTTAGTGAAAAATCTGGGTCTCAGTGTAATTCTGTTACCATGGAATTGCCCTTACCAGAGAGTGACTTTACTTTAGCACAGGCGGTGAATTTCTGAACCCTCTGGAGTATGATAACTCTTAGCTCGAGTTCGTGAGCTCCAGTGTTTTCTAGGACCTTGATGTGACACTGCTCTGGCTCCTGTGGGAAAGGACAATGTGCTGAGTTATGGTGCCTCTCTGGAGTGTAAAGAATAGACTAATGTAAAGTCCCAAATTGCACCCAATTCCCTATCTAGTGCACTACTTTTGACCAGGGCTCATATTCCCATATAGTGCACTACTTTTGACCAGGACCCAATGTATGAGTCCTGGTCAAAAGTAGTTTACTAGATAGGGAATAGTGTGCCATTGGGAATATAGACAGAGATCATTGTGACCTTTTTAATGGAAAGCTGATTGACAGCTCACCTTCCATGACTATGTGGAAGTCAACTCTATTAATTACCCAAAGCATTAAACAAACTAGTGAATTATGATGTGGCCTTCACCCTCCAATGAGATTCCCAGCTGTTGCTAAGCGAAATAATTGAGTCCATCTGGGCAGATTTAGTAGAGTAGCCTATCTAGGCTAACCAGACTGTTTTTTTGTTGTTGTTGCTGTACGAAATGTTTTCTGTGAAAAACACTGCCATAGCGTCTTGTCTTTCACAATATGATGGAATTTTGTTAATTTTATAGGCTTTGTTCACCTTGATCAACACAACAGTTCTCATGAATGTCATAACAGTTCCAAAAGATGGTCTCTGTCTAACCAATCACCTCATTTGAATAGCATAAATTCTGTTATTGCAGTCAACATGATACCTTTTTAGTTTGTGTGGGCATTGAGTCTTCAATATTGGCCTATCAATTGTTCATTTTAAGCAATGTCTAATTACAAGAGAGTTGGGGGGGCTGCAAAAAACGACACTTTTCTGGTAAAAAAAAAAGGGTCTGCATTCTCACGTCTCACATTGGCAGCCATGGCAACAACCGCTTTCCCACAGAGAGCTAAGTTCGCTTCATAGTTCCTTCTACAATTTAACCTCTCAATTTAGATTGAAATGTAATTTACAAGGTCATTTCACTTTGGAAGTTATTTAGTCTATGTAGGAATTGTAGTCAATCATTCAGATTATGCTAGTGTTCATATTAGTCTACTAGTGTAGGTTATCGGCTTTCTCAATAATGATCTCACTGTTTTTGTGGCCCATCCATAGTGTTTTCCCACTCTTCCCCTTTTGTGCTCGTTGATGGATGCTGGCGTAATTCTAGTTTTAGTTGCCTGTCATTTGATCTGCAGAACTTAATTCTTGTAATGGTCATGGCACTAAGCTTTGGAATGGTTTCAAATGTGGATTTCATTGAATCAGAGTGCCTTTCTCCTGTTGAGTCATCCTGAATGAACGTCATGCAATCACTGTTGTAGACTTTAGCAGAACTAGGCCTATTAATTGTATGGCTGTTGGGAATGTTGGCTATTGATATACTTTACTGAGCCTTTGCTAAGGTTCAAACCGTATTCACTAGCCTTACTTGGATTGAGAGAGCCAAATGCTTCACGTACGTTAGATGGATCCTTCCTATGTGAACCTTTGACCTCCTCGGCACTTAGGCAGTAGCTTAAGCGTCTTTTGAGATCATGGCAGGTGAGTAGCTACTCTGATACATGAGA
Source organism: Oncorhynchus masou masou (assembly GCF_036934945.1). Lineage (NCBI taxonomy): Eukaryota > Metazoa > Chordata > Actinopteri > Salmoniformes > Salmonidae > Oncorhynchus > Oncorhynchus masou. The sequence continues at coordinate 78,775,426 of NC_088239.1, read as the reverse complement.
CCACTTTCTGATGGCATTGGCGGCCTGGCAGGCAGACGTCACGATCTAGAGACGCATCACTGTAAGCTGTTTTAAGAGAGGCTCTGACTTTCAGAACATGGACTGCTTGAGCTGTTATTGAGAATGCTGTGTGGCATGTTCTTATCTATAACACAGATAGTTTAGGATAATGTAGGCCTGAACTCTACTCCTGTATCACATTTAGCTTTACCCTTTAGCACTGTTTTTGGTCTTAAAAAAAAGTCAGAGATTGTTTTAAAATTCTCCAACTTTGTCAATGCTTGATTAGATTAGATCAGTGGTTCCAAAATTGTGTGGGCTCTAGGGGTCGGGGGGGGGCGGGGCTCTGGCTATTTTTTTTTTGTAAACTGGATTTATAACTTGGCAGAAATGTCCAGATCAACGATCCCATGTCAGGTTTTTTAGCCCATAGATTTTGTAGTACACATTCGACATGGCAAAATGTATGGAATTGTAAGAAAATTAGCTTATAAAAATGCAAAATGTTCTCTGCACCCAATGATAAATGTGTAGAATTGCAGAAAATAAGCTTTAAACCCGGGTAAAATGTTCTCCCTGTCAACAAGGGGTGCACGGGATGTTCCAATGCTGGAAGGGGGGCCTAAGTGAAGAGTTTTGGAACCCCCTGGGCTAGGTTACGCTGTTTCAAGATTTTTTTTGATTTGTAATAATGTTATGGTTTTACGTTACAAACTCATGTTAGTTTTACCCTTATGCTCACAGAGATTTTACCAATGAGTGTTCCCTGCTTTGAAAGAGACATGGCGGTAAGTGGCTGATGGTACTCTGTACGTTATAATCAATCAAAGATGTTGCTGTTAAAAACAAAATCAATAAATCAAACTAAAGCAATCGGAAATGATTTTGGTCGTTTATAATCAGAAACAATATCAAGATCTGAAGTTGATTCGTAGAGCATGGTCAAGGGAAATGCTTTTGAAAACATGGCCAGATGGTTAAATAGCGGTAGGTCTACTGTCAAGGTGATGTGATTGGCCTCAATCTGATTTTGGTTTCAAAACACCCAAATGAAATGAACTCTGTTTTACTGTCCAATCAATGGCCACTGATGGAGAGAGATCAATGATTTATGAATGATAATGCTTACTTATCAGAGAATCATCTTGCCTGCGGTAAATATATGTTCTTGTTTATTCTTGCAGGCTGAAACGTTTGTTTGGGTTAACAGCTCGTCTTCACACGCTCAAAGTGTTGCGAAGGCCAAGTACCAGTTTCTCTTTGGAAAAGGAGACGAGACCAGCTCTACTGAAAGCGGTATGGCACCTTTCATATAATCTACCCCACATGATACTTCACAACAGTATGATGCTATGCTGTTTGCTGTAGCTAAGGCTACACTTGGCCTTATCCTATTTTATTTTATTTTTAATTGTTCATTTAATAACATGCATGAAATGTGTCACAGTTGGACCCCTGCATTTTGCTGAAAAGTGTTCTTGAAATCCACTAAAAATATAGACTAATCCTGGTCTATTAATCATTCATCATCAGGCCTAATGCATACATTATTTTACTGGCTAATATGAATAATTCTAAATGATTAGTGCAGGACTGCCCAATTACAGTACTTAGCTATTTATAGTGCACTGTAAGAACCATACTGTGAAAGTTATAGGAAGCTCCTATACTAACCAGTTATTGATGAATTGGCCCAACAAGCCAATTTCTCTACAGAAAGAGGCTGTAGAAGTTGAGCCTTTCCTTTCACTGCCTTCTAGCCATGAGTTGAACAGAGCCTACTTTCCCAAAGTGCAATGAATAATTTTGGGGAACTGTAGTAGGGCCTATATAAACAAACCATTTTTCAAAGCAAGCCCATGAACAGTAGTTAAGTGCTGTGTCAAACATTCCCAGAAAGTAGAGATGAATAAGTACTGTATAGTGATGTGTTTCTATCGTTCCATTTAGTGTGAACATTAGCCTGTTTGCTGAGGTAATGCTACATCTGCACAGGGAAGACTTCCTCTTTTTATTACCTTTCAAGAGCCAGTCCGATAAGAGGTCTCAGCCCTGACTGGTTACCCAGGCTATTTAGCCGGAGCTTAAAAGGTCATTAGTAGTCCACAGGGATTTGCAAACATCATCTGGACATCTCCCAAGTGATGCTGCAAAGTCATGACTTAGTGCTATCACTTTCACTCTGTCCACTATCCTATCCTTCTCTACAGGGGTCACACAACTGGTGATCCTCAGCCTCCCTCGTCAACTAGACATTATATACAACTGTTGTATAAGATACGCTGTCTGTGTCCAAAATGGCATATGAAGTGCACTACTATAGGGCCCATAGGGCTTTGTTCTAAAGTAGTGCACTATGCCTGACGCAGCCTCTGTTCTGACGCTACACCAGTCTAAAGGTCTATTGTTTTAACTCCGTGTCACCCAAGTCATAAGTTATTTTGATGGCAGTAAAGATGGCAGAAATCTAATTAGCATAATAATAATAAATCCCAATGAAAAGCCATACGTTTAATCTAGAGATTTTGTTTTGGATGCATCTCAATCCACCTCATCGGCCTATGTCGAACTTCTGCATTTGCGGTGAGAGGTGACAGAGCTAGAGCGGTGTTTATCAGACCATGAGACATCTGAGGTGAGAGGTGACAGAGCTAGAGCGGTGTTTATCAGACCATGAGACATCTGAGGTGAGAGGTGACAGAGCTAGAGCGGTGTTTATCAGACCATGAGACATCTGAGGTGAGAGGTGACAGAGCTAGAGCGGTGTTTATCAGACCATGAGACATCTGAGGTGAGAGGTGACAGAGCTAGAGCGGTGTTTATCAGACCATGAGACATCTGAGGTGAGAGGTGACAGAGCTAGAGCGGTGTTTATCAGACCATGAGACATCTGAGGTGAGAGGTGACAGAGCTAGAGCGGTGTTTATCAGACCATGAGACATCTGAGGTGAGAGGTGACAGAGCTAGAGCGGTGTTTATCAGACCATGAGACATCTGAGGTGAGAGGTGACAGAGCTAGAGCGGTGTTTATCAGACCATGAGACATCTGAGGTGAGAGGTGACAGAGCTAGAGCGGTGTTTATCAGACCATGAGACATCTGAGGTGAGAGGTGACAGAGCTAGAGCGGTGTTTATCAGACCATGAGACATCTGAGGTGAGAGGTGACAGAGCTAGAGCGGTGTTTATCAGACCATGAGACATCTGAGGTGAGAGGTGACAGAGCTAGAGCGGTGTTTATCAGACCATGAGACATCTGAGGTGAGAGGTGACAGAGCTAGAGCGGTGTTTATCAGACCATGAGACATCTGAGGTGAGAGGTGACAGAGCTAGAGCGGTGTTTATCAGACCATGAGACATCCTGAAAATCGCTCTTCTCACACAACTGGAGTCGGTACAACTAATCTGCCAACTTCAGTCTGTAGCGTCCGGACAGTTTGGGATACACACTAATATGACCCCTCTGTGGAAAGGTGAGACTCTAGGATGCCCACAGGCCTCACAAGACCCGCCTGAAGGTCCCCGGGGCCAGTTGGAAACAAATGAATGGAAGTACAGTATATATGGAGATTGTTTAGTGCCAAAAATAAAAAGTTAAATACCTGTCCAAAAAAATAACAAATGCTTTCTGATCTTTCTTATACGCTCAGATATAGGACAGAAACTTCAGAACAAACTTCCCTTTGGAACTATCTGTTGTTCCATGTAGGGAATCTTTTATTCATTGCATTTGTATGGGCTAATGACAGTAAGGCCAAAAACAATTAGTAGAACCCCCCCCCCCCTCCCCCGCAGACTCTTATAGGTTAAGAGACATGGCCATGAATCTCTCATGTGCTATGTCAGTCACTCTCCAGTAGAAACAGATATTGATACAGTAAAAACAAGGAAATGCTGCCATCTAGTGTAATTGTGTTCTTGACATAACGTCTTCTATGACGAGGACATACAGTAACTGGAGACCGAGATCGGGGTCTTGTTAAGTAGGCAGGACATGGAAGAAAACACTCTGAAATGGAGTGGTACGATCTGAAAAGGAACGATTGCTTTCTTTTACCGTAGCAAAACGGTGTGCCCTAATAAACACAACCGTGTTGAACTCATTGTGTTGGTTTCAAGTATGGGCCTATTAGCCTAAACAGGGCGGAGCAGGTTGCACATGATGTTTTTACTTTTAAGCTACCTCCTGTTCATCCAGTTCTGTTCTGGGTTTCATTAGCCTACATGCTAATGATGCTGTACCTTTGATGGTATTCACTATGTATCACTGTGACAATAGACCTCTTACTTGACCTCATCCACTCCACCGTTCATGTCAAATTAAACTGGATAATTGTATTAATTGACACAGCTGTCTCGTCCAACTCTTCGTGAACAGGTTCAACAAGAGGACAGAGCGAAATACTTCAGGATAAAAACCCTTAGGTGTATTTTGTTAATTTAGTAATTATACATTCTCCCTACATGGCTCAAAGCAGCTTAAAGCTGTTCAATATTTAACTAGATACTAAGGTATTCAATAGAAAAAAAGACACCTGCTGTTTTGGCAAAATTGTATCCATCACACGCTAATTTGAAATAAATGTTTGTGAATACATGTGAACTGAGCATGCTGAGCTTTGGTCCACTGTCTGAAGCCGTTTGCCGGCCAGTGAAAGGGACATCTGCGTGTGAAGGGACGAAAGAAAGAAAAGGAACCAGCAGTATTAGTTTGGATTCATCCCAGCCCTTCCTTGGCACCTCCTAGCCCTTCCTTGGCACCTCCTAGCCCTTCCTTGGCACCTCCTAGCCCTTCTCCTTTCATGAAGTGGACACAGTGCCGTAGTGTTCAGACTACAAAGCTTATTCAGAATTAGTCCAAGAGAGATATTTATCTTACACCGAGAGGAAATACACATGGTTTCACATCCTAAATCAATATAATCTATCTAATGATGGTGATAGCGATGATAAATAACAATTTATATATTTTTAAAGTGCACATGTGACATTTGTATTGATCTATTTATCTTGTAGTATTTGACACATCTCATTTTCTCAGTTTCAGCATCAACCTCTAACGTCTTAGCGGACGAGGGGAGTAGTAGCACCAGTCTAGACGCCTGTCTCCAGGACGATGACGTCGATGAAACCTCGCTGTTCCTGGAGATCGACCGTGAGCTGGCCAACCTGCTGAGCGGCCTCAGCGCCAGGAGCCAGAATGCTCCAGCCGCCCACACCCAACCTGTGGACAGCCTACACCCAGCGGACCGTAGTGAACAGCAGAGCGCAGCCATCATGATTCCCTGTAGTGGTCAAAACGGGGCCTCGCAGGATGTGGCCAGCCGGACCTCAGACAGAAACGGTGAGGGGGAGGAGACCAATGTGGACCTGGACATGTCTGGCTTGGGCCTTGTTCCACCGGGAGACCCACTCCTCTCGCCCACCTTCCTCCTGGACTCGTGGACGGAGGCGCTGCTGAGAGATACGGCTTCCCTGAGCTCCGCAGCCCAGAAGGCCTTGGGCGTCTCCACCGTGGCGGCCGAGGTAAACGGAGACTTCAGGAATGCGCCCGCTTCGAACTGCCAAGAAAAAACAAGTGCCGGCCTGACAGCTGCTGCATTCACATCTGGGCCATGCTCAGGGGCGGGTGAGGTACCCGTGGTGGACCAGTCTGAACCTCCCAGGAGGGGTTCAGAGGCAGCGACCGAGCCTGCCGGAGGGGGGCTGCTCCTGGACGAGGAGTCCCTGGAGGAGTCCAGTAAAATCCTGGCCGAGATCCCAGGTATCTTCACCGCCTTCCTAGACGGGGGCCAGCTGAGGGAGAAGCCCCCCAAGAAACTGCGATTTGCGGAGAGCCGGCCAGGGAGCACGACGACGGTGGTGGCGGCGACAGACGTTTGTGGTCAGATGGGACATGAGCGAGGTAGTGAGGACTCTGAGAAGGAACAGGAGGGAGGTAGGAGCTGCAGCAGTCTGAAGGTAGATAGCTCTGTGGACAGTCTGAGTCCTCTAGAGAGACTCCCCTGCCGGTTGTCCCTGGAGGACGAGGTGTTCCGGGTGCTCCCTGACATATTTCTGCACCAGAGCCCTGATGGAGACGCAGCACGGGAGCCCAGCTCAGATAGGTACGTCACATATCTGCTATATTCCAAATGGCCTCTGACCCATAGCCACTCCTGTGGGTCTGGGGCTGTATTCAGCTTCATTGTTTTCTTTCAATGAATACGGTTATATGGACAGGAAGTAGCTGATCTTAGATCAGCACTCATACTTTGAGACACTTGTTACATACGGCCTCTGAAAGGATTGGACAGCTGTAATTAAGTTTAGTCCAAACCAGAACAGTCCATAGGGCAGGGCGATCCAATCCTCTCAGATCTAAAGATGTCCCTAGTCCCTAGTGCAGGGGCCTGAAACGTGTGGCTTTGGTGATCTATAATTTGTCAAAGTAATCAATACACTATAGGCCTAATAGTACTAGAATAAACACATCAAATTAGCTCTACTCACACTTGAACAGACACAGGAAAAGGTTATTTGAAAACCGTTGAAGTTGACCACACCCCTTACTATTCAACACAATTCTGTTTTGTTTGAAATGCAGCCAAGTGCGACAATGTCTCTCAATTTCTTTTTCTTTACAAAAATTTTAATTGAGGTATTTTGTATGTTTATTGGTTAGTGAGCGATAGAGGTGAATAATAGGAGAGAGAGTGTTGAAAACCCATGCTGTCAGCTGTACATCATACATGTGCTACAGAGTGTTGAAAACCCATGCTGTCAGCTGTACATCATACATGTGCTACAGAGTGTTGAAAACCCATGCTGTCAGCTGTACATCCTACATGTGCTACAGAGTGTTGAAAACCCATGCTGTCAGCTGTACATCCTACATGTGCTACAGAGTGTTGAAAACCCATGCTGTCAGCTGTACATCCTACATGTGCTACAGAGTGTTGAAAACCCATGCTGTCAGCTGTACATCCTACATGTGCTACAGAGTGTTGAAAACCCATGCTGTCAGCTGTACATCATACATGTGCTACAGAGTGTTGAAAACCCATGCTGTCAGCTGTACATCATACATGTGCTACAGAGTGTTGAAAACCCATGCTGTCAGCTGTACATCATACATGTGCTACAGAGTGTTGAAAACCCATGCTGTCAGCTGTACATCATACATGTGCTACAGAGTGTTGAAACCCATGCTGTCAGCTGTACATCATACATGTGCTACAGAGTGTTGAAAACCCATGCTGTCAGCTGTACATCATACATGTGCTACAGAGGCAGTGGTTTAGACTGCTAGTCCACCCCAGGCCAAGTCTCATTGTTTTTGACAGGTTCATCTGTGGGGTATTTCCATCGTGGCTCCCAGAGTACTACGTTTTAGTGAATATTTGAAAAAATGAATCTTCCTGTCAACTTGGTTCCCATCCCCCTGCCCTAGGGGCTATTGGGGGCTAGGTGTCTATTTGGAATTCAGCACTTCTCTCCTCAGCTCATCCCCTTGTGACCAATTAGATTGTCATGACTGAAGGCCTGTAAAATAAGATGTCAAACTAAATAGTGTGATTATGATTCACTGTTTATTTTATGGCACTATTTACACTTGATCCCCCACTATGTTTCAATATTTCTAACGTCCGTAGCTTTTTTGTCCTCAGAAAATGTTGAGTTCCTTTTAGTTGCTGGATGTTTCCATTACATGGAAACGAGCATTGTCACAGTCCACAGAAATGTGTTGTTTTGTTAGAGTTTCGCTGAGAGGAGGTAGAAAGGTGCAAGGTCTCTGGGTTAATAATGGAATCGTGTGCTTTATAACTTCCTCTGAGAGTTCACCACAGCGGCTATAGGCCTCTACGACAGGGGCAGTGCATTTAGCTCTGTTTGAGGAGCAGGAAGTAAGCAGTATGATGTGACCATAAACAGCAGTGGGACCAAAGATGTTATCATGGGGAGTGCTAAGCAAGATGCTGCACTAGTAAACTCGTACAGATACTTTTGAGCATGTGCAGGGGAGTTACACGCTTCCCTCGAGCAACATGATAGCCGCTTGACAACAAATGCTGACGAGATTAGCATCTTGTTTTTTACTCTTCTTGTTTGGGTTGAAAGTTCCCCCGCTTCTTATGGTAGCGTCATATCGCTGAATCTAATCTATTTCTTCTTGGTAGAGGAACAATATCATAATCCAAGCAATTCAGGCCAGGTTTCAGTACCCTTGTGGAACCAGCCTGATCGCAGCGTTCTCCATTTTGATTCACTTCACTATCACATCAGTCAGGCCTTCCTCCAATAGATTGGCGTTTGGAACGAGTTCGCAAATGACCGGTCCAATCCGCATCCTTTCAGAACCAATGGGTGGGTTTTAGAACAAAATCACAGGTGGCCAAACACTGCTTTGAATTAGGCCGTCCTCTGGTTGGTTGAAGGTGATCCAATTTCAGATGAGGTGGTTTTGAATAATGCCTCTCATTAAAGGTAGACTCAGACCATAGAGGATGATAGAGGCCTCTAGTGGCCAAAAGGCCGTGTTAGCATGGGCAGTGCCCTTGAGGGCTTCCACAATTTTTAATGTAGTAAACTGGATGGGACTTCCAACTTCATTGACTCATCCCTCCTGGTGACCCTGTTGGAGTCATGTTCAACCGGGTCATCAGGAGGGATCAGCCAATAGTGAAGAAAAATTGACTACTTCAAAATGGAGATGCTATACTAGCGCAGATACAAAGATGAGTCCTCTATCTATCTCTATGGTTCAAACCATTTAAATGAGGAGGCATGCCAGATGGATATGTACTGTGAAATATAATGGCTAAGGTTTCCCACAGGCTAGTTTGAATTTCAGTCTTCTTATGCTAAGTTAAGGCTAAGACTTGACTTTTGTCCCCAGTCAAAGTTTCCATGATTGTCTCTGTTTGTCCCCGACTCCCTCAGGAGTACGAAGACCAATGGCAGCGAGGACCCGTCGGATAACCGGGATGGCAAGGAGACATCGGAGAGCCAGGAGGCCACCGACGTCTTCAGCTCGCAGTTCGAGAGCATCCTGGAGTCAGACCGTTTCCGTAGCACCCTCTACAGCAGCCTGGACTCTCTGGATGCCCTATCTTCCTCGGCTGACGACGAGGCGGACTCGGGCTTCACTTTCGACATGCCCCTTACTCCCATGATTCAGCAACGCCTCAAGGAGACGGGCCACTTTGTGGAGTTGTTGCCCGACGCGTGTCGCCAGCGGGAGCGCCAGGAGCTACTCAGCGTCACGACCACGGGGAAGGGCGGGAAAGCCGCCCTGGAAGTGACATCTTCCTACCTAGAGGAGGTGGTAGCGAGTGGGGACCCCGCTTTCAGCGGCCAATCAGATAAACATTCCAGTGGACCCCTGGCCAATGGCGTGGAGCGGGACCCAAAGGACTGGCTGCACGGCTGCCTGAGGTAGGAAAGAATATACTTTATTATTGTGGCTGAATAACGACAGGCTCACTGTACTGTTAGGCCTGTACTCTCATAGAGAATTTGTTATAGGTTGTAGCACTTCTTACACTGGCACTGAACAGAAGGTTCAAGGTGATTTATTCTGCATAAACTTATAGAAAGAGGTGTGTGTGTGTGTGTGTGTGTGTGTGTGTGTGTGTGTGTGTGTGTGTGTGTGTGTGTGTGTGTGTGTGTGTGTGTGAGTGAGGTAAAACAACATGCTTCCTTACATAAGGCAACACAAACTAGTGGCTTGGGTTGACAACTAGAAACAACTACATGTCTCAACAACCTGTTCATCTATTTGTCCTTTGACCTCCTCCAGGGACACCAAGTCCTGTAGTTGTAGGTTGGCTGAGTAATGAAAGGAACATATTCCATGCTCTTGTTCTAATGCTCGGGTCTGTTAGTATTAAACAAGATTGAGATCGGAGCTTGTATGTTTTTTTTCATTCCGAGCTAGAAGAGAGGACAAATAAAATGGCCTTATAAATAAAAATGTGGCAGTGTTTGAGCCTGCGTGTTGCTAGTGATGTCCACCCGGCAGCACTGTAGAGATCACAATGGTGAGTTAGACGTCTCTGATTTGTGAAACAACTAAGTAGCACCACCATAGTCAAATACAGATAATTAACTATTTTCTGGCGGCAAAGGAAAAACCAGCTTTGTGTTGGTAATAAAACCCAATACGCAGCTTGAGTTTCCTGACAAGGTTCTCTACATTTTATTTTTACCTTTATTTTACTAGGCAAGTCAGTTAAGAACAAATTCTTATTTTCAATGACTGCCTAGGAACAGTGGGTTAACTGCCTGTTCAGGGGCAGATTTGTACCTTGTCAGCTCGGGGATTTGAACTTGCAACCTTTCGGTTACTAGTCCAAAGCTCTAACCACTAGGCTACCCTTACGTGAAGCTCAACTTCTCATCCATCCAAACTCCCAGACATTGGTACATTTTGACTTGCTCTATATAATGTTCTTTCAAGGTGTATATGAGGTTGTGCCTGCGCCAATCTTACCCAGTTCCTGCTTCACTATGCCTGCCAATCTTAACCTGTTCCTGCTTCACAGTGCCTGCCAATCTTACCCTGTTCCTGCTTCACAGTGCCTGCCAATCTTTTTAAAAATTTATTTGACCTTTTATTTTACTAGGCAAGTCAATTAAGAATAAATTCTTATTTTCAATGACGGCCTAGAAACAGTGGGTTAACGCAGAACAACAGATTTGTACCTTGTCAGCTCGGGGGTTTGAACTTGCAACCTTCGGTTACTAGTCCAACACTAACCACTAGGCTACCCTGCCTCCCCGTTCCTGCCTCCCCATTTCCTGCTTCACAATGCCTGGCAATCTTACCCTGTTCCTGCTTCACAGTGCCTGCCAATCTTACCCTGTTCCTGCTTCACAGTGCCTGCCAATCTTACCCAGTTCCTGTTTTACAATGCCTGCCAATCTTACCCAGTTCCTGCTTCAGTGCCTGCCAATCTTACCCAGTTCCTGCTTCACAGTGCCTGCCAATCTTACCCAGTTCCTGCTTCACAGTGCCTGCCAATCTTACCCAGTTCCTGCTTCACAGTGCCTGCCAATCTTACTCAGTTCCTGTTTTACAATGCCTGCCAATCTTACCCAGTTCCTGCTTCACAGTGCCTGACAATCTTACTCAGTTCCTGTTTTACAATGCCTGCCAATCTTACCCTGTTCCTGCTTCACAGTGCCAGCCAATCTTACCCTGTTCCTGCTTCACAGTGCCAGCCAATCTTACCCTGTTCCTGCTTCACAGTGCCAGCCAATCTTACCCTGTTCCTGCTTCACAGTGCCAGCCAATCTTACCCTGTTCCTGCTTCACAGTGCCAGCCAATCGTACCCTGTTCCTGCTTCACAGTGCCAGCCAATCTTACCCTGTTCCTGTTTTATTACTATGGTAATGCTGCCCTCTGCAGGACACATCCTTCTGTTGCAGTTTTCCATGGGGATAATGATACTAGTGGTCCACTGCCTTGGGTCAAGTTTAAACTCCAATTAAGGAATTGTATGAATCAATATCTCCATTATTCAATCCGGTATCTATGATTACAGTTATGTTTTGATATGAATTCAGCCTAGGTGTTAAGAAACACGCCTCAGTGTCTCCTAATATACAGACATAGGTAGGTTTCTGCATACTTTCTTCCACTCCAGAGACACTTAAAAGAGCAGTTTGTAAATCCATTACCGTAATAATAGGCTTTTATAATTGGTTTGCAGGAGCCATTAGGGTCAGGCTATTAGGGTCATTTAATACATTATTGTTTTAGCACAGTGTACCGTGGACGCAACAAAAACATCTTGAATGCACAGAATTGAATTTGTACAACCCACCAGCTCAGTTACAATAACTTGCCTATCGTGCTTTGGGGTAAAGCATTATTTTGTGAATCCTAAATTGGCCATAATCAAATAATGTCTTGTTGTTCTATACCTTGACTTTTTAGGTGCTCTCAGAATCAACATTTAGTCTAGGCTTACTGTACCCCTCCACGAATCAAAACATTGTAAACTTTGTTCCTGTACTTTTTAAAGCTAACAGACAATAAAAACCAAAACTGCAAGAGCACAAATTACATTGGAAACGGCTTTTAGGATTTGAGGTCTGAATTCCTGGGCACATTACTGAGCAGGAGGCATGGAGTCTGCAGACATGTCCTTCCTTTTCCCAACAGAAATGTGTAAGCACACAGTAAATCCTCCTCTGCATGGGTGGGGCGCAGCAGGGGTAAGATGTATGCTCCCTTAGATTATTTTCTTTAAAAAGGAATATACTATTTCAAATAGGGCTGGCACGGTAATTGTATAATCGTGTAACTGACGATTTTATAGATGAAGATTGTCATCAAAGTAAATAACTGTTATAACCATTTTTTTTTGTGTTGAACGAACAGCTGACCAAAAACTCTGGTTGGGCATTTGTGCGGTTTAGTCCATTTCCTTGGTAACACAAACTCTTTACAACGTGATGAAACTTGTTGTCGGTGTTGTAGCAAATTAGTCTTCGGTTGCCTAGGAACCCCCCCCTCCCTGCAGCAGCAGCACATGCCTTCAGGAGAGGAGAAAATAAATAAATAGAAAAATGTACAGTGACCGCGGCCATTTGGCTGACAAAACGTAATCTTAAATTCCATAACCGTCACAGTCCTAACTTCAAAAGCGTCTCAAGCCAAGTGGTCTGACTCTGCCTCCACATTTGAAAGGAAAGCTTCACCCTGGCTTTGATGTTTATCATTGACCTTTGATAGGAATTGACTCACATCATGTCAAATTTCAAGGATGGACAAGAGTAATGGGTCAAATGAATTGATACAACCATCTACCCTTGAAAAAGGTCAAATGAGCAGTGAATTAGAAATCATTTTTCTTTACACTTGGCAATAATCTATCCTAATTTCGATTCATTCAGAATTGTATCCAATGGCTCTTGCATCCAATTTGTAGTGAGCTTTTTGTACAAGATTTCTTCTGAAACACAGCCTATTTAATACGTGTCTCCAAACACTGCAGCTATTATATTCCATTCTGTTACGTCACTGCAGTACATCATCAGATGTTAGGTATCTGTGTTGTGAGCAGAGGCTCATAATGTAGCTTACTATTTCCAGCATGTGTGTGGAACTGACATCCCTCTGCGAAGGCATTTGTTTTTTCATTTTACCACCAAGCCAGGTTAGAGGATATTAAGCAGCAGTGTTATTTATAGCCTGAGTAGAACAGCAGACACAAGCCCCGCGGAGCCCCGACTCTCACACTCATATGGTGAAGGACATAAATACCCCCCCCCCCCCCCCACACACACACACACACCCTGCCTGCCACCACCCGAGCAGCCAGCACAATCACACTCCTTCCTTCATTCATGCCTCCGTGAGGAGTGGCCTCAGCACACAGTCAGGGCTCAGGCCCTTCAGCAGATGGGGAGGGAGGCAGGAAGCAAGGCTCATTTCCAGCTGGATATCACAGGGAGCACCGTGATGGACTAAAACTCGTGTCCTCTTGCCGGCTCCCTGCCGCACGCATGCAGACATATACACACACACACATACACAGACAGACAGACACTCCAGCCAGTCGGGCCCAGAGCTTTCGGCTTCAAATGAATAAGCAGAATCGAGGCTTTCTACCTGTGTTGTCCTAGCAGCAGCAGCAGCAGCAGCAGCCGAGGGCAAGAAACAGCAGTGCTCTTGTCTCCATGTAGGTCAAAGCACAGAGCGCTAAGGGACCCGGCCGCCGGTCACATGGCGCAGGCTAAAGCTAAAGAGTTTCATTCTTAGGGACTTTTCTCCTCTTCCTCCTCCCCCTCTTCTCCTGCTGGTGAGGCCGGCTTCCTATGGGCTCCTTTGTATCGGCCTGTTTCTCCCAGCCAGGCCCAGCCGACGCCGCTGATGCAACTGAAAGCGACTCCATCCAGTAAGTGGCGACCTTCAGCAATGCATGACATTCTACCTTATCGTCATGACGATGGCTGCTCCTAGCCTTTCTTTCATAGGCTGTCGGCTGGGAGAATGCAGCCAAGCGGTTTGCTCTCCTCTCCTGCTGTTTAACGTGTGCTGTGTGCTCTGCAGTGTGGCTTGTAGAAACAGTTTCCGATTTACTCCTCTCTCTCTCTCTTTCCCTCTCTCTCCAGCAAAGGTTGTTAACGGGAGGCTTTGCTTTGCAGTATTAATTTTGTTGTCCTTTTTGCCCTCGCTCTCTCCTTCTCCCAGGAAGTGGGTGGTTCCTGTACCACCAGGAAAGAGAACAGGAGTATGACAAGAATAGTAATGTACTGTTCAATGCCATGCTAATTGGAAAGCCATTTGAGATATTAGGCCCATTTGAATATTTGCTGTCTGGGTTGAGAAAATATAGCCTCTCTGGGCATTTAGGTCAAGTCTGCAACTGTATAACGTGAAGCCCACTAACTCATCCAGGACCAAAATGCAAAAGGCCATTCAAATGAAAAAAGACATGCCGTTTACTTTGTACACACAAGATAGACAATTGACAGTGGTACATGTATATGTCATATCAGTGACCATTGAGTTACAAGCAGAAATGGAAAGGACTAATCTCCCATAAGACTTTAATACTCAGTTTCATTGCATTGAATTGTTAAAACCTTCATCCTTCCTGCACGTGCAGTTCTCTACATCCAATATGGTGTTGTGGGGAGAGTTTCATGCAACATGCAGATCAAAAGGCTGGGAAAAAAGCTATTTTAGTGTAAAAACATTTTTGTAATTTTTACAGTTGATATTTGCAGTTAAAATGTGAGATCAAATTTTATTGGTCACATACACGTGGTTAGCAGATTGCGAGTGTAGTGAAATGCTTATGCTTCTAGATCCGTGCAGCAGTGTCTTAACAGGTAATAATATAACAACTCCACAACAAAACCTAATATCTAACATATTCCACAACAAAACCTAATACACACAATCTAGTAAAGGAATGGGATGAGAATATATATGTATAACATATATGGATGAGCAGTGACAGAGGGGATAAGATGCAATAGATAGTAAAGAATAGATAGTGAAGGGTACAGTATACAGTCGTGGCCAAAAGTGTTGAGAATGGCATATTAATTTCCACAAAGTTAGCTGCTTCAGTGTCTTTAGATATTTTTTTGTCAGATGTTACTATGGAATACTGAAGTATAATTACAAGCAAGGCTTTTATTGACAATTACATGAAGTTGATGCAAAGAGTCAATATTTGCAGTGTTTTCAAGACCTCTGCAATCTGCCATGGCATGCTGTCAATTAACTTCTGGGCCATATCCTGACTGATGGCAGCCCATTCTTGCATAATCATTGCTTGGAGTTTGTCAGAATTTGTGGGTTTTTGTTTTTCCACCTGTCTCTTGAGGATTGACCAGAAGTTCTCAATGGGATTAAGGTCTGGGGAGTTTCCTGGCCATGGACCCAAAATATCAATGTTTTGGCAAGGTGCTCCATCATGCTGGAAATGGCATTGTTCGTCACTAAACTGTTCCTGGATGGTTGGGAGAAGTTGCTCTCGGAGAATGTGTTGGTACCATTCTTTATTCATGGATGTGTTCTTAGGCAAAATTGTGAGTGAGCCCACTTCCGTGGCTGAGAAGCAACCCCACATATGAATGTTCTCAGGATGCTTTACTGTTGGCATGACACAGGACTGATGGTAGCGCTCACCTTGTCTTCTCCGGACAAGCTTTTTTCCGGGTGCCCCAAACAATCGGAAAGTGGATTCATCAGAGAAAATGACGTTACCCCAGTCCTCAGCAGTCCAATCCCTGTACCTTTTGCAGAATATCAGTCTGTCCCTGATGCTTTTCCAGGAGAGAAGTGGCTTCTTTGCTGCCCTTCTTGACACCAGGCAATCCTCCAAAAGTCTTCGCCTCACTGTGCGTGCAGATGCACTCACACCTGCCTGCTGCCATTCCTGAGCAAGCTCTCTACTGGTGGTGCCCCAATCCCGCAGCTGAATCAACTTTAGGAGACGGTCCTGGCGCTTGCTGAACTTTCTTGGGCGCCCTGAAGCCTTCTTCACAACAATTGAACCGCTCTCCTTGAAGTTCTTGATGATCTGATAAATGGTTGATTTAGGTGCAATCTTACTGGCAGCAATATCCTTGCCTGTGAAGCCCTTTTTGTGCAAAGCAATGACGACGGCACATGTTTCCTTGCAGGTAACCATGGTTGACAGAGGAAGAACAATGATTCCAAACACCACCCTCCTTTTGAAGCTTCCAGTCTGTTATTCAAACTCAATCAGCATGACAGCGTGATCTCCAGCCCTTTCCTCGTCAACACTCATACCTGTGTTAACGAGGGAATCACTGACATGATGTCATCTGGTACTTTTGTGGCAGGGCTGAAATGCAGTGGAAATGTTTTGGGGGGGATTCGGTTCATTTGCATGGCAAAGAGGGGCTTTGCAATTAATTGCAATCATCTGATCTCTCTTCATAACATTCTGGAGTATATGCAAATTGCCATCATACAAACTGAGGCAGCAGACTTTGTGAAAATTAATATTTGTGTCATTCTCATAACTTTTGGCCACGGCTGTACAGTATATACAGATGAGATGAGTAATGCGATATATGTAAACATTCTTAAAGTGCCATTATTAAAGTGACTATTGTTCCATTTGTTAAAGTGGCCAATGATATCAAGTCTGTAGGTAGTCAGACGCCTCTGTGCTAGTGCTGGCTGTTTAACAATCTGATGGCTTGAGATTGAAAAACAGCTTCTATCTCTCTGTCCCAGCTTTGATGCACCTGTACTGACCTCACCTTCTGGATGGAAGCTTGGTGAACCGGTAGTGGCTCGGGTGGTTATTGTCCTTGATTATCTTTTTTGCCTTCCTGTGTCATCGGGTGTTGTAGGTGTCCTGGAGGGCAGGTAGTTTGCCCCCGGTAATGCGTTGTGCAGACCCGACCACCCTCTGGAGAGCCCTGCAGTTGTGGGCATGCAGTTGCCGTTCCAGGCGGTGATACAGCCCGACAGGATGCTCTCAATTGTGCACCTGTAAAGGTTAGTGAGGGTTTTTGGTGACACTGCAATTGTTTTAGCCTCCTGAAGTTGAAGAGGCGCTGTTGCGCCTTCTTCACCACATTGTCTGGGTGCGTGGACCATTGCAGTTTGTCGGTGATATGTACACAGAGGAACTTAACTTTCCACCTTCTCCACTGCTATCCCTTCGAAGTGAATAGGAGGGTGTACCCTTTGCCATTTTCTGAAGTCCACGATCATCTCTTTTGTTTTGCTGACATTGAGTGAGAGGTTATTTTCCTGACATCACACTCCGAAGGCCCTCACCTCCTCCCTCTAGGCCGTCTCATCGTTGTTGGTAATCAAGCCTACCACTGTAGTGTTGCCTGCAAGCTTGATGATTGAATTGGAGGTGTGCATGGGCACGTAGTCGTGGGTGAACAGGGATTACAGGAGAGGGCTGAGAATGCACCATTGTGGGGCCCTAGTGTTGAGGATCAGCGGAGTGGAGATGTTGTTTCCTACCTTCACCACCTGGGGTCGGCCCATCAGGAAGTCCAGGACCCAGTTTCACAGGGCGGGGTTGAGACCCAGGGTCTCGAGCTTAATGATGCGTTTGGAGGGTACTTTGGTGTTGAATGCTGAGCTGTAGTCAATGAACAGCATTCTTACATAGTTGTTCCTCTTGTCTAGATGGGATTGTGCAGTGTGATGGCGATTACATCGTCTGTGGATCTGTTGGGGCGGTAAGCAAATTGGAGTGAGTCTAGGCTGACAGGTAGGGTGGAGGTAATATGATTCTTGACTAGTCTCTCAAAGCACTTCATAAAGGACAGAAGTGAGTGCTACGGGGCGATAGTCATTTAGTTCAGTTACCTTAGCTTTCTTGGGAACAGGAACAATGGTGGCCATCTTGAAGCATGTGGGGACAATAGACTGGGATAGGGATTTGATTGAATATGTCCGTAAACACACCAGCCAGCTGGTCTGCGCATGCTCTGGAAATGCGGCTAGGGATGCCGTCTGGACCGGCAGCCTTGCGAGGGTTAACATGTTTCAATATTTTACTCATGTTGGCCACGGCAAAGGAGAGCCCACAGTCACTGGTAGCAGGCCGTGTCGGTGGCACTGTATTGTCCTCAAAGCGCGCAAAGAAATTGTTTAATTTGTCTGGGAGCCAAATGTCGATTTCTGCAACAGGGCTGGTTTTCTTTTTGTAATCTGTGATTGTCTGTAGACCCTACCAAATACGTCTCGTGTTTGAGCCGTTGAATTGCGACTCCACTTTGTCTCTGTACTGATGCTTTGCTTGTTTGATTGCCCTATGGAGGGAATAACTACACTGTTTGTATTCGGCCATGTTTCCAGACGCCTTGTCATGATTAGAAATGGAGTCTGGATGGTGATGGAGTCATGGTCAGATTTGCCAGATGGAGGGCGGGGGAGGGCCTTGTATGCATCGCGGAGGTTAGAGTTGCAATGGTTGAGTGTGTTACTCGCTCGTGTACTGCAATCAATATGCTGATAGAATTTAGGTAGCCTTGTTCTCAGATTAGCTTTGTTAAAATCCCCAGCTAAAATAAATGCAGCCTCAGGATATATGGTTTCCAGTTTGCATAAAGTCCAGTGAAGTTCCTTGATGGCCGTCTTGGTATCTGCTTGAGGGGTTGTGCTTTGACGATAACCGAGGAGAGTTCTCTTGTGAGATAATACGGTTGGCATATGATTGTGAGGAATTCTAGGTCAGGTTAACAAAATTACTTGAGTTCCTGTATGTTGTTATGATTACACCACGAGCCGTTAATCATGAAATATACACCCCCACCCTTCTTTTTATCAGAATGATGTTTGTTCCTGTCTGCGCGATACACTGGAAATCCCGTTGGCTGTACTGACTCTGACAGCATGTCCTCAGCTAGCCATGTCTCTGTGAAACCGAGTATGTTACAATCCCAGATATCTCTTTCGAAAGCAACTCTTGCCCTAATTTTTGTCAACTTTGTTAACTACGGACTGGACATTAGCGAGTAATATACTCGGAAGCAGTGGGTGGTGTGCGCGCATCCGAAGCCTCACTAGAAGACCGCTCCGGCACCCTCTCCTCCGATGGGTTTGTTTTGGGTCGGCCTCTGGTATCAGTTTAAATGACGTGGGAGATGCAGACAAAGGATCTGCTTTGGGAAAGTCATATTCCTGGTCGTAGTGCTGGTAAGTTTGGTATTTTATTAGGATCCCCATTAGCTGTTGCAAAAGCAGCAGCTTTTCTTCCTGGGGTCCACACAAAACATGAAATGTAATACAGAATGACGTAATACAGAACATCATCAGACAAGAAAAGCTAAAGGACAGAACTATATACATTTTTAAAAAGGCACACGTAACCTACATATCAATGCATACACACAAACTATCTAGGTCAAATAGGGGAGAGGCATTGTGCCACCAGGTGTTGCTTTATCTGTTTTTTGAAACCAGGTTTGCCGTTTATTTGAGCAATATGAGATGGAAGGAAGTTCCATGCAATAAGGGCTCTATAGTATACTGTACATTTTCTTGAATGTGTTCTGGATTTGGGACTATGACAAGACCCCTGGTGGCATGTCTGGTGGGATACGTGTGTGTGTGTCAGAGCTGTGTGTAAATTGACTATGCAAACAATTTGGGATTTTCAACAGATTGCATCACTTCTTTTTTATAAGAAACAGTCACTCTCCTCGACTCTTAGACAAGAAACACTGGCATGCATAGTATTTATATCAGCCCTTTGATTACAATTAACAGCAAAACGTGCCACTCTGTTCTGGGCCAGCTGCAGCTCAACTCGGTATTTCCTTGCAGCACTGGACCACACGACTGGACAACAATCAAGACCAAACTAAAGTTGACGTCTCTCTGATATCCAATCGTTCTTCCCGGCTGTATGTAATAACACGTAAGATTTTCTGGGCTAACAATGTAAGAAATAATACATAAAATATTGCACAGTTTCCTAAGGATTTGAAGCGAAGCTGCCATCTCGGCGCCATCTTGAAAAATAAGTTGTAGTCGTACATTAATTTTAATCCAAAAACCGACCTTATGGTGGAAAAACTAGTGGAAAATGGCAGATGATAATTCCTCCTCACTATTGATAAGACTGGGCTAAAAATCACACCTTTACTTTGCATCAATTGGAAATATGACAAGCCAGATTGTTCAATGAAGTTGTTCTTTACTGATTTTTAATTGTTTTACATTGAATCTGAGGTCATGATTGATCAACAGCAGCCCATTATTTTTCTTACATTAGCCTAATTTAATAAGGACATTTTTCTTGTGAAGAGTCACGCTTGCAAGTTATATGATTGAAGTTTCTTTAACCATTTGCCATTTTACTCCAATATTGGATGTTGAAATTGCATATTTACTTCATGTTGTTGTTTGGAGCAGGTTGGCGTGTCATGCATGTGAGTACCGAATACTGCACATTTCTATATTTGGATTTAGGCCTAATCCTGTAGCTCTCTGTGGATTTACAGTTGAAGTTGGAAGTTTACATAGCGAAATACATTTAAACTCAGTTTTTCACAATTCCTGACATTTAATCCTAGTAAAAATTCCCTGTCTTAGGTCAGTTAGGATCACCACTTTATTTTAAGAATGTGAAATGTCAGAATAATAGTAGAGAATATTTATTTCATCACATTCCTAGTGGGTCAGAAGTTTACATACACTCATAGTATTTGGTAGCAGTGCCTTTAAATTGTTTAACTTGGGTCAAACGTATCGGGTAGCCTTCTACACGTTTCCCACAATAAGTTGGGTGAATTTTGGCCCATTCCTCCTGACAGAGCTGGTGTAACTGAGTCAGGTTTGTAGGCCTCCTTGCTCACGCACACTTTTTCAGTTTTGCCCACAAATGTTCCATAGGATTGAGGTCAGGGCTTTGTGATGGCCACTCCAATACCTTGACTTTGTTTTACTTAAGCCATTTTGCCACAACTTTGGAAGTATACTTGGGGTCAAGTATTGTCCATTTGGAAGACCCATTCGCAACCGAGCTTTAACTGATGTCTTGAGATGTTTCTTCAATATATCAGTCTCCTTCCTGAGCGTTATGACTGCTGCGTGGTCCTATGGTGTTTATACTTGTATACTATTGTTTGTACAGATGAATGTGGTACCTTGAGGTGTTCCCATCAAGGATGAGCCAGACGTGTGGAGGTCTAAAAAAAAAATTCTGAGGTATTGGCTGATCTCTTTTGATTTTCCCATGATGTCAAGCAAAGAGGCACTGAGTTTGAAGGTAGGCCTTGAAATACATCCACGGGTACACCTCCAATTCACGTCAATTAGCCTATCAGAAGCTTCTAAAGCCATGACATAATTTTGTGGAATTTTCCAAGCTGTTTAAAGTCAGTCAACTTAGTGTATGTAAACTTCTGACCCACTGGAATTATGATACAGTGAAATAATCTGTCTGTAAACAATTGTTGGAAAAATTAATTGTGTCATGCACAAAGTAATTTAGATGTCCTAACAAACTTGCCAAAACTATAGTTTGTTAATAAGAAATTTGTGGAGTGGTTGAAAACTAGTTTTAATGACTCCAACCTAAGTGTATGTAAACTCCCGACTTCAACTGTAAGTAATGTACTTGATGATTGCAGTTTACTTCTTCAGGGGTAGCCTGGATCAAATGCACCATTGTGTCACCCTTTAATCATGATGAGGAATGTTCAATTCTGTGCTGTTTATTGTTCAGAATAATATTAAAACACTATTTTACACATTTTGAGGACTAGCCTGATAGACGTGCATATATCATTGGACACATTTGGAGGATTATTGAGGAACTGCAAGCTTTAGAAGTGAAGATATGTTTATGTCAGAAGTTCTATGTCCAGTGAGCTTTCTTCTGGCCTGGCCATGTGAATCATAGATGCTGGCTGACTGACTGACAAATAAACAGGTCCCTCAGTGGTGACTGACAGGTCCCTCAGTGGTGACTGACAGGTCCCTCAGTGGTGACTGTCTGACTGACAGGTCCCTCAGTGGTGACTGACAGGTCCCTCAGTGGTGACTGTCTGACTGACAGGTCCCTCAGTGGTGACTGACAGGTCCCTCAGTGGTGACTGACAGGTCCCTCAGTGGTGACTGACAGGTCCCTCAGTGGTGACTGTCCGACTGACAGGTCCCTCAGTGGTGACTGACAGGTCCCTCGGTGGTAACTGATGACTGACTGACAGGTCCCATGGTGGGGACTGATGACTGACTGACAGGTCCCTCGGTGGGGACTGATGACTGACTGACAGGTCCCTCGGTGGGTGACTGACTGACCGGTCCCTCCCCTGACAGGTCCCTCAGGGGTGATTGACTGACTGACCGGTCCCTCTGTGGGGGACTGACTGACCTGTCACTCAGTGGTGACTGACTGACCTGTCACTCAGGGGTGACTGACTGACCTGTCACTCAGGGGTGACTGATGACTGACTGACAGGTCCCTCAGGGGTGATTGACTGACAAAATAATTTGAATTCCATTTTGTTCCTTTTTTTCTGTGAGGTTGCTCGATCAAGTTCCCGAGCTGACCAGGTAAAAATCTGTCGTTCTGCCCCTGAACAAGGCAGTTAAAACTTGTTAACGGTACAGGTTCCCCAGCGGGAACCCCCCCCCCCGCTCAACTCAAACGGTGGCGCACAGAATGCAAAAATATTCTTAGAGATATTTAACCTCCACACATTAACAAGTCCAATAGCTCAAATGAAAGATAAACACCTTGTTCATCTACCCAGCGTGTCAGATTTCTAAAATGTTTTACGGCGAAAACATAGCACATATTTATGTCAAACCACCAAAGACACAGACGATATGCAGCCATTTTGTCGAACAAAAGATGCAATCACAAACGCAGGATTAAAAGAAAAATAATTCACTAACCTTTTGAAAATCTTCATCAGATGACAGTAATAGGACATGTTACACAGTACATTTGTTTTTTTCTATAATATGCAATTTATATCCATAAATCTCCGTTTACATTGACGCCATGTTCAGAAAATGCTCAAAAATGTCCGGAGAAATTATAGATAGCTCCGCCAGATAACAGAAATACACATCATAAACTTTGACTAAATATACATGTTCTACATATAGTTAGAAAGATACAATGCTTTTTAATGCAAACGCTGTGTCACATTTATTTTTAACGTTACGGAATTAGTTCACTATGCAATAATCTGAGACGGCACTCAGACTTAAGCAATATTTCTCCGCTATGTTAGAGTCAACAGAAATACAAAATTACAACATAAATATTCCCTTACCTTTGATGGTCTTCGATCAGAATGTAGTGGAAGGAGTCATACTTACCCAATACATGGTTTTGTTTCAGTTCGGGTGTCCATATAGTAGCATATGCTACCTCTTTCAGCTCAAATGCACCAAAAATGACTTCTGCGCATCAAAACTTCAAAATTACATATTATATGTAGACTAAACTGGTCAAACTAAGTGCAGAATCAAGCTTTAGGATGTTATAAATGTACAAAACGATTGGCATTACAACCGGACAATCGTACTTCATCTCAGGCAAGCTGGAACAGAGGAAGGTCTGTGTCCAATTCGCGCCCTAACGCACATGTATTTTCTCGCGACACCCACTCTTTTTCGTCTCAAAGGGTCAAAGTTCACAGGATTTGCACAATTAAATGCTCTACTGAATGAGGACATCTAGTGGAAGACATAGAAAGTGTTTCCAGATCCATAGCTGGTTGGGAAGGGTGGGTGCGACGACGTCAAAGTTGCCCCAACTTTCTGGATGCCAAAACTAGTTTGGGAGATTGCCTGCCCTGTGAGTTCTGCTATACTTACAGACATAATTCAAATGGTTTTAGAAGCTTTAGTGTTTTCTATCCAATAATAATTATTATATGCATATATTAGCAATTTTGGACAGATTTTTTTTCAGTTTACTATGGGCACGCAATTCATCCAAAGGGGGCAGTATTATGCCTAGCCTTAATTAACCCACTGTTCCTAGGCCGTCATTGTAAATAAGAATGTGTTCTTAACTGAATTGCCTAGTTAAATAAAGGTTAAATAAAAAAAAATACATAAATACATAATACATTGCGCATCTACTTGTCCGGTCTGTTTCTTTTATGCCTGCTTCTTAAGAAGCAGAAGAATGTGCGATCTTGAGGGGATATAGAGAGCAGCTGATCCTTCGTGAGGTATCTCTACCTGAAAATACATCATCTAAGTGATTGATAGTTGGTATTCAGGAGTCATAAAAGTATGTCTTATTTACTTTGAACAACTACTCAGACAACATAGGCAGCAGGCCTTCAGAGAAGAGATGATGACTTGGAATGAAATAATAAAGTCCTCAAATAATACAAATGTAATATACACAACTGAAATATTTTATTAAAGTAATGTGATTAAATGATGGTTAAGCAGCAATGTGCAGTCACTACCATCATGGGACTTTTATTGTGTTACAGCGTGCAACCCACATAATCAAAACCGAAATCCGTGATTATCTTTGTATTTCTCTGTATCCATGTTTCTCACTGTCTCTGCTCTTTGCCTGCCAGCCTCACCCAGAGCTGATGGGTAAAAGTCAAACCAACACCATAGAGTTATCACTGCCAACACCATAGTGTTATCACTGCCCACACCATAGTGTTATCACTGCCCACACCATAGTGTTATCACTGCCCACACCATAGTGTTATCACTGCCCACACCATAGAGTTATCACTGCCCACACCATAGTGTTATCACTGCCCACACCATAGTGTTATCACTGCCCACACCATAGTGTTATCACTGCCCACACCATAGTGTTATCACTGCCCACACCATAGAGTTATCACTGCCCACACCATAGTGTTATCACTGCCCACACCATAGTGTTATCACTGCCCACACCATAGAGATATCACTGCCCACACCATAGTGGTATCACTGCCCACACCATAGAGTTATCACTGCCCACACCATAGTGTTATCACTGCCATATTGAGTTGTTTGGAACTTTTTAAGAAGGCCTTATACCTTCTCCCCTCTCTCCCTTCTCCCTATACCCTCTTTCCCTACACCCTCTCTCCCTTTCCCTATACCCCCTTTCCCTATACCCTCTTTCCCTACACCCTCTCTCCCTTTCCCTATACCCTCTCTCCCTTTCCATATACCCTCTTTCCCTATACCCCCTCACCCCTCACCCATTCCCTATACCCTCTCTCCCTTTCCCTATACCCCCTTTCCCTTTCCCTATACCCCCTTTCCCTATACCCTCTCTCCCATTCCCTATACCCTCTCTCCCTTCCCCTATACCCCCTTTCCCTATACCCTCTCTCCCTTTCCATATACCCTCTTTCCCTATACCCCCTCACCCCTCACCCATTCCCTATACCCTCTCTCCCTTTCCCTATACCCCCTTTCCCTTTCCCTATACCCCCTTTCCCTATACCCTCTTTCCCTATACCCTCTCTCCCATTCCCTATACCCTCTCTCCCTTTCTCTATACCCCCTTTCCCTATACCTTCTCTTCCTTTCTCTATACCCTCTTTCCCTACACCCTCTCTCCCTTTCCCTATACCCCCTTTCCCTATACCCTCTCACCCTTTCCCTATACCCCCTTTCCCTATACCTTCTCTCCCTTTCCCTATACCCCCTTTCCCTATACCTTCTCTCCCTATACCCTCTTTCCCTATACCCTCTCTCCCTTTCCCTATACCCCCTCTCCCTATACCCTCTCTCCCTTTCCCTATACCCCCTTTCCCTATACCCTCTCTCCCTTTCCCTATACCCCCTTTCCCTATACCCTCTCTCCCTTTCCCTGTACCCCCTTTCCCTATACCCTCTCACCCTTTCCCTATACCCCCTTTCCCTATACCATCTCTCCCTTTCCCTATACCCCCTTTCCCTATACCCTCTCTCCCTATACCCACTCTCCCTTTCCCTATACCCTCTTTCCCTTTCCCTATACCCTCTCTCCCTATACCCTCTCACCCTTTCCCTGTACCCCCTTTCCCTATACCCTCTCTCCCTTTCCCTATACCCCCTTTCCCTATACCCCCTTTCCCTATACCCACTCTCCCTTTCCCTATACCCCCTTTCCCTATACCCTCTCTCCCTTTCCCTATACCCCCTTTCCCTATACCCCCTTTCCCTATACCCACTCTCCCTTTCCCTATACCCACTCTCCCTTTCCCTATACCAACTCTCCCTTTCCCTATACCCTCTCCCCCTTTCCCTGTACCCCCTTTCCCTATACCCTCTCTCCCTTTCCCTATACCCCCTTTCCCTATACCCCCTTTCCCTATACCCACTCTCCCTTTCCCTATACCCTCTCTCCCTTTCCCTATACCCCCTTTCCCTATACCCTCTCTCCCTTTCCCTGTACCCCCTTTCCCTATACCCACTCTCCCTTTCCCTATACCCACTCTCCCTTTCCCTATACCCTCTCTCCCTTTCCCTATACCCTCTCCCCCTTTCCCTGTACCCCCTTTCCCTATACCCACTCTCCCTTTCCCTATACCCCCTTTCCCTATACCGTCTCTCCCTTTCCCTATACCCCCTTTCCCTATACCCTCTCACCCTATACCCCCTTTCCCTATACCCTCTCATCCTTTCCCTACACCCTTTCCCCTTCTAGGTCACTCGTTTTGCCCATTCTAACATTAATTTGAACAGTAACTGAATGCCTCGATGCCTGTCTGCCTGCTTTATATAGCATGCCACTGCCTTGTGACTCACTGTCTGTAGGGGCGTACCTAATAGACTGTGTACATTCATGCTACATGTAACAGGGTTATATTGGTGATTCCCCTTGCCACTTTATTGTTAAACCAATGGGTTTTTGGTTTTAGTTTTGTCTTGCCTTCACCTACTCAACATGGCATCTTATTGGCTGGTTTGTATAGCTTGCTTACGAGGGAGGATGTTTCAGTTAGAATCGTCCCAGTGAACAAGCACCAAACTAGCGGTAAGTTGTTGGTTGCAAAGCACTGTATGTCAAAAGTGATTTTTATACTCTCAAGTGAAGTTTTAAATGTACAATTTATATCAATTTGTTTGTAAATGTTATTCAAACATCACACATAAGATGCAGCGTATTTTGGTGCATATTTGTTGTGCATTTTGTTGTAGAGAATTCCAGCTAATACTAGCTAGCAGCTTGCTGTGTCTGGTGGGGGCGTTCGTATATTTTGTACAGTGTGTGAGTGCAGAGTTGGATGGTGAGCTGTGCACTGCATGACGTTGTGCTGTTTCGATCAGGTACATTGTTCAAAATATTATATTGTATATTGTAATTGTGTTATTATTTTGTTAACTACATTGGCCAGTGAACAAGCACCAAACCAGCGTGCGTAAGTGCAGAGTGGGATGGTGAGCTGTGCATTGCATGACGTGCAATTTTGTGATGGCATGGTAGCAAGCGTTCTATTATAAAGGCTGTCATGGTAACAAGCGTCCTATTATAAAGGCTGTCATGGTAACAAGCGTTCTATTATAAAAACTGTTTCTATCAGAATAATGCTCCATGACTGGTGCTACAAGTTGGAGTTTGTGTCGATGATTGATTGTACACACCGCAAGAAGAGGACTGTTACATACACACATATCACAACTGCTGCAATCAGACTCTTATTATACTGCTCAGTTTATAAACTTCCCCCCTTCCCCAATACAAATGTAAGTATTGGACTATAAATTGTGCCTTCCTGTATATTCTATTCTACTGAGACATTTACTTTGTTTGTATTGTTTTATTATTTCTTATTATTGCGAAGGAACCTTTGTGTGCTTTTTGAATTATACCTTAAGAATCCCGTACATACAACTAATAAAACCTGAAACTTGGCAATTGAAGTGAATGTTTGACTTGCTGACGTTTTCTGGGTTGCGTTCATCAGGACACATCGTAACAAAATGTTACAACATTTTACAACAGAAAATAAAAACAAGTGGTTCTTATTGGACAAGTCCAGGTATTCCCTCGCAGTTTTAGGCTTTTATTCCATTTGGTTTCTAATAAAAATGACCCTGCTGTCAGTTCCTCCTCCTGAAAGCCAGAGGTCAGTGATGAGTAGGGAAAGATTCCGAACTAAGCAGATGTTTACTAACCTAACATTGCAGGCGTAAAATAAACACGGGAACCTCTGGAGGATGACACTAATGCTGAGCCTTGTCAGAAAATCACACCAATTTTCTGCTGCCAAATAATCATGTGAACTAGCTAATTATGAAGCATATGCGATTCACAACCAAATGAGAAGCTTGTGGAAGTTTAACAAGACATACTGAATCAAAGAGCAATCAATGATGCAGCCATGTCTTTTAGTGTTTTCTAAGGACGGTGAATCTGAGCTTATAGGCGAGATGACGGTGCAGATGCTGAGTCATTCCTCCAGAGACACATGGCCCTCTACCCACATCCACTACCCTCTCTGTCAGGGTTTCCCTTAGGCACAGATCTAGGATCAGCTTCCCCTCCCCAAATCCTAACCTTAACCATTAATGGGGGAAATGCAAAGCTGGCCAAAGATCAGTGTCTAGTGGCAACTTCACCCTAGATTAGTGGTCCACCACACTTTTTGGTTCTTGACCTAGCACTACATAGCTAATTCAACCGAGTTGGGGAAACCCTGCCTTAGAGAGGTATTTGTAACTTGACAGAAATGTCCAGATCAACTAGGCCCTGTCAGCTATCATATTTTTTTTAGCTAGGTTTTTTAACCCATAGATTTTGTAGTAATGTTCGAGTCACACAAATATCACATGAATACACAAGACATGCAGAAATGTGTAGAATTGCTGGAAATAAGCTTTAAAACCAGCAAAAATGTTTATCTGCCAACAAGAGAGGGGGGGGGGGTTTAAGTGAAAGAGTTTGGGATTCCCTGCCCTATACCGTCATGGTTCAGTGTTTGGACTGAGCTTAATCTGCAGGCCATGTTCATCTCCTGAGCCGATGCGATGCGGGGGAGGACAACAGGAAGCAGCTCCATTCCTCTGGTATGGGAAGTGTCATGTGCTCTTTGATTACCCGCTCTCAGATCATCCCTCTTCTTTCCCCCCCTTCCTCACACACCCTTTTTCTGTGTGTGTGTGTCTGTCTGTCTGTCTTTTGTTCACACACCAACACACCCTCTTTAAGTCTGAGTCAGTGCAGTTCTGTAATCCCCTGTCTTTCCACTCACTCCAGGACCATGATGGTTGAGCAGATGGTGCTGCTGGGTCATATGATGATTGGTGAGCTGGGTCATATGATGAATGGTGAGCAGACTGTGATGCCGGGTCATATGATGAATGGTGAGCAGACAGGGCTGCCGGGTCATATGATGAATGGTGAGCAGACAGGGCTGCCGGGTCATATGATGAATGGTGAGCAGACAGTGATGCCAGGTCATATGATGAATGGTGAGCAGACAGGGCTGCCGGGTCATATGATGAATGGTGAGCAGACAGTCCTGCCGGGTCATATGATGAATGGTGAGCAGACAGAGCTGCCGGGTCATATGATGAATGGTGAGCAGACAGTCCTGCCGGGTCATATGGTGAATGGTGAGCCGGGTCATATGATGAATGGTGAGCAGACTGCTGCCGGGTCATGATGATGAATGGTGAGCAGACGGTGCTGCCGGGTCATATGATGAATGGTGAGCAGACGGTGCTGCCTGGGTCATATGATGAATGGTGAGCAGACAGGGCTACCTGGGTCATATGATGATGAATGGTGAGCAGACAGGGCTACCGGGGTCATATGATGATGAATGGTGAGCAGACAGGGCTGCCTGGGTCATATGATGATGCATGGTGAGCAGACAGGGCTGCCTGGGTCATATGATGATGAATGGTGAGCAGACAGGGCTACCTGGGTCATATGATGAATGGTGACCAGACAGGGCTGCCTGGGTCATATGATGAATGGTGAGCAGACTGCTGCCGGGTCATATGATGATGAATGGTGAGCAGACAGGGCTGCCTGGGTCATATGATGAATGGTGACCAGACAGTGCTGCCTGGGTTATATGATGAAAATTAAGCATGTGGGGGGGGCCCACCGTATGGAGGAGGCACAGTTAGGCTAACCCAGGCCAGGATAGGGCCTCGGATGATATACGAAGGGAAGAGGGAAATACCAGACACCTATTTTTCTTTTGTATAATCTTTTGCTGGTCTCAGTATTTATTATTGTTGATTTGTGATACCTGAACTTTTTTTCTATCAATCAGTAAAAAGTGGGCCTAATAAAAACCATTGGCTCTGAAAGTGGGAAAGGGGGATACCTAGTCAGTTGTACAACTGAATGCCTTCAACTGAAATGTGTCTTCCGCATTTAACCCAAACTTTCTGAATCAGAGAGGTGTCTGGGGATGCCATAATCGACATCCATGTCTTCGGGGAACAGTGGGCTAACTGCCTTGCTAAGGGGAAGCCTCTTGTGTTCCAGTCAACAGTCCTTTATTTGTGCTTCTTGTTACGTCAATGGGAAAGATCAAGACACGTGACACAAGTACACTACAATTCAAATGTTTGGGGTCACTTAGAAATATCCTTGTTTTTGAAAGAAAAGCTTATTTTTTTGTCCATTTTGAATCACTACTGGCTGTAAGCGAACGAGTGATGTGCGTTTGGAGCAATACTGTCTGTTTCCAAGGCTCAGCCAATCATTTACATAACAACAGAATGCAGCGCAGCAAGCGACTGACGAAAGAAGAGACAACCAACTTACTAGTTACAGCACGATATTGAAGAGGTAAAGTTAGGTGAGATGCCTGACCACGGAGACGGGGGTGAGAAGGTGATGAAGCGAACTGTAACCGAAAAAAAAACTAGCATTTGGAAAGTTTGAGGTGAGGGAGAAAGTGTGGTGGAACAAGTATTAACATTAAGTATCTTGCAAGCTGGATCGAATTCTCCGTTAGCTAGCCAGAGAAATGTTGCGCAAAATTAGCCAAATCATCTAATCAAATAATTGAGTTTATGGTGTGAAAATTAGCTTGCTAATCAAGTCAGACAGCTAACGTTAGCTAGTTATGAGAGAATTAGGTGAAAATTAGGCATTGCTTATTAGACAAGTGGATTCAGGGATGAAGTGTAGCAGGAGCTGGGCCTGGCTTAAGCTGGATGCCACTATAGAGGTGAAAGAAACACCACACACTTCCCTCTTTCTCACTTTTGCTGGCACATTGTAGAACAGATGTCCCCACAGGCAGAACATGTACAATGTAATAATGTGCAGTGTTGCCCAAATACACTGCTCAAAAAAATAAAAAACACTTAAACAACACAATGTAACTCCAAGTCAATCACACTTCTGTGAAATCAAACTGTCCACTTAGGAAGCAACACTGATTGACAATACATTTCACATGCTGTTGTGCAAATGGAATAGACAACAGGTGGAAATTATAGGCACCCCCAATAAAGGAGTGGTTCTGCAGGTGATAATCACAGACCACCTCTCAGTTCCTATTCTTCCTGGCTGATGTTTTGGTCACTTTTGAATGCTGGCGGTGCTTTAACTCTAGTGGTAGCATGAGACAGAGTCTACAACCCACACAAGTGGCTCAGGTAGTGCAGCTCATCCAGGATGGCACATCAATGCGACCTGTGGCAAGAAGGTTTGTTGTGTCTGTCAGCGTAGTGTCCAGAGCATGGAGGCGCTACCAGGAGACAGGCCAATACGTCAGGAGACGTGGAGGAGGCCGTAGGAGGGCAACAACCCAGCAGCAGGACCGCTACCTCCGCCTTTGTGCAAGGAGGAGCAGGAAGAGCACTGCCAGAGCCCTGCAAAATGACCTCTAGCAGGCCACAAATGTGCATGTGTCTGCTCAAACGGTCAGAAACAGACTCCATGAGGGTGGTATGAGGGCACGACGTCCACAGGTGGAGGTTGTGCTTACAGCCCAACACCGTGCAGGACGTTTGGCATTTGCCAGAGAACACCAAGATTGGCAAATTCGCCACTGGTGTCCTGTGCTCTTCACAGATGAACGCAGGTTCACACTGAGCACGTGACAGAGTCTGGAGATGCCGTGGAGAATGTTCTGCTGCCTGCAACATCCTCCAGCATGACCGGTTTGGCGGTGGGTCAGTCATGGTGTGGGGTGGCATTTCTTTGGGGGGCTGCACAGCCCTCCATGTGCTCGCCAGAGGTAGCCTGACCTGCCATTAGGTACCGAGATGAGATCCTCAGACCCCTTGTGAGACCATATGCTGGTGCTGTTGGCCCTGGGTTCCTCCTAATGCAAGACAATGCTAGATCTCATGTGGCTGGAGTGTGTCAGCAGTTCCTGCAAGAGGAAGGCATTGATGCTATGGACTGGCCCGCCCGACCCCAGACCTGAATCCAATCGAGCACATCTGGGACGTCATTTTTTTTTTGTACATTTTTTATTTAACCTTTATTTAACCAGGTAGGCTAGTTGAGAACAAGTTCTCTTTTACAACTGCGACCTGGCCAAGATAAAGCATAGCAGTGTGAACAGACAACACAGAGTTACACATGGAGTAAACAATTAACAAGTCAATAACACAGTAGAAAAAAAGGGGGAGTCTATATACATTGTGTGCAAAAGGCATGAGGGGGTAGGCGAATAATTACAATTTTGCAGATTAACACTGGAGTGATAAATGATCAGATGGTCATGTACAGTTAGAGATACTGGTGTGCAAAAGAGCAGAAAAGTAAATAAATATAAACAGTATGGGGATGAGGTAGGTAAATTGGGTGGGCTATTTACCGATAGACTATGTACAGCTGCAGCGATCGGTTAGCTGCTCAGATAGCAGATGTTTGAAGTTGGTGAGGGAGATAAGTCTCCAACTTCAGCGATTTTTTTGCAATTCGTTCCAGTCACAGGCAGCAGAGAACTGGAACGAAAGGAGGCCAAATGAGGTGTTGGCTTTAGGGATGATCAGTGAGATACACCTGCTGGAGCGCGTGCTACGGGTGGGTGTTGCCATCGTGACCAGTGAACTGAGATAAGGCGGAGCTTTACCTAGCATGGACTTGTAGATGACCTGGAGCCAGTGGGTCTGGCGACGAATATGTAGCGAGGGCCAGCCAACTAGAGCATACTGGTCGCAATTGTGGGTGGTATAAGGTGCTTTAGTAACAAAACGGATGGCACTGTGATAAACTGCATCCAGTTTGCTGAGTAGAGTATTGGAAGCTATTTTGTAGATGACATCGCCGAAGTCGAGGATCGGTAGGATAGTCAGTTTTACTAGGGTAAGTTTGGCGGCGTGAGTGAAGGAGGCTTTGTTGCGGAATAGAAAGCTGACTCTAGATTTGATTTTAGATTGGAGATGTTTGATATGAGTCTGGAAGGAGAGTTTACAGTCTAGCCAGACACCTAGGTACTTATAGCTGTCCACATATTCTACGTCGGAACCATCCAGGGTGGTGATGCTAGTCGGGCGTGCGGGTGCAGGCAGCGAACAGTTGAAAAGCATGCATTTGGTTTTACCAGCGTTTAAGAGCAGTTGGAGGCCACGGAAGGAGTGTTGTATGGCGTTGAAGCTCGTTTGGATGTTAGATAGCACAGTGTCCAAGGAAGGGCCGGAAGTATACAGAATGGTGTCGTCTGTGTAGAGGTGGATCTGGGAATCGCCCGCAGCAAGAGCAACATCATTGATATATACATCATGTCTCGCTCCATCCACCAATGCCACGTTGCACCACAGACTGTCTGGGAGTTGGCGGATGCTTTAGTCCAGGTCTGGGAGGAGACTCCTCAGGAGACCATCCGCCACCTCATCAGGAGCATGCCCAGGAGTTGTAGGGAGGTCATACAGGCACGTGGAGGCCACACACACTACTGAGCCTCATTTTGACTTGTTTTAAGGACATTACATCAAAGTTTGATCAGCCTGTAGTGTGGTTTTCCACTTTAATTTTGTGTGACTCCAAATCCAGACCTCCATGGGTTGATAAATTCGATTTCCATTGATAATTGTTGTGTGATTTTGTTGTCAGCACATTCAACTATGTAAAGAAAAAAGTATTTAATAAGAATATTTCATTCATTCAGATCTAGGATGTGTTATTTTAGTGTTCCCTTTATTTTTTTGAGCAGTGTATATTGTTTTTGTTGTGTTGAACTTGACAGTAACACGTGTGAGGAGGGGGGATCATAAAAAAAATACTCAGTGAATGTTATTTTCTATTGTAAAGGCTGTCATGGTAACATGCGTTCTATTGTAAAGGCTGTCATGGTAACATGCGTTCTATTATAAAGGCTGTCATGGTAACACGCGTTCTATTGTAAATGCTGTCATGGTAACACGCGTTCCATTATAAAGGCTGTCATGGTAGCAAGCTTTCTATTAAAGGTTGTCATGGTAACACGCGTTCTATTATAAAGGCTGTCATGGTAGCAAGCTTTCTATTATAAAGGCTGTCATGGTAACAAGTGTTCTATTATAAAGGCTGTCATGGTAGCAAGCTTTCTATTATAAAGGCTGTCATGGTAACAAGCGTTCTATTATAAAGGCTGTCATGGTAGTAAGCTTTCTATTATAAAGGCTGTCATGGTAACAAGCGTTCTATTATAAAGGCTGTCATGGCTAACTGCAATATTAGTGGTGTTTTCTTCTCAAGACTTGAGTGTCATTTGCAGTAAAGTCTAGGCAACAAATAACATTGGATTGCTTTCTTTATTTTTTACATGTGAGTTAGGTTCACATTAGCCATTTTTTATTTTACACAAAACAAGTGTCACCTTTTTGAGCCCTCACCAGTTTGCATTCCTGCTGTATGCCTATGTTAATGTTGAAAATTACTATTGTAGCTGGAAATATTTACAATGTCTACACTGTATTTCTGAAAAAAAAGGACCCAAAACTTTTGAATGGTAGTGTACGTGAGATGTCAGAAAACAGAGAACGAAGTCGTACGTAAGAGATGTTGAATACACTAAACAAAAATATAACCGCAAATTTGCAAATTGTTGGCCCCATGTTTCATGAGCTGAAATAAAAGATCCCAATAATGTGCCATATGCACAAAATGCTTGTTTCTCTCTCTCCAACCGGCCTCACAACCACAGACCACATGTAACCACGCCAGCCCAGGACCTCCACATCGGGCTTCTTCACCTACTGGATCGTGTTTCAACTGTACCGGGCAGATGCCAGACATTGTGTATGGCGTTGTGTGGGCAAGCAGTTTGCTGATGTCAACGTTGTGAACAGAGTGCCACATGGTGATGGTGGGGTTATGATATGTATGGGCAGGCATAAGCTACGGACAACAAACACAATTGCATTTTATCGATGGCAATTTGAATGCACAGAGATACCGGAACAAGATGTTGAGGCCCATTGTCGTGCCATTCATCCACCGACCATCACCTCATGTTTCAGCATGATAATGCACGACCCAATGTCCCAAGGATCTGTACACAATTCCTGAAAGCTGAAAATGTCCCAGTTCTTCCATGGCTTGTATACTCACCAGACATGTCACCCATTGAGCATGTTTGGGATGCTCTGGATTGACGTGTGCAACAGCGTGTTACAGTTTCCGGTAATATCCAGCAACTTCGCACAGTCACTGAAGAGGAGTGGGACAACATTCCATGGGCCACAATCTACAGCCTGATCAGCTCTATGCGAAGGAGATGTGTCGCGCTGCATGAGGCAAATGGTGGTCACACCAGATACGTACTGTTTTTTTTTTTATCCATGTCCCTACTTTTAAAACTTTTTTTTTAAGGTATCTGTGACCAACAGATGCATATCTGTATTCCCAGTTATGTGAAATCCATAGATTAGGCCCTAATGAATTCCTTATATGAACTGTAACTGTTGAAATTGTTGTATGTTGCGTTTTTATATTTTTTGTTCAGTGTATATAGCCTACAGTCAGCACTCAGCAAGGATAATGTAGAAATAGTACAAAAGGAAAACCATCTCTTAAGAAATAAAACTCTGGGTGAATAGAAGCAGGCGACAGCGGCCATTATGTACCAAGCGTCTCAGAGTAGGAGTGCTGATCTAGGATCAGGTCTCCCCACACCAGGTAATCTTATTCATTGTGATCTAAAAGCCAAAACCGATCCTAGTCTTACAGGCTGACTACACTGCTCGTGTCGCGTGCGCGAGCGTTGCAAAAATACATTTAGAAATCTATATTATTCAATTATTGCACCCACACTGCTCGCACACGCCAACGAGCTTCTGCGTCGCCAAGGGCTAAAATAGAGGTCAGTTCTATTTGTGATGCAGATCGCGCTGCAAGTCCTGCCTCTCAGATATCTTGATTGGTTTATAGAAGCAGGTACCCACCTGCTATCTCCTCACTGGTTATACCCACATGGGTGACTGAAAGACGAACGAGGTTGGTGGCGGTAATACACCGAATTTATGAAAGTTTCTAATCGCAATATAAAGTCAAGAGAAGGAAAAGCCTGGAAGGAGGAGAGATGACTAGAAATGAGTCCTTTGAACGTTTTATTTGGCGATTAATTGGCGGAGTAGATGACCTTGTGCATTTCAGGTAAAATAACAACTCAATGTTGAAATTCCAGGACAAATTAGCTAGCAACAGAAAGCTAGCTAAATAGGACAAATTAGCTAGCAAGCGCAAGCTAGCTAGCTAAATTGCCATAAATGTTTAATGCTTTTCAACCTGTCCCCAAATTAATATAATTGGTTCAGAGTTTGTTTTGATATTTTAACCTGCGTGTCATGGTCACGTTTGGTGTGGGGGGACGAAATAAATGTATGCACGATGGCGCACGGGTGCATCCGGTTTGGGTTCCGTGTAGAGTTCGACCGACTATGATTTTCAACGCCGATACCGATTATTGGAGGACAAAAAAAGCAGATACCGATTAATCGGCCGATTTAAAAATAAATAAGTAAAAAAATAATAATAATAAGAAGAAAACATGTATTTGTAATAATGACAATTACAACAATACTGAATTAACTTATTGTAACTTAATATAATACATCAATAAAATCAATATAGCCTCAAGTAAATAATGAAACATGTTCAATTTGGTTTAAATAATGCAAAAAACAAAGTGTTGAAGAAGAAAGTAAGTGCAATATATGCTATGTAAGAAAGCTAACGTTTCAGTTCCTTGCTCAGAACATGAACATATGAAAGCTGGTGGTTCCTTTTAACATGAGTCTTCAATATTCCCAGGTAAAAAGTTTTAGGTTGTACTTATTATTGGAATTATAGGACTATTTCCCTCTATACTATTTGTATTTCATTAACCTTTGACTATTGGATGTTCTTATTGGCACTTTAGTATTGCCAGTGTAACAGTATAGCTTCCGTCTCTCTCCTCGCTCCTCCCTGGGCTCGAACCAGCAATACAACGACAATTACGCGCTAACTAGCTAGCCATTTCACTTCGGTTACACCAGCCTCATCTCGGGAGTTGATAGGCTTGAAGTCATAAACAGCGCAATGCTTGACGCTCAACGAAGAGCTGCTGGCAAAACGCACGAAAGTGCTGTTTGAATGAATGTTTACGCGCCTGCTTCTGTCTACCACCGCTCAGTCAGATACTTGTATGCTCAGTCAGATACTTGCATGCTCAGTCAGATTATATGCAATGCAGGACACGCTAGATAATATCTAGTAATATCATCAACCATGTGTAGTTAACTAGTGATTATGATTGATTGTTTTTTTTTTATAAGATAAGTGTAATGCTAGCTAGCAACTTACCTTGGCTTACTGCATTCGCGTAACAGGCAGTCTCCTTGTGGAGTGCAACGAGAGAGAGGCAGGTCGTTATTGCGTTGGACTAGTTAAATGTAAGTTTTGCAAGATTGGATTCCCCGAGCCGACATGGTACAAATCTGTCATTCTGCCCCTGAACAAGGCAGTTAACCCACCGTTCCTAGGGCGTCATTGAAAATAAGAATGTGTTCTTAACTGACTTGCCTAGTTAAATAAAGGTGTAAAACAAAATCAGAGCCCAAAAATACCGATTTCCGATTGTTATGAAAACTTGAAATCGGCCCTAATTAATCAGCCATTCCGATTAATCGGTCGACCTCTAGTTCCGTGTTAAACCGCTGTACGAATATAGGCCCCTCGAGACAGGTCTTTTTGTCGTTGTATTTATTAATGATCCCCATTAGCTGTTGCCATAGCTACTCTTCCTGGGGTCCAAACAAGATTTAAGGCAATTACATCACAAAATAATTATAATAAAACAGTACATTATACAACACATTATTACACAACTACTCTACCACTACATATCTACAATACAACATGTATTATACCACGATATCGTTATGCATGGATGTGTAGGTTCAGAGTTTGAGGTTGTCATGCCTAAATGTGCTAATCTTGTCAATGAAAAAAGTAAAGTATTTGGCATTATCAGTGTGTTTTTTAAAAATGAATGAGCCATCTGATTCAATGGAGTTCGCCTTTGTTTCATAGTACAGTTTCTTCTTATTTTTGTTTAGTCACATGATTTCACAATCTACAGTACATTTGCCAATCGTCTGGGCAGCCAAACTTATTTGCCATTTCCTTTTGCCTCATCCCTTTCAACCATACAACAGTTTTTACAGTAATTTTGTTAATGGGTGCTGCTTATTAGTAACTGGAATAAGCAATTTCATAAATGCGTCAAGTGCAGCGTCTGATTTACTTCTCATTACACACAACAGAACAGCAAATAGCTGGTATACAAGACATCCACCTCTTCTCTTATTCACATCTTCCAGTTAAAAGCACTTATTTAGGATGCCTTTGTCTGTTTTAGTTTTCTATGGCTTAAATATATTTTGTGGCATAAACCCACAGGACACATTTAGAGACATTCTTCACATGCAAAGTATTCGGCTGAAAACAATTTCACTGCAATTAAATCCCTTTGCGTGTTTCTCAAGCAAGCGGAGTGTCAAAATCAGGTTTGATTTGGATGAAGTGAGAGGCATACTTTGTGTTTGCTGGAGTAGTATACAGGTTGTCATGACAACAATAACTTCCTCATGCTGTGTAGTTCCCTCTTTAGATGTCAGAGGAAATGAATGTAAATGATCATGTTTACTGTACTAAAGTAGTCACAATGTGTTTTAGCACCTCCCCCCCTTTCGTTTTCTGTAATGACACCAGAAACCAAACCGAATGATTCATAATCTCTCAGGCCGTGCTCCAAATGGCACCCTATTCCCTGTATAGTGCACTATTGACCAGGGCCCATAGTACCCTGGGTAAAAGTAGTGCACTAATTCAGGAATAAAGTTCCATTTAAAGTTCCAATAAAGTTCAATTTGGGATGTAGCCCCTATTCTTCTGTTGTAGTACAGTAAATAACTGTATGACAAGCTGTGTTTGAGTACCGTTCCAATGGCTCACTGGGTTAGAGCACGTTACTGGTAACATTAGGCTGGTGGGTTATACTGTAGATCACGGTACTGGTAACATTAGGCTGGTGGGTTATGCTGTAGAGCACGGTACTGGTAACATTAGGCTGGTGGGTTATGCTGTAGAGCACGGTACTGGTAACATTAGGCTGGTGGGTTATACTGTAGAGCACGGTACTGGTAACATTAGGCTGGTGGGTTATACTGTAGAGCACGGTACTGGTAACATTAGGCTGGTGGGTTATACTGTAGAGCACGGTACTGGTAACATTAGGCTGGTGGGTTATACTGTAGAGCACGGTACTGGTAACATTAGGCCGGTGGGTTATACTGTAGAGCACGGTACTGGTAACATTAGGCTGGTTCGTTATACCGTAGAGCACGGTACTGGTAACATTAGGCTGGTGGGTTATACCGTAGAGCACGGTACTGGTAACATTAGGCCGGTGGGTTATACCGTAGAGCACGGTACTGGTAACATTAGGCTGGTGGGTTATACTGTAGAGCACGGTACTGGTAACATTAGGCTGGTGGGTTATACCGTAGAGCACAGTGTTGGTAACATTAGGCTGGTGGGTTATACCGTAGAGAACGGTACTGGTAACATTAGGCTGGTGGGTTATACCGTAGAGCAAGGTACTGGTAACATTAGGCTGGTGGGTTATACTGTAGAGCACGGTACTGGTAACATTAGGCCGGTGGGTTATACTGTAGAGCACGGTACTGGTAACATTAGGCCGGTGGGTTATACTGTAGAGCACGGTACTGGTAACATTAGGCCGGTGGGTTATACCGTAGAGCACGGTACTGGTAACATTAGGCCGGTGGGTTATACCGTAGAGCACAGTGTTGGTAACATTAGGCTGGTGGGTTATACTGTAGAGCACAGTACTGGTAACATTAGGCTGGTGGGTTATACCGTAGAGAACGGTACTGGTAACATTAGGCTGGTGGGTTATACTGTAGAGCACGGTACTGGTAACATTAGGCTGGTGGGTTATACTGTAGAGCACGGTACTGGTAACATTAGGCCGGTGGGTTATACCGTAGAGCACAGTGTTGGTAACATTAGGCCGGTGGGTTATACCGTAGAGAACGGTACTGGTAACATTAGGCTGGTGGGTTATACTGTAGAGCACGGTACTGGTAACATTAGGCCGGTGGGTTATACCGTAGAGCACGGTACTGGTAACATTAGGCCGGTGGGTTATACCGTAGAGCACAGTGTTGGTAACATTAGGCTGGTGGGTTATACTGTAGAGCACGGTACTGGTAACATTAGGCTGGTGGGTTATACCGTAGAGAACGGTACTGGTAACATTAGGCCGGTGGGTTATACCGTAGAGCACGGTACTGGTAACATTAGGCCGGTGGGTTATACCGTAGAGCACGGTACTGGTAACATTAGGCTGGTGGGTTATACTGTAGAGCACGGTACTGGTAACATTAGGCTGGTGGGTTATACTGTAGAGCACGGTACTGGTAACAGGCCGGTGGGTTATACCGTAGAGCACAGTGTTGGTAATATTAGGCTGGTGGGTTATACTGTAGAGCACGGTACTGGTAACATTAGGCCGGTGGGTTATACCGTAGAGAACGGTACTGGTAACATTAGGCCGGTGGGTTATACCGTAGAGCACGGTACTGGTAACATTAGGCCGATGGGTTATACCGTAGAGCACGGTACTGGTAACATTAGGCTGGTGGGTTATACCGTAGAGCACGGTACTGGTAACATTAGGCCGGTGGGTTATACCGTAGAGCACGGTACTGGTAACATTAGGCCGGTGGGTTATACTGTAGAGCACGGTACTGGTAACATTAGGCTGGTGGGTTATACTGTAGAGCACGGTACTGGTAACATTAGGCCGGTGGGTTATACCGTAGAGCACGGTACTGGTAACATTAGGCCGGTGGGTTATACCGTAGAGCACGGTACTGGTAACATTAGGCGGTGGGTTATACCGTAGAGCACGGTACTGGTAACATTAGGCGGTGGGTTATACCGTAGAGCACGGTACTGGTAACATTAGGCCGGTGGGTTATACTGTAGAGCACGGTACTGGTAACATTAGGCCGGTGGGTTATACCGTAGAGCACGGTACTGGTAACATTAGGCCGGTGGGTTATACCGTAGAGCACGGTACTGGTAACATTAGGCCGGTGGGTTATACTGTAGAGCACGGTACTGGTAACATTAGGCTGGTGGGTTATACTGTAGAGCACAGTACTGGTAATATTAGGCTGGTGGGTTATACCGTAGAGCACAGTGTTGGTAACATTAGGCTGGTGGGTTATACTGTAGAGCACAGTACTGGTAATATTAGGCTGGTGGGTTATACCGTAGAGCACGGTACTGGTAATATTAGGTGGGCTGATTTTATTATTATTTTTTTCCCCCCATAGGCCATGTACAGTAATGAATGAATATGCTGTCAATTTTAGTTGTTTTTATTTATTTAATTTTTTTTTACCTTTATTTAACTCGGCAAGTCAGTTAACAACAAATTCTTATTTTCAATGATGGCCTAGGAACAGTGGGTTAACTGCCTGTTCAGGGGCAGAACGACAGATTTGTACCTTGTCAGCAACCTTCCGGTTACTAGTCCAACGCTTTAACCACTAGGCTCCCCTGCCGCCCCAGTTGTATGTTGATTTTGATAAAAACCCTCCCCTTTTTACATGTTTTTTATGAACCAGTGTCAGCCAGTTTTAGTGACTGTGACAAAGTTATCTGTCAATCAATGTAGTAATTACAAAACGGTGATATAAAAAGACTATGGTGTTGGAGGAGGTTTGAAAAAGTAGGGATTGAGACGTGCTGGTGTCAGACTATTATGATTTGAAAAGGATTTGATCTTCTGCCACATGCAGACATAAACGCTGCTAAGCATTAAGTGATCCTCCCCGTTTGTGGACAATGAGAATAGATTCATTTCATCCGAGTTAAGTTCAAATGCAATATTAATAACGTTTAGTTAGTCCATGTGACAGCTCTTTAGTGCAGCTCAAATTGTGCTCGTGAGAGCGCCCCACTGAAAAATGTACTGCTAAGCAGAAGAAATTAAATTGCATATTCTTGATGGCTCCAGTAACTACTCTGTTGGCTCTAGCAACTGCTACTCTGTTGGCTCTAGCAACTGCTACTCTGTTGGCTCTAGCAACTGCTACTCTGTTGGCTCTAGCAACTGCTACTCTGTTGGCTCTAGCAACTGCTACTCTGTTGGCTCTAGCAACTGCTACTCTGTTGGCTCTAGCAACTGCTACTCTGTTGGCTCTAGCAACTGCTACTCTGTTGGCTCTAGCAACTGCTACTCTGTTGGCTCTAGCAACTGCTACTCTGTTGGCTCTAGCAACTGCTACTCTGTTGGCTCTAGCAACTGCTACTCTGTTGGCTCTAGCAACTGCTACTCTGTTGGCTCTAGCAACTGCTACTCTGTTGGCTCTAGCAACTGCTACTCTGTTGGCTCTAGCAACTGCTACTCTGTTGGCTCTAGCAACTGCTACTCTGTTGGCTCTAGCAACTGCTACTCTGTTGGCTCTAGCAACTGCTACTCTGTTGGCTCTAGCAACTGCTACTCTGTTGGCTCTAGCAACTGCTACTCTGTTGGCTCTAGCAACTGCTACTCTGTTGGCTCTAGCAACTGCTACTCTGTTGGCTCTAGCAACTGCTACTCTGTTGGCTCTAGCAACTGCTACTCTGTTGGCTCTAGCAACTGCTACTCTGTTGGCTCTAGCAACTGCTACTCTGTTGGCTCTAGCAACTGCTACTCTGTTGGCTCTAGCAACTGCTACTCTGTTGGCTCTAGCAACTGCTACTCTGTTGGCTCTAGCAACTGCTACTCTGTTGGCTCTAGCAACTGCTACTCTGTTGGCTCTAGCAACTGCTACTCTGTTGGCTCTAGCAACTGCTACTCTGTTGGCTCTAGCAACTGCTACTCTGTTGGCTCTAGCAACTGCTACTCTGTTGGCTCTAGCAACTGCTACTCTGTTGGCTCTAGCAACTGCTACTCTGTTGGCTCTAGCAACTGCTACTCTGTTGGCTCTAGCAACTGCTACTCTGTTGGCTCTAGCAACTGCTACTCTGTTGGCTCTAGCAACTGCTACTCTGTTGGCTCTAGCAACTGCTACTCTGTTGGCTCTAGCAACTGCTACTCTGTTGGCTCTAGCAACTGCTACTCTGTTGGCTCTAGCAACTGCTACTCTGTTGGCTCTAGCAACTGCTACTCTGTTGGCTCTAGCAACTGCTACTCTGTTGGCTCTAGCAACTGCTACTCTGTTGGCTCTAGCAACTGCTACTCTGTTGGCTCTAGCAACTGCTACTCTGTTGGCTCTAGCAACTGCTACTCTGTTGGCTCTAGCAACTGCTACTCTGTTGGCTCTAGCAACTGCTACTCTGTTGGCTCTAGCAACTGCTACTCTGTTGGCTCTAGCAACTGCTACTCTGTTGGCTCTAGCAACTGCTACTCTGTTGGCTCTAGCAACTGCTACTCTGTTGGCTCTAGCAACTGCTACTCTGTTGGCTCTGCTAGCAAACTGCTACTCTGTTGGCTCTAGCAACTTCTACTCTGTTGGCTCTAGCAACTGCTACTCTGTTGGCTCTAGCAACTGCTACTCTGTTGGCTCTAGCAACTGCTACTCTGTTGGCTCTAGCAACTGCTACTCTGTTGGCTCTAGCAACTGCTACTCTGTTGGCTCTAGCAACTGCTACTCTGTTGGCTCTAGCAACTTCTACTCTGTTGGCTCTAGCAACTGCTACTCTGTTGGCTCTAGCAACTGCTACTCTGTTGGCTCTAGCAACTGCTACTCTGTTGGCTCTAGCAACTGCTACTCTGTTGGCTCTTGCAACTGCTACTCTGTTGGCTCTAGCAACTGCTACTCTGTTGGCTCTAGCAACTGCTACTCTGTTGGCTCTAGCAACTGCTACTCTGTTGGCTCTAGCAACTGCTACTCTGTTGGCTCTAGCAACTGCTACTCTGTTGGCTCTAGCAACTGCTACTCTGTTGGCTCTAGCAACTGCTACTCTGTTGGCTCTAGCAACTGCTACTCTGTTGGCTCTAGCAACTGCTACTCTGTTGGCTCTAGCAACTGCTACTCTGTTGGCTCTAGCAACTGCTACTCTGTTGGCTCTAGCAACTGCTACTCTG
The DNA here is from genome assembly GCF_036934945.1 of Oncorhynchus masou masou. Lineage (NCBI taxonomy): Eukaryota > Metazoa > Chordata > Actinopteri > Salmoniformes > Salmonidae > Oncorhynchus > Oncorhynchus masou. The sequence continues at coordinate 78,730,982 of NC_088239.1, read as the reverse complement.
TTGGCTCTAGCAACTGCTACTCTGTTGGCTCTAGCAACTGCTACTCTGTTGGCTCTAGCAACTGCTACTCTGTTGGCTCTAGCAACTGCTACTCTGTTGGCTCTAGCAACTGCTACTCTGTTGGCTCTAGCAACTGCTACTCTGTTGGCTCTAGCAACTGCTACTCTGTTGGCTCTAGCAACTGCTACTCTGTTGGCTCTAGCAACTTCTACTCTGTTGGCTCTAGTAACTGCTACTCTGTTGGTTCTAGCAACTGCTACTGGTTTTTCAACAGTACCATTTGTGCCCCAAATAGCACCCTATTCTTTGTATAGTACACTACTTTTCGACCAGAACCATATAGGCTCTATGGGCCTTGTTCAAAAGTATTTCACTACACAGGGAATAGGGTGCCATTTGGTGAACAGGCTCCTGATCCTCCATTGTCCCAGATGGAGGAGGCCTCCAGGACGTCTAATGAGACGAGTGAGACCATGGATGGGTGAGACGACAGTGAGTCATTGCTGGGAAATCTCTCGGCAGCTGTTTTTGGACACACCCTCTGGAGACTTGGGAATACAGAGCAGAACACCGCTGGCTTGGTCTGCCTGTGGTTACAGACAGTGACAGAGAGACAATCATTGGAGAGTAGAGGAGGCATTCAAGTTATCCATTCACCAAAAAATGACCTATGAAGTTGAACTCAAACACCACATTCGCATGCTGGTTTTCCCTTGTGGTGTTTCAATGGTCAATCACCAGAGCGTGGTCAGCTTACTTTATCTGTCTCTGAATGCCTAAGCTGGGGTTTGTTTATGTTATAGATAATTTAATGGTTTAAGGGTCTGTCATTTGCTTTATTAGACTATGAGCTTGAGTGACGATGAGCTTGTGTACGACATGTTTTTTCTTTAAATCAAATCAAATCAAATCAAATTTATTTATATAGCCCTTCGTACATCAGCTGATATCTCAAAGTGCTGTACAGAAACCCAGCCTAAAACCCCAAACAGCAAGCAATGCAGGTGTAGAAGCACGGTGGCTAGGAAAAACTCCCTAGAAAAGCCAAAACCTAGGAAGAAACCTAGAGAGGAACCAGGCTATGTGGGGTGGCCAGTCCTCTTCTGGCTGTGCCGGGTAGAGATTATAACAGAACATGGCCAAGATGTTCAAATGTTCATAAATGACCAGCATGGTCGAATAATAATAAGGCAGAACAGTTGAAACTGGAGCAGCAGCACGGCCAGGTGGACTGGGGACAGCAAGGAGTCATCATGTCAAGTAGTCCTGGGGCATGGTCCTAGGGCCGCGGTTCAGTTGAAACTGGAGCAGCAGCACGGCCAGGTGGACTGGGGACAGCAAGGAGTCATCATGTCAGGTAGTCCTGGGGCATGGTCCTAGGGCTCAGGTCCTCCGAGAGAGAGAAGGAGAGAATTAGAGAACGCACACTTAGATTCACACAGGACACCGAATTGGACAGGAGAAGTACTCCAGATATAACAAACTGACCCCAGCCCCCGACACATAAACTACTGCAGCATAAATACTGAAGGCTGAGACAGGAGGGGTCAGGAGACACTGTGGCCCCACCCGAGGACACCCCCGGACAGGGCCAAACAGGAAGGATATAACCCCACCCACTATGCCAAAGCACAGCCCCCACACCACTGGAGGGATATCTTCAACCACCAACTTACCATCCTGAGACAAAGCTGAGTATAGCCCGCAAAGATCTCCGCCACGGCACAACCCAAGGGGGGCGCCAACCCAGACAGGATGACCACATCAGTGAATCAACCCACTCAGGTGACGCACCCCCTCAGGGACGGCATGAGAGAGCCCCAGCAAGCCAGTGACTCAGCCCCTGTAATAGGGTTAGAGGCAGAGAATCCCAGTGGAAAGAGGGGAACCGGCCAGGCAGAGACAGCAAGGGTGGTTCGTTGCTCCAGAGCCTTTCCGTTCACCTTCCCACTCCTGGGCCAGACTACACTCAATCATATGACCCACTGAAGAGATGAGTCTTCAGTAAAGACTTAAAGGTTGAGACCGAGTTTGCGTCTCTGACATGGGTAGGCAGACCGTTCCATAAAAATGGAGCTCTATAGGAGAAAGCCCTGCCTCCAGCTGTTTGCTTAGAAATTCTAGGGACAATTAGGAGGCCTGCGTCTTGTGACCGTAGCGTACGTGTAGGTATGTACGGCAGGACCAAATCAGAGAGATAGGTAGGAGCAAGCCCATGCAATGCTTTGTAGGTTAGCAGTAAAACCTTAAAGCTCTGTTTTGTTGGAGGGTTTTCATGCAATAGGCTTAGGCCTATGTTTTAGTGCAGTGCAGATTCTGAGGTTCTTGATTATTCATTGTCATTCAAATTAAAGGTTAATTTCGTTTTGATATTCCAAAATGTTGCAACCTTAACTTGACAGAATTGAGGAACATCCAACCCAACGTCACAGATGAGTTGGTTCTGTAATTGCAGTGGTTTCTCATTTTCAGACCAAATGACACATGATTTCAATGCTCAGTAAAAGCCTTCTAAATGCTGATTATACACTGGCTGTATGCAAATGGTTTGTTTTGTCTATCTTGATCCCAGGAGGATCAACTGTGTATTTTTGTTATTGCCTGTTTGGCTGAAATAAGGGTTACTGTGGTCGAGAAATGGTCTCTGTGTTTTCTTTGCTAGTTTAGACCTATATAAGAGGCTTTACTGCTTTAAAATGGAGGTTTGTTTTGGTATGACTCATCAGACAAAATGCAGTCGATTAAAATGAGGAATAGTTTATTGTCCATGTCAATCCCAAAGATGGAGAATGCCAAACCATATTTCATTAACATAACCATTAACATAAATTAGATATACTTGGGCAAGTCCGATGGATGAGCAGATTGAAATGTTAATTTTCAGCATCCGTCTTTCATTACTTCTGATCTTGCACTCTTTGCCTATTCAGCTGAAGGGGAAGTTGTGCTGCACTCGCGGGGAGGCAGGATGTTATAACTTTCTCTGTTTGATGTGTGTTTCAATGCACGGGACCAGAGATGCTGTATAATGACGAGACTATCTTGTTTCCGCTTTAACAATGAGAGTCGTTGTCCCAAAGGCGGGAAGGCAGGCGGTCTGCATATCGTGGACAGATTTTGACGGGAGTGAACCTTCTCGCTCTCTGACGGGACTCTCTTCTTTCGGTACTCGCTATCTGGATGCAATGGTTTGTGGGAAATGCCTCCACATTTCAGCCTTGTAGGAGATGAGCCGAGATTCAACAAAGTAAAAGTATTTTCTTCTTCGTTGAACAAACGTATTGGGGACTGCGCGCGGTACTAATACACAGCATTAGCTGCACTTTATACATGTGGACTGGAATGCACGCGAATAACTTTCCGTAGTCTTTTTAAAGCAACGTATTCAGACTTAATTGTTGGATATCTGTGCACAATCTCGCAGCAGGTAAAGTTTTTTTTGTTGTTGGATGAAACGCTGACACGGTGGTCAATTGAATTCCAATTTGCGATGAGACGATTTAGTGCTATTTACTCGCATGAAACACAAAACCAACAACTCACCAAATGTGACGTATAACCAACGGGACGCAGGAATGTTTGGAAGGTGAGATTATCCATGGCACAGTTACAAATTGGCAAGTAGGCTGCACTGTTGTCTTTTTAGGAGGGTGGAGTTTAGGAGTGTCCTTTTGAGAGAGATTTTCAACAGGTTTCTTCTCAGTAATGTCTCATTTCTCACTTCACGAAACAACTAAGGCTATGTTTAGACGGGCAGCCCAAATCTGATATTTTTCCACTAATTGGTCTATTGACTAAACACATCAGATTTTTTTCCAGAACTGTTCTGGTTGGTCAAAATACATATTGAGAAAATATCAGAATTGGTCTGCCTGACTTAAAGCAGCCCATGTAACGTTCAACGGTAACATTTGTGCCGCTAACGTTACTCACTAAACTGAGCTCTTTTGGTTGTCTTTTTTTAGTGCATGGAATCATGACATATATTCGTTGTTTTAGTGAATATCCTTTCAAAATAAGAAAATACATTCTTTATTACCCTGGAATTGCGTGACAGTCAGAACGAAGCACGTGATTACCAAAGCAGCTTTCTGTTTCATTGTCTATAATTAAACGATACGTTTCAATCAAATGACACGTGCAGTTCATGGTTGCATTTATGAAAAACTATTTGAATTATTAAATTATTTCCTTACGATTCACACCAATTGTTTTGCTCCACGTCAGGGATTCATCAGTCAACCACTGTCAATTTAGTGTGTTCTGCTTTCACATTACTAATGCCATGGATGCTTTGACTGAAATAGTCATACATTCAAGCTTTTGATTATCTTTTGTCTGCTTATTTCCTATTAACATTTTGGATGTCTTAACGATAAGCTCTTCCTGCTACTATTTTGTAATTGGCAAAATGACACATGCACATAACCTATCTTTTGACTCACAAATACTCTAAAAAGTCCAGTTGACTGAGAAGCTATATTGAAAAGGCTGTATAGTATGTGTTTTTATCTGGCTATATCAACTGGACTGTGTGTGTGTGCTTACGCTGGGCTATCCTGAGTGAAGAATGCCAGACATTCTTTGATGTATTGCATTGGATTTGCAAAGGATACCTGGCATAGCGTGTTGCCTAGGTAACTCCTTGAGGGATGAGTCAGTGAAGCGATGTCCAATTTGAAGAAACAAGTTTGTAGTCCATGTCTAGCAATACAGTTGAATGAGGTGATTTCTGAGGAACAAGAGGATAAACCTTTATAACCCATCGGGCAGCTGTACAATAGATGAAGCTGAATCTCCCTTGGCTTTCACTTAGTTGTGCCACACAGTGGTAGATATCTAGAACAGCATCCTTAACTCTCACTCACTCACAGATAACCTTTGTGTATGAATTCAAGCATGCTTTTTTAGGACACATGCCTACGAGATGAATGTGCTCGGTCAAGTAAACAGTGGTCCATTGCTATGGTCGGAGGAGTGCTGACATTAAATCGAGCACTTGAGGAGAACTGAATAAATGGACCATACCGTCTGCGCAACATCTCAGTCAGTAACACCCCAGGCTGGTGCCGACAAACACTGTTTCATAGATAATGGCACAAACCTACATTTTACTTAGCAGAAGTTGTAGCCATATTTGTTAAGAAAGAAAATTGGGAAGTGTTTGAGTTATAAGATGATAGAGTAGACTGCACTCCTGAGCAAGTTCACCTTTTCTGTCATGGCCTCAATGTATTTTCAGTAAGCTTTTTCTAAATTAAATAATTGAAACCAAGGGCATTCATGTCCTGTAAATACCATGATAAGTAGTGCCACGGTTCCATAGTGCAAGCAGCCAGATTGTGTTTAGGTGACATTTTAAGGATTAGGCTCGGGCAGCAGAAAGTAAAGAGAGTCCTGTGTGGCTCAGTCGGTAGAGCATGGCGCTTGCAACGCCAAGCGTCGTGGGTTCGATTCCCACTGGGGCCACCCATATGTAAAAGTAGTGGCCCCAGCCGACTTGTAAGTCGCTTTGGACAAAAGCGTCTGCTAAATGGGATATATTATATATTATAAAGTATTTTCACTAATTGTTTCCCTCAAATACATCTGTGTTATTTCACATTGCGTTTTTGTGCCAGATCCACAATCCAAAACGCACTGTAAACTCCCTAATGAAAAATCATAGTTTCAAAAAATACTTTGTATAGCTTTATTATAGTTTTGGTTGGTGCATAGCTCTATAAATATATGTTTTGGGGTCACTATATTGGCTGGACAACTTCAGTTATTGATTGTATAAAAAATAAAAAAAGGTTTTAGTACTTGGGCCTCTACTCAATAGACAGTTATTGGTTGTATAAAACATGGTCTTAGTACTTGGGCCTCTACTCAAGACAGTTATTGGTTGTATAAAACAAGATTTTAGTACTTGGGCCTCTACTCAATAGACAGCTATTGGTTGTATAAAACAAGGTTTTAGTACTTGGGCCTCTACTCTATAGACAGTTATTGGTTGTATAAAACATGGTCTTAGTACTTGGGCCTCTACTCAAGACAGTTATTGGTTGTATAAAACAAGGTTTTAGTACTTGGGCCTCTACTCAATAGACAGTTATTGGTTGTATAAAACAAGGTTTTAGTACTTGGGCCTCTACTCAATAGACAGTTATTGGTTGTATAAAACAATGTTTTAGTACTTGGGCCTCTACACAATAGACAGTTATTGAAACAAAGGCTGTCTTTTTGTGCTAGATTAACAATCAGTTTACTTTAACGTGTGACTACCATTTGCTCAGTTAAATGCAGAACTATGAAAAACTTGGTTTTGTCTAACCTTCAATAGTGAATTTTTGTTTGTCTTACATTGCTCCACTGACCCAGGAATGTGAATTCTTCACTAGGGCTGTGGTGCTGGAATTGAAACCGTTCCGTATTTTCACAGTATACAGTTCCTTCAGAAAGTGTTCACACCCTTTTACTTATCCACATGTTACAGCCTAAATTTAAAATAGATGAAATAAGGTTTTTGTGTCACTGAGCTACACAATACACCATCATTTGAAGGTGGACATATTTTTATTTTTTTAGATTATTTTAGAAATTTTAATAAATGTAAAGCTGAAATGTCATCAGACTAAGTATTCAACCCCTTTGTTATGGCAAGCCTAAATAGGTCCAGGAGTAGAAATGTGCTTCACAAGTTTACATTTAACATTTACATTTAAGTCATTTAGCAGACGCTCTTATCCAGAGCGACTTACAAATTGGTGAATTCACCTTCTGACATCCAGTGGAACAGCCACTTTACAATAGTGCATCTAAATCATTAAGGGGGGGTGAGAAGGATTACTTATCCTATCCTAGGTATTCCTTGAAGAGGTGGGGTTTCAGGTGTCTCCGGAAGGTGGTGATTGACTCCGCTGTCCTGGCGTCGTGAGGGAGTTTGTTCCACCATTGGGGGGCCAGAGCAGCGAACAGTTTTGACTGGGCTGAGCTGGAACTGTACATCCTCAATGGTAGGGAGGCGAGCAGGCCAGAGGTGGATGAACGCAGTGCCCTTGCTTGGGTGTAGGGCCTGATCAGAGCCTGGAGGTACTGCGGTGCCGTTCCCCTCACAGCTCCGTAGGCAAGCACCATGGTCTTGTAGCGGATGCGAGCTTCAACTGGAAGCCAGTGGAGAGAGCGGAGGAGCGGGGTGACGTGAGAGAACTTGGGAAGGTTGAACACCAGACGGGCTGCGGCGTTCTGGATGAGTTGTAGGGGTTTAATGGCACAGGCAGGGAGCCCAGCCAACAGCGAGTTGCAGTAATCCAGACGGGAGATGACAAGTGCCTGGATTAGGACCTGCGCCGCTTCCTGTGTGAGGCAGGGTCGTACTCTGCGGATGTTGTAGAGCATGAACCTACAGGAACGGGCCACCGCCATGATGTTGGTTGAGAACGACAGGGTGTTGTCCAGGATCACGCCAAGGTTCTTAGCGCTCTGGGAGGAGGACACAATGGAGTTGTCAACCGTGATGGCGAGATCATGGAACGGGCAGTCCTTCCCCGGGAGGAAGAGCAGCTCCGTCTTGCCGAGGTTCAGCTTGAGGTGGTGATCCGTCATCCACACTGATATGTCTGCCAGACATGCAGAGATGCGATTCGCCACCTGGTCATCAGAAGTTTCATGGACTCATTCTATTTTCAATAAAAGTGGTTAACACAATTTTTGAATAACTACCCCATCTCTGTACCCTACACATACAGTTATCTTGAAGGTCCATAAATCAAGTAGGGAATTTAAATAACAGATTCAATCACAAACACCATGGAGGTTTTCCAATGCCTTGCAAAAAAGGGCACCAATTGGTAGATGTGTAAAAAAATAAACAAAGTAGACATTTGGGTATGGTGAAGTTATGAATTACACTTTGGATGGTGTATCAATAGACCCAGTCACTACAAAGATGCAGGTGTCCTTCCTAACTCTGTTGCCGGAGAGGAAGGAAACAGCTCAGGGATTTCACCATGAGGCCAATGGTGACTTCTAACAGTTCCAGAGTTTAATGGTTGTGATATGAGAACTGAGGATGGACCAACAACATTGTAGTTACTCCACAATACTAACCTAAATGACAGTGAAAAACAGAAAGCCTGTACAGAACATAAATAAATATTCCAAAATATTCATCCTGTTTGCAACAAGGAAGTTAAGTAATACTGCAAAAAATGTGGCAAAGCAAATTTAACTTTGTTTTGAATACAAAGCATTATATTTAGGGCAAATCCAACACATCACTGAGTACCACTTCATATTTTCAAACATGGGGGTGGCTGCATCATGTAATGGGTATGCTTGTAATCATTAAGGACTGGACAGTTTTTTTGGAGGGGGGGGGGGGGGGATACAAATAAATGGAATACAGCTATAAGCACAGGCAAAATCCTAGAGGAAAACCTGGTTCTGTCTGCTTTCCAACAGACACTGGGAGACAAATTCACCTTTCAGCAGGACAATAACCTAAAACCCAAGGCCAAATATACACTGGAGTTGGTTACCAAGATGACAGTGAATGTTCCTGAGTGGCCTAATTACAGTTTTAACTTAAATCGGCTTGAAAATCAATGGCAAGACTTAAATGGCTGTCTAGCAATGATCAACAACCAACTTGACAGAGCTTGAAGAATTTTAACAAGAATAATGGGCAATTGTACAATCCTGGTGTGCAACCAAGAAGGACTCGTAGCTGTAATCACTGCCAAAGGTGATTCTAACATTTATTAGCTCAGTGTTGAATACGTATTTAAATGAGATTTAATTTTCAATAAATTAGCTACAATTTCTAAACATGTTTTGACTTTGTTAATATGTGGGTGAGGGGAGGGGGATATATTTAATACATTTTTTAATTCAGGCTGTAATTTCTGAAGGCACTAAGAACTCAAAAATAACCCTTTCATTTCTTGTAACCTAGCACCATTTCACAGATCAATACAAGTTGTTGCCTCACATAAAAAAAATTCTGCATAGCAACGTGTGTTTTGAGGATGAGTCAGGATGGTGTCAAAGAGGAGCACGTCTCCACATCCCTCCCCTCACTACTTAGTACACTATAAAGGGTTCAGTTTGTGATGCAGCTCATATATATATATCCGTCCAGCTCTTTAGCCCTGGGCCCTCTGGCTCTGCCAGAGAGCTTTCCAAGTATAACACTGCCGTGGGTGGAGCGCCTGTCGTTCGGATCCAGTACACATCTCACTCCATCAAAATTAGTAAAAGGCACTGGCCAAGCTCCTCCTTTTAGTCTCTCAGGATCACTGGACAAGCTCCCCCTTTTAGTCTCCCAAGATCACATATTCCTGCTCTTATTGTGGCTGCTGTGAGAAAGTAATCCATCCAGGTGGTAATAGGTGTGATGCGTGTTGTCCATCTAGTCTAAGCGGTAATGGGTGTGATGTGTGTCAATCAAATGTTATTTGTCACATGCGCCACATACAACCGGTGTAGACCTTACAGTGAAATGCTTACTTACAAGCCCTTAACCAACAATGCAGTTAAGAAAATACCCCCAAAAAAGCAAGAGATAAGAATAAGAAATTATTAAAGAGCAGCAGTAAATAACAATAGCAGGGCTATATACAGTGGGTGCCTGTACAGTCAATGTGCGGGGGCACCGGTGTCGAGGTAATATGTACATGTAGGTAGAGTTATTAAAGTGACAATGCATAGATAATGAGTAGCAGCAGCAGCAGCGTAGAAGGGGGGGGGGGGGGTTGCAATATAATCTGACTAAGCATACAAGTATCTGACTGAGCGGTGGTAGGCAGAAGCAGGCGCGTAAACACTCATTCAAACAGCACTTTTGCGTTTTGCCAGCAGCTCTTCATTGTGCGTCAAGCATTGCGCTGTTTATGACTTCAAGCCTATCAACTCCCTAGATGAGGCTGGAGTAACCGAAGTGAAATGGCTGGCTAGTTAGCGCACGCTAATAGCGTTTCAAATGTCACTCGCTCTGAGCCTGTGGTTGTTTCCCTTGCTCTGCATGGGTAACGCTGTTTCGAGCGTGGCTGTTGTTGTTGTGTTCCTGGTTCGAGCCCAGGGAGGAGCGAGGAGAGGGACGGAAGCTATACTGTTACACTGGCAATACTATAGTGCCTATAAGAACATCCAATAGTCAAAGGTTAATGAAATACAAATGGTATAGAGAGAACTTCTTACCTGGGAATATTGAAGACTCATGTTAAAAGGAGCCACCGGCTTTCATGTTCTGAGCAAGGGAAACTTAAATGTTAGCTTTCTTACATAGCACATACAGTGCCTTGCGAAAGTATTCGGCCCCCTTGAACTTTGCGACCTTTTGCCACATTTCAGGCTTCAAACATAAAGATATAAAACTGTATGGATCGTTCAGAGATCCTCACTGAACTTCTGGAGAGAGTTTGCTGCACAGAAAGTAAAGGGGCTGAATAATTTTGCACACCCAATTTTTCAGTTTTTGATTTGTTAAAAAAGTTTGAAATATCCAATAAATGTCGTTCCACTTCATGATTGTGTCCCACTTGTTGTTGATTCTTCACAAAAAAATACAGTTTTATATCTTTGTTTGAAGCCTGAAATGTGGCAAAAGGTCGCAAAGTTCAAGGGGGCCGAATACTTTCGCAAGGCACTATATTACCCTTTTACTTTCTTCTCCAACACTTTGTTTTTGCATTATTTAAACCAAATTGAACATGTTTCATTATCTACTTGAGGCTAAATTTATTTTATTTATGTATTATATTAAGTTAACCTCTAGCGTCAAGCAATCCCGTATCCGGGAGCGTAATCATAGCCTCAAGCTCATTAGCATAACGCAACGTTAACTATTCATGAAAATCGAAAATGAAATAAATATATTGGCTCACAAGCTTAGCCTTTTGTTAACAACACTGTCCTCTCAGATTTTCAAAATATGCTTTTCAACCATAGCTACAAAAGCATTTGTGTAAGAGTATTGATAGCTAGCATAGCATTAAGCTTAGCATTCAGCAGGCAACATTTTCACAAAAATAAGAAAATAATTCAAATAAAATCATTTACCTTTGAAGAACTTCGGATGTTTTCAATGAGGAGACTCTCAGTTAGATAGCAAATGTTCAGTTTTTCCAAAAAGATTATTTGTGTTGGAGAAATCGCTCTGTTTTGTTCATCACATTTGGCTAAGAAAAACCCCAGAAAATTCAGTCATTACAACGGCAAACTTTTTTCCAAATTAACTCCATAATATCGACAGAAACATGGCAAACGTCGTTTAGAATCAATCCTCAAGGTGTTTTTCACATATCTATTCGATGATAAATAATTTGTGGCAGTTGCCTTTTCTCCTCTGAACCTAATGGAAAAGTGGACACAGCTGGAGATTGCGCAATAATTTCGATGGAGGACCCTAAGCGGACACCTGGTAAATGTAGTCTCTTACGGTCAATCTTCCAATGATATGCCTACAAATACGTCACAATGCTGCAGACACCTTGGGGAAACGACAGAAAGTGTAGGCTCATTCCTGGCGCATTCACAGCCATATAAGGAGACATTGGAACACAGCGCATTCAAAATCTGGGGCATTTCCTGTATGAAATTTCATCTTGGTTTCGCCTGTAGCATTAGTTCTGGGGCACTCACAGACAATATCTTTGCAGTTTTGGAAACGTCAGAGTGTTTTCTTTCCAAAGCTGTCAATTATATGCATAGTCGAGCATTTCTTCCTGACAAAATATCTTGTTTAAAACGGGAACGTTTTTTTATCCAAAAATTAAGAGAGCCCCCTATATCGAAGAAGTTAAAATAAGTGTTAATTCAGTATTGTTGTAATTGTCATTATTACAAATAAATATATTTTTTTAAACTTCTGATTTAATCCGTATCTACTTTTTTGGTCCTCCAATAATTGGTATCGGGAAGGACAATCACAATTGGTCAAACCTCTGTAGTGCCTTAGGGTCAGAGGCCGAGCAGTTGCCATACCAGGCAGTGATGAAACCCATCGGGATGCTCCCGATGGTGCAGCTGTAAAACCTTTTGAGGATCTGAGGACCCATGCCAAATCTTTTCAGTCTCCTGAGGGGGAATATGTTTTGTTGTGCCCTCTTCACGACTGTCTTGGTGTGCTTGGACCATGTTAGTTTGGTGATGTGGACGCCAAGGAACTTGAAGCTCACAACCTGCTCCACTACAGCCCCGTCGATGAGAATAAGGGCTCGGTCCTCCTTTTCCTGTAGTCAAAAATCATCTCCTTTGTCTTTATCACATTGAGGGAGAGGTTGTTTTCCTTGCACCACATGGTCTCCCTACAGGCTGTCTCATCGTTGTCGGTGATCAAGCCTACCACTTGTGTCATCAGCAAACTTAATGATGGTGTTGGAGTTGTGCCTGGCTGTGCAGTTATGAGTGTACAGGGAGTACAGGAGGGGACTGAGCACACACCCATGAGGGGCCCCCCTGTTGAGGATCAGTGTGGCGGATGTGTTGTTACCTACCCTTACCACCTGGGGGCAGCACCATCAGGAAGTCCAAGATCCAGTTGCAGAGGGAGGTGTTTAGTCCCAGGGTCCTTAGCTTATCGATGAGCTTTGAGGGAGAGGTAGAAAATGTCAGTGAAGACACTTGCCTGTTGTTCAGCGCATGCTCGGAGGACATGTCCTGGTAATCCATCTGGCCCTGCGGCTTTGTGAATGTTGACCTGTTTTAAAGCTCTTACTCACATCGGCTGCGGAGAGCGTGATCACAGTCGTCCGGAACAGCTGATGCTCTCATGCATGTTTCAGTGTTACTTGCCTCGACGTGAACATAGAAGTTATTTAGCTCATCTGGTAGGATCGTGTAATTGGGCAGCTCTCGGCTGTGCTTCCCTTTTTGTAGTCCAAGCAAGCCCTACCACATCCGACGAGGGTCGGAACTGGTGTAGTATGATTCGATCCTAGTCCTGTATTGACACTTTTCCTGTTTGATGGTTCGTCGGAGGGCATAGTGGGATTTCTTACAAGCTTCCGGGTTAGAGTCCCACTCCTTGAAAGGGGCAGCTCTACCCTTTAGCTCAGTGCGAATGTTGCCTGTAATCCATAGCTTCTGGTTGGGGGTACAGTTGAAGTCAAAGTTTACATCCACTTATGTTGGAGTAATTGAAACTCATTTTTCAAACACTCCTCAAATTTCTTAAGAGATCGGGCTACTTTTTTCAACATTCTGTTAAAAATCGCGCAACATTTCAACGTCCTGCTACTCATGCCAGGAATATAGTATATGCATATGATTAGTATGTGTGCATTGAAAACACTCTGAAGTTTCTAAAACTGGTTAAATGATGTCTGCGACTATAACAGAACGTGTTTCGTGGTCAAAATCGCAAGGAAACCTGATCGCAAAATCGACGAAGAAAAAAATCAATCAATCAAAATCAATAATAGATAACGATGGGCTTACAGTTCCTACAGCTTCCACACGATGTCGCCAGTGTTGTGATTTCTATGCAGCTAAATCCTTGGTCATATGAGTAATAGGCACAGCCTTTCGTCGGGTACACAGCAGGAAGAAATGGAAGGGGGAAAGTGGACTACGTTTTTCAAACTTGTTGCTATTGCATACAGATCGCTCCGTGAGCAATTTGATCGTTTATTAACGTTTACTAATACCTAAAGTTGGGTTACAGAAGTAGTTACAGAAGTGTTTTGTTAAAGTTTATAGGCAACTTTTTTTAATTTAAAAAAATAACGTTGCGTTTATAAACTGTGTTTTTCCTGGATCACACAGTCTTCATAAATGGACATTTTGGGTATACAAGGATCGATTTAATCGAAAAAAAGACTCAATTGTGATGTTTATGGGACATATAGGAGTGCCAACAAAGAAGCTTGTCAAAGGTAATGAATGTTTTATATTTTATTTCTGCGTTTTGTGTAGCGCCGGCTACGCTAATTCTTTTGTTTACGTCCCCTTCAGGTATTTCGGGGTGTTGCATGCTATCAGATAATAGCTTCTCATGCTTTTGCCGAAAAGCATTTTAAAAATCTGACTTGTTGGCTAGATTCACAACAAGTGTAGCTTGAATTGAGTACCCTGCATGTGTGTTTTTAATGAACGTTTGAGCTTTAACGAGTGCTATTAGCATTTGGCGTAGCGCATTTGCATTTATTGTTGGCAAGGTGGGACGCTAGCGCGTCGGGTTGCCCAGAGAGGTTAACAAACTATAGTTTTGGCAAGTCTGTTAGGACATCTACTTTGTTCATGACACAAGTAGTTTTTCCAACAATTGTTTACAGACACATTATTTCACTTATAATTCACTGTATCACAATTCCAGTGGGTCAGAAGTTTACATACACCAAGTTGACTGTGCCTTTAAACAGCCTGGAAAATTCCAGAAAATTATGTAATGGCTTTAGAAGTTTCTGATAGGCTAATTGACATCATTTGAGTCAATTGGAGGTGTACCTGTGGATGTACCTACTTTCAAACTCAGTGCCTCTTTGCTTGACATCATGGGAAAATCAAAATGAAATCAGCCAAGACTTCAGAAAATAAATTGTAGACCTCCACAAGTCTGGTTCATCCTTGAGAGCAATTTCCAAAAGCCTGAAGGTACCACGTTCGCAAGTATACACAAGTATAAACACCATAGGAACATGCAGCCGTCATACCGCTCAGGAGGGAGATGCGTACTGTCTTCTAGAGATGAACGTACTTTGGTGCAAAAAGTGCAAATCAATCCCAGAACAACAGTGAAGGACCTTGTGAAGATGCTGGAGGAAACGGGTACCAAAGTATCTATATCCTCAGTAAAACGAGTCCTATATCGACATAACCTGAAAGGCTGCTCAGCAAGGAAGAAGCCACTGCTCCAAAACAGCCATTAAAAAGCCAGACTATGGTTTGCAACTTCACATTTGGACAAAGATCATACTTTTTGGTGAGATGTACCCTGGTCTGATGACACAAAAATAGAACTGTTTGGCCGTAATGACCATCGTTATGTTTGGAGGGAAAAGGGGGAGGCTTGCGAGCCGAAGAACACCATCCCAAATGTGAAGCACGGGGGTGGCAGCATCATGTTGTGGGGTGCTTTGCTGCAGGAGGGACTGGTGCACTTCACAAAAAAGATTGCGTCATGAGGTAGGAAAATGATGTGGATATATTGAAGCAACATTTCAAGACATCAGTCAGGAAGTTAAAGCTTGGTCTCAAATGGGTCTTCCAAATGGACAATGACCCCAAGCATACTTCCAAAGTTGTGGCAAAATGTCTTAAGGAGAACAAAGTCAAGGTATTGGCGTGGCCATCACAAAGCCCTGACCTCAATCCTATAGCTAATTTGTGCAGAACAGAAAAAGCGTATGTGAGAAAGGAGGCCTACAAACCTGACTCAGTTACATGAGCTCTGTCAGGTGGAATGGACCAAAATTCACCCAATTTATTGTGGGAAGCTTGTGGAAGGCTACCCAAGAAGTTTGACCCTAGTTAAACAATTTAAAGGCAATGCTATCAAATACTACTTGAGTGTCTGTAAACTTTTGACCCACTGAGAATGTGATGAAAAGAAATAAAAGCTGAAATCATTTTTTCTCCTATTTCACATTCTTAAAATAAAGTGGTGATCCTAACTGACCTAAAACTGAATTTTTACTGGGATTAAATGTCAGGAATTGTGCGAATATGAGTTTAAATGTATTTGGCTAAGGTGTATGTTAACTTCCGACTTCAGCTGTTTGTACGTACAGTCACTGTGGGGAAGACGTCATCGATGCACTTGTTGATGAAGCCAGTGACTGATGTTGTGTACTCAATGCCAAAGGAAGAATCCCTGAATATATTCCAGTCTGTGGTAGCAAAATAGTTCTATATTTTAGTATCTGCTTCATCTTTATGCGTGCCATCCATCCAGGTAGTAATGGGTATGATGCGTGCCATCCATCCAGGTAGTAATGGGTATGATGCGTGCCATCCATCCAGGTAGTAATGGGTATGATACATTTACAGTTGCTTAATTAAAAAAGTCAGGCAGACACACACTCACACACAGCACTAGACAGTGTATTAAACCATTTTTTGTTTGTTTTTAGAGCATTGGGTTATAGTAAAATTATGGGATTAAACACTGGTATGTTGATGTAGGGAAATGGGATGCAAATGGGAAACGCTGTCACAGTGACCTTCTCTAGTCCTGCCTGATGTTCAGGGCCATGTTCAGTATGCAAATGTTGCAGATAGTAACACTTCTAAATGTCCTGAATCGAGCTGGCATGATACCTTTATATATCATGAACCTATTTCACATGCTGTTCCAAATTGTTCCCAACTGAATGCTCCTCTGGATAAACAGGGCCATTTAGTTTGACTCGTTTTGCTCTGTCTTCCACATGTTCCTTTTTTTGCAGTGGTTTAATTGCAATAGTAGTACATTGTAATTTCCAAACATTAAAAACATAGGTCTCTGTAATAGAAATGTAGGCTATTGTACTGCTGTGTGCTTGTACGATCAACAGGTGGCAGTGCAGTATAATCTATTGGGCTTTCTATTTTACCCAGTACAGTGTTGAAAAAGCCCACCAACTCTTGACTGGCTATATTGTTTTCATTTATAAGCACAGTCATGTGGTATTGCTCCATGTTATCCACTCTTATTAAGCACATTAGTATTGCAGTTGTCCTAAGTTCCTGGTGAGGTATGGCTGATAGAAATAGACCTTTCGTACCAGCTGACCTTTCAACTCCATTACTGGATATTGCGCTCCATTGACTAGGATTTTACGCCTGAGAGTGATGCAATTAATTGTGTTACTACCAATGAACCAATTTACAGTAGGCCAACATTTGCACAGAAGTTAGGAACTCAAGTTGTTTCTCAACTCTACAGTTTTGTTCAAATTACGTTTTTTTAATTTAGAGGTTGTCCTTGTGCAACATCAAATCGCTTACCATTCATCATGGTTCATCATGCCACCTGCCCGCTGTGCCAGCCTTGCTGGAGAGAAATGGACCGAGCAGCACACACACACCCTGGATGTTGCAGCTTAATTGCTACTGACACCGCCTCTCATCGGGGCCGGCCCTGTGCGAGTACTCCCTAATGGCTGGTCCTAGCTGGTCCTTGTCATTCCCTCTTTTCTCTCTCTGTGTTGTGAGTGGATCCACTGTGTTCTATTTGTGAGGCAGCAGAACCTGCTCCTCTGATCCAGTACTGTGTTTAGATACTGCATATACCCCATTACATCATCTCACTGATCTAGTTTGAGGATTCCCCCCCCCCCGATGCCCACTCATGGTGATTTTTGTATTTTTTAAATGTTGGACTGTCTGGTTAGCTGTAAGATGGTTTCCTTTCTTAGTCTAGGTACAGGTCGTCATTATAAATAAGAAATGGTTGTTAATTGACAGGCTGGCCTCGTTTGAAAGACAATCTGCTGTATTTAGCCTAGCAGTGTGTACGAAGTACACTATTTGTACTTGGCGTCACTTCTAATGTTGAGTCAATGGGAAGGTGATCCCAGTGCTAATACTGCCACCATCACAGTCTGTCTTTATTTCACCCATCAGCATGAACTTAATGTGCAGCCATTATCTTCCCAGCAGGTAAAAGCAATTGACATGACATTGTCAGGAATGAAAGGCAAACTACAAAATAAGCACTTGACTCCCAGGATCCACTGTCACTGCAATCTGATGTCTCCAAGGAGTTTATGTGAAAGATTTCAAATGAGTGTCAGGCAGAAGAAAAGCACAGAACTGGATTGAAAAGCACAGAACTGGATTGAAAAGCACAGAACTGGTCTAACAGGTTGAAACGGGGAGGGACAAACCTGAACTTGTCAATTTTTTAGAAATGCATGTTTTAGTTTTTCCATGAATGAATACGGCCCTTGTTTGACATGATTAATCTATAGGTTTCTGGGACCAAGCTTTTCAGTGTGTGATCCCCATTGCAAGCCCTTCAAGGTGTGCTCTACATTCTAGATTTGTGTGTTGACTTGTAGGCGACAGGTTTGACCAGGGTCATTTGTGTTTGGGGTAATGCTTGGTTATTGTGCCCTGATAAACATCTCTTTCACTCTCCCTCTTGCTCGCTTTCTATTTCTCCTCATCTCTCCCATCCTTCTCTCCCAGCAGTGATGCAGGGCTGAAGACGGCGCTGTCGGACTGGGACTCAGACATGGGCAGCACGGAGCGGCTGAAGGACAGCACGGACACACTGCTCAATGGAAACCGAGGAGACCAAGAGGGGGCCCAGCGCCTCGCACGACGGCTCTACCACCTGGAGGGCTTTCGCCGCTCCGACGTGGCCAAGCACCTGGGAAAGAAGTGAGTGTGTCCTACCCTCTACTGTTATTACCTAACCCAGGTCTCCTCCACTCCTTCTCAGACTCTGTGGCCAAGGACCTGGGGTCGGTTGCATAAAACAACATCTTCAGTTAATTTCATCCTTTTCTCTTAGTTTCCTTAACTTTAAGTTAGATGCGCAAAACATTTAAAGATGAATTTCCCCCTTAAATTAAGTGAAAAATATAAGGGTGCCCACAAGGCCCCTTAACTGCTTTATTCAGTATGGATATCAATCTAAACAGCATTTGTGGAGGTGAATATTGCTTTCATCTGTTCTGCTTACATAAGGAAAACCATCAACCAGCTAGCTACTTAGCTAAACAATGGAAGGTGCACAATCTATGGCTACAAAGTTAGCTGGCGTTTTGTTTGTTTACCAGCATAATATCACTGCTTATCTAAAACACAGTTTTTGACAGGGAAATTACTGCTCTTTGCTGAAAATGTTGTGGTGCGGATGGTTATGAATTTCTTTCCATTTGTGATGAGTCAATGAAAGGTCAACAAACACGATCTCCCAACCCTAGAAATCCCACACATGCAAAAATCCAGTATTTTATTTGCATGCTGGCATCAAAAATAGTCCTGGCTAAACAGCCGCCAATACAGGCTTGGTCTTTGCTTCATTTATGCATTTGTGGTCTCATCACTTTCTAGTTGCGTCGCCAATGCCTCCTTATTTAGCGCACTCCTTTTGACACTAGCTCTATGGGCCCTGGTCAAAAGGAGTGTACTAAACAGGGCATAGGGTGCCATTTGGAATGTAGCTTTGGGCAGGATTTCCTTTGGTTCTAGCGACTCATCCAATTTCCTAATGCTGCCGGTCTGCTTCCCTGCCAGGCCTGAACGTTGCCCTGGGGTGCAGCTGTTCTGCCTCTAGGACCCCAATCCTTTTATACACCCCCTCACTCCAGAAAAATAGCACCTCCTCCTCTCCACCTGCAATAACCTCAGCACACACACACCTACCTCTCACAGGCCTGTCAGACAAACACTTCAAAATGCCCCAAAATTTGACCCCTCAGTGGTATTGATTACATACCACATTCTATAAATTATTATTTTGTGTCTAGGCTGCACCAGGGTTGATGTGTGTGTGGTGACAAGCACTACAAAGAAATAGGATATGCTTGTCCTGTCTCAAGGATTAGATTCTACTACATGACTCGCTACTGACCTCCACCAGATGTGAGATACTTAAAGATGCACTACGTTGCAAAATCACGGGCATTAATATGGAGTTGGTCCCCCCCTTTGCTGCTATAACAGCCTCCACTCTTCTGGGAAGGCTTTCCACTAGATGTTGGAACATTACTACGTGGACTTGCTTACATTCAGCTACAGAAGCATTAGTCTGTTTGGGCACTGTTAGGCGATTAGTCCTGTCTCGCAGTCGGCGTCCCATTTCATCCCAAAGGTATTCGATGGGCTCTGTGCAGGACAGTCAAGTTCTTCCACACCGATCTCGACAAACCATTTCTGTATGGACCTGGCTTTGTGCACAGGAGCATTGTCAGGCTGAAACAGGAAAGGGCCTTCCCCAAACTGTTGCCATATAGTTGGAAGCACAGAATCTTCTAGAATGGCATTGTATACCGTAGTTCCAGGGAAGGGAAATCTGAACGCTAAGGGGCCTAGCCCGAACCATGAAAAACAGCCCCAGAACATTATTCCTCCTCCACCAAACTTTACAGTTGGCTCTATGCATTGGGGCAGGTAGCGTTCTCCTGGCATCCGCCAAACCCAGATTCGTCCGTCGGAACGCCAGATGGTGAAGCGTGATTCATCACTCCAGAGAACGCGTTTCCCCTGCTCCAGAGTCCAATGGCGGCGAGCTTTACACCATTCCAGCCAACGCTTTGCATTGCACATGGTGATCTTAGGCTTGTGTGCGGCTGCTCGGCCATGGAAACCCATTTCATGAAGCTTCCGACAAACCATGCTTGTGCTGATGTTGCTTCCAAAGGCAGTTTGGAACTCGATAGTGAGTGTTGCAACTGAGGACAGACACTTTTTATGCGTTTCAGCACAGGGCAGTCCCATTTTGTGAGCATGTGTGGCCTATCACGTTGCAGCTCAGCCATAGTTGCTCTTAGACATTTCCACTTCAAAATAACAGCACTTACAATTTACTGGGACAGCTCTAGCAGGGCAGAAATGACGAATTGACAGATCAGTACTATAGTGGTTTATCTTGCTGTTCATGGTAATTTAAGATTAAGATCACACGGTCCAATCGAAATTTGACTTCCACCTTGTGCGGGCCTCTGCCTTGCACAATGGCAGGCAATGGCATCTAGGATTTGATTCCAGCAACCCTCTGTTTGCCAGCCCATCACCAGGATTCGAACTGGCAGCCCTCCGGTTACTGGCTCACCTCTCTAAGCGCTAGGCTACCGGCTGCCCCAATGTCATATAGCTGTCTCAGTTTAACCATGACATCAACTTGGAGTGTGTTGTTAAAGAAGTTGTCACAAAAAGGATCTGACATGTTCAGAGATTCAGCTAATGAGCAATGTGTCAACATGGAACATCCCACTAACACCTCAAAAGGATATGGTTACTAAGTACCTTCACCTCCAAAAGGTACCAAGTGCTTTTACACACACAGTCAGAACACTCTTGGAGCCACCAGCTGTCCCGCACTAGCTACCTTCAAACAAACACTTCCTGTGCTCTTTAGTATGGTTGATTCAGGAGAAGGTGGGCCATGCATAGGCCACCAATGCCTTGAATCCTCTTGACATCTGAGCCACTCATCCTGTCAGTTACGCCCCATTCACCAGCCCCGCGCTTGGACCACTCCCCTCACTTAGAAAGACGAACATGCCTAATGAGACGAGCAATTGGATCGTCACTTACCATATGATCACATAGTGACTTCTCTTTTTCCGCAGAAACTGGCAAAGAGCAAATTCCTGTCTGCTCCGTGGGTGTAAATGGGGGGGGGGGGGGGGCCTGGTTGTTCTGCCTCAACCATTCTTGGCATTTCTGCTGCTACTTTCCTACAGAGCTTCACCACCATCCGCCATAAGCCTCTTGTTCCAAGCTGCTGCGGACGCTGCCCTCACCCCCCCCCCCCCCAGTACCTGTGTGGCACTCACCTGATGGACGCCCTCTACCTGGTGTGCGGAGAGAAAGGCCTAAAGAGAGACTCGGATCTTCTTCCAAAGTTCCTCTCGCTGAAATCGGTCCAGGAGAATGAGGTAGAAGAGTACCAGATGGATATGATGGTTCAGAGAGGCATCTTGGATCAGTGCTGCCACAACCCCTGCAACGTTTTCCACCATGAGTAAATACTGCAACTGAAGCACTGACGTCACACAGCTTGGCCTGCCTCACTCACTGCCCAACGCTCAGAGACAAAATCACGTGTCTCAAAGATCTGCTTTAAGAACAAGAGTTCTGTGAAGAAAAAATGTAAAAAACGTTGACAACAATGTTGCTGGCAAGGAGAAAGAAAAGGAGATGATTGCTCTCTTTCTCTCTCTCTAATAATCAGTGGAATAGTATCCTGGGCCCTGATTTTTGTTTTTATTTTGTCATTCCAACTCCTAAGGTAATTTAAAACAGATCTGGGACCAGGCTAGTTGAAATGAGTAGCATAATGACATCAGACCGGTCTGTTGCATAATTTGACTGCTGTGCCAGAAGGCTCGGATTGGAAAGTTTTTTTTCAAAACGACAAACTGATGAGAATTGAGGCAAATTAGATAATCACCACCAATTATCATTTTAATTACACTTAGGAAATTGAGCAGAACAAATTAGGCTTATTAGCATATTTTAGTAAGACGTTATGAAATGGTATTAGGGCTGTTTTGTTTGTCAATTGCCATCCTCAGCGACTTTGGGTTCTTTTATGAGCTCTATACAAAACCTATTGCACCAACATACTTATGCCAAATTCTGGAGAGCTACTCCCCAGTACACCCACTACAGTCAAACAGCCTGCTAACACCAGCCGCAAATCTGTGCCGCATGGGTGACGAGGCCTTCGCACATGTCCCCTCAGCTCTTCAACTCTCAACCTTCACACGTGTCCCCTCAGCTCTTCAACTCTCAACCTTCACACGTGTCCCCTCAGCTCTTCAACTCTCAACCTTCACACGTGTCCCCTCAGCTCTTCAACTCTCAACCTTCACACGTGTCCCCTCAGCTCTTCAACACTCAACCTTCACACATGTCCCCTCAGCTCTTCAACTCTCAACCTTCACACATGTCCCCTCAGCTCTTCAACTCTCAACCTTCACACGTGTCCCCTCAGCTCTTCAACTCTCAACCTTCACACGTGTCCCCTCAGCTCTTCAACACTCAACCTTCACACGTGTCCCCTCAGCTCTTCAACACTCAACCTGCACATGTCAAGGAGGCAGCTTCAATTTCCTCATTTAAAAACAACTGAAGACTGACCTATTCCAGCTAACTTTTGTTTGATTGCTTAATCTGCTTAGTCTGTCTTTGACATCAAAATATAACCTAATGCATAGTTTTTTTCCTTTCTACTTTTTGTTGTTTTTACCTGTTTGTGCGGTGAGGGTGGAGAATTATTATTAGTATTCATTGGAATAACCCCAACATGAATTGGCTGTCAGATGCACACTGATTTTTAAGGAGAGTCTCTGATCAAATACAGTGGTCTGTGTCGCCAAGGAAACCAACTCCTACATTGCTTTGTCCTTTATTCTGACTATTCCCAGATACAGCTGTAGTGGCCAGTAATATTTGGGGTGTGTGTGTGTATATATACAGTATATAAGATACTATAAATACTTAACATGCGACTTGTAATTAGCCTATTAGAATGTTTTTCTGATTCCATAAAGATAATAAAAAATATACAAGCAAGCATTAGGCAATGAGTTGACGTTGACTAGCAAGAATTTGTCTGAGAATTTGTCTGAGAATTGTCTATGTCAAAGGCAGAAATTGTATTAAAATTGTGCAGTGAATGGATTCACATACAAGACGTAAAGCTTAATTTACAAAGCATACTTCTCGCCGTATAGATCCTGAACTTGGAAGACAAAGCATGAACAAAGAGATTTGATCATATAACCTTCCCCTGTGGACTGGGTACAGGATAAGAGAGAACAAAGGCATTTCATTCTGAAGGTGTCACCTTTCAACATAAAACCAAGACAGAATTCCTAAGACTAAAAAACACTTTGCGTAATAGTAAATCAGAGTTCACCCTGTGCAGATGCAAGTTACCACCGAGATCATGCATCCATGGATAACAACAGTTATCTAGAGTAAACAAGTTTCAGATAGATACCATACATGATGGATACTATAGAATTATTCTGTCACAATATTCAGTCCACTGAATACTTTAACAGATATGCATTTTGGCTAGTCCTTGGGCATTGTCCTTTGATCCTGGTCCATTTGCAATGTAACTCCAGGTGTCAGAGCACATAAATTAGGGCCAAGCCGATAAAGCCCAGATAAAACCCCAGCTAGAGCCCTAGGTAGAGCCTTAGGTAGAGCTAGAAGAAAGTGGAGTTGTACTTGTCCTCTACAGGACATCATTTGTTGATTGAAACTGGAACAGGTTTTTATTCTCTGGGCGTTCATAGAAACGCAAGTGTATTTTTCCCTTCTAAATAACAATGAATCTAACGCTGTGTAGAAGTCAAGGCCTGCTGTGTTTTAGGTATGAAAGTGATGTGCTCTGTACATGGCTCTGTACACGGCTCTGTACAAACCAGTAAGAGCCTGAGATCCTTGACCCTGTCAGGGTAGTGTGTGGGGAGTTTTGAATCCTCGTGGCAAGGCAACAGTAACCTATAAACTATTTACTTGTGAGTTTTGTTACTGGCAATTGTGGTCTTTGGTGTGTATCTAAACACCATCTTTTTTTCTTACAGCAATGACTTCAGCAAGATGGTTGCTGAAGAGTACCTTACATTTTTTGAATTTACAGGGATGACATTGGACCAATCTCTCAGGTAACCATTTATCACTATTGTAGCCATTTGACACATTTAGTTCAAGCATGAAGGCTACAAAGGCATTTCTCAAAAAATAGAGGTTTAATGCCTGCCACCCCAGTAATCCAAATAAATTACATCATGACATGACCAGTGTTTTGTTTTTCCTCAAGAGACCCAGGGTCCTCTTCAAACCCTGATATTGATGTATGCGCTTCATTTCATCTGACTTGCTGCTTCTGTGTCCTCAGATCTTTCTTGAAAGCTTTTGCACTAATAGGCGAAACTCAGGAGAGAGAACGGGTTTTGATCCACTTTTCCAATAGGTACTATCAATGTAACCCCACCGTCATCTCCTCACAAGGTACTTGTTAACTTCTTTGTGTCTAAGTGTTTTGAGTGATTAAACAAGATTGAATGACTGGCAATATGAAAAGTGCTTACCCAATGGCTGACATACTGAGATATGACAAAATCTTTGGTTTGTGCTGAAGGGTTACTATTTGCTGTGTTACTTCCACTAGTTATATACTGGGTGGTGCCAGCCCTGAATGCTGATTGGCTGACAGCCATGGTATATGAGACTGTATACCATGGCTATTGGCAAAATATTTTTTACTGTTCTAATTACGTTGGTAACCAGTTTATAATAGCAATAAGGCACCTCGGAGGTTTGTGTGATATACGCTTTGCGTCGTGCATAAGAACAGCCCTTAGCCGTGGTATATTGGCTATATTCCACTCCCCCTCGTTCCTCATTGCTTGATTATATCGTGTAGCTTCATTGGCTCAGTAGTCGTATTAGACTAGTCTTTCTAACTGTCCATTTCAATGGAATCAAATGCATTGGTTTTTACCTTCAAATGCAGTCTACTGTACTCCCCCAATACCAGTGTCATGTCTTCCATAGCAACAGTCTTAGTAACAACAAGCCTCTGACCAGTATGGGTAAAAGCTAAAACGGTCCTCTCGTTGCCATGGAAGTGATGTTACACCACTATGTAGAAATGGATGAAGTGATCTTCATTGGGGGGACTTGTGCCTTTCTAGAGGGCATCTTTATAAATCTGCCTGTGCATGATGTGACAGTTCAGCAGCATGAGAAAGATAAAACTATGTTTTTGTTCCTTGCTGGTCTAACCTACAGTATGCACCACAACCTGTATCCCGTTGCTCATGAAATATAACATTTTTTTTTTTGTTGATGTAGATATGAGCACAGAACAACCATCCGTCATTGCTAAAATGGGTACTCCTAAAATTCCCCTTCACTAATTAACCACATTTTTGCAGATGGAGCCCATTGCCTTACATGTGCTCTGATGCTGTTGAACACGGACCTTCATGGCCATGTAAGTTCTTCACTCTTTCTCTGCTGAGCTTTTGACCTTTTGTTCCTGCCATTCTAACCCTTTAGAACCACTACACTAATCTTATCACACAATGCATTGTTAAAGGGGCAATCTGGCATTCAAACAACAGCAAAGCATTCACCCTGACATTTTTTTGGGGGTTAAAACAACTGAAGGATGGGAATGGAGAAATGTAACCACTCTCAAATTCCTAGACAGTTATAGATGTAAGGACTGACCCTCCATGAGATCAAGGGGATAGTATTAACCATGTTTTGAAGTTAAACATTGTTTACAAAAAAATACATGGACTAAAATAAGCTTTGAGGTTCTGATGGGGTGCAACAGTTGACCTAAGCTCATAAGGCATTTCTAAGTTAGATTCTTCAATAATGATTGGCTATAGACCATACTTAAAATATGTATAATGATTGGCTATGGATCATACTTAAAATATATATTATGATTGGCTATGGATCATACATAAAATATATATAATGATTGGCTATAGACCATACTTAAAATATATATAATGATTGGCTATGGACCATACTTAAAATATGTATAATGATTGGCTATAGACCATACTTAAAATATATATAATGATTGGCTATAGACCATACTTAAAATATATATAATGATTGGCTATAGACCATACTTAAAATATATATAATGATTGGCTATAGATCATACATAAATAAATGTATAATGAATGTACCAACCCCAGATTGCCCCTTTTTGTGTCTTTCCAAGGAGACTCACTAACATATATGTTTGATTACAAAAACGGCAAAAAAAAAAAAATATTATTATTTTTACATCATCCTCTCTGAGAACCGGCAGCTAAATTTCAGGCTTTTATTTGACTTAGTGTTTTTTTTAAAGCTTTGAGCAATTTATAAAGTGAAGGCTACCACTTCACCCTGGGATCCTCTCCAGTCCCTCATCTAAAATGGCTGAATACTCCTAGACAAGGACACAGAGCAGTGATGGATGGCTATCGAAGCGGTGCCTGTCCAACACACACCTTCTGTTTGGGGACAGGAGCAGTTAGAGGATGACTGGTTGGTTTGCCCACCACCACAACTCGATAAATACTGGGATCAATAGATTTTGGGGGAGATCTGTCCATTTAGTTATATAATGTGCTCCTCTTACAGAGAAGAGGGGTAGGCTATGCACTCTGATGATTCCAATGTGCATGCAAGTGATGGAAAGTAGTGTTAATGTAGCTTTGTATTGGCTCAAGGTTTTGGATATTTTCTCCGTCTGGTCAATGTTTTTTCTCCCATGTACCATCTGCTTGTGGCTCCCTACTCGGCCATACAGGCTTTGGTTAGGTAGGCATTAGTCAGTCTGATCAACACCCTGACACTGTCTGACAGACTTGGTTTGCTCTTAAGGAAGCCTTGTCTCACTTCTAAGTCAAGCTAACTGTCAAACACATTGATACTGGTGAGAGATTACATTTATTTGAATTAGTCTCTTCCCTTTCTGACTAGCCTTTGATTTAAAATTAAAAAATACTACACTGAACAAAAATATGAAGTCAACACGTGAAGTGCTGGTTGCATGTTTCATGAGCTGAAATAAAAATTATCCATATGCCCAAAAAGCTAATTTCTCAAAAGTGTGTGCACAAATTAGTTTACATGCCTGTTAGTGAGCATTTTATCCTTTGTCAAGATAATCCTGCCACTTGACAGGTGTGGCATATCAAGAAGCTGATTAACACTTAGCCTACAATGGTCATGCACCCGCAGAAATGTAATTAACATAATACAAAAATCCCCATCAAAATCCGTCTGTTTAAACTAGATATGTGGTACCAGTCAAAAGTTCAGACACCTCCTCATTCCAGGGGTTTCATTTATTTGTTACTATTTTCTGCATTGTAGAATAATACAAGACATCAAAACTATGAAATGACACATGGAATCATGTACTAGCCAAGAAAGTGTAAAACAAATCAAAATATATTTGAGATCCAGTTGGAAGGTGAACCTTCACCCCATTCTGAGGTCCTGAGTGCTCTGGAGCAAGTTTTCATCAAGGATCTTTCTGTACTTTGCACGTTCATCTTTCCCCTGATCCTGACTAGTCTCCCAGTCCCTGCCGCTGAAAAACAGTCCCTGCCGCTGAAAAACACCTGGAAGGTTCTTCCATCTCCACAGAGCAACTCTGGAGCTCAATCAGTGTCCGTCGGGTTCTTGGTCACCTCCCTGACCAAGGCCCTTCTCCCGTGATTGCTCAGTTTGGCCAGGCGGCCAGCTCTAGGAAGAGTCTTGGGGGTTCCAAACTTCTTCCATTTAACAATGATGGAAACCACTGTGTTTTTGAGGATCTTCAATTAATGTCACAGTTATGAAAACGTAGAACACTGAAGAGGCCTTTCTACTGACTCTGAAAATACCTAAGAAAGATGCCCAGGGTCCCTGCTCATCTGCGTGAACGTGCCTTAGGCATGCCGCAAGGAGGACTGCAGATGTGACCAGGGCAATAAATTGCAATGTCCGTACTCTGAGACGCCTAAGACGGCACTACAGGGAGACAGGACGGACAGCTGATCTTCCTCACATTGGCAGACCATGTGTAACAACACCTGCACAGGATCGGTACATCCGAACATCACACCTGCGGGACAGGTACAGGATGGCAACAACTGCCGGAGTTACACCAGGAATGCACAATCCCTCCATCAGTGCTCAGACTGTCCGCAATAGGCTGAAAGAGGCTGGACTGAGGGCTTGTAGGTCTGTTGTAAGGCAGGTCCTCACCGGCAACAACGTCGCCTATCGGCACAAACCCACCCTCGCTGGACCAGACAGGACTGGCAAAAACTTGCAGGTGCCTTGGTGGAAGAGTGGGTTAATATCTCACAGCAAGTGTCAAATCTGGTGCAGTCCATGAGGAGATGCACTGCAGTACTTAATGCAGCTGGTGGCCACACCAGATACTGACTTACTTTTGATCCCCCCCTTGTTGTTCATGGACACATTATTCCATTTCTGTTAGTCACATGTCTGTCGAACTTGTTCAATTTGTCTGTTGTTGAATCTTGTTATATTTATACATTGTTAACTTTGCTTAAAATATACGCAGGTAACAGTGAGAGGACGTTTATTTTTTTGCTGTGTGTCGGTATGTCGTTTCCTGATCGTGTCTCTGATATAGGACAGACTCTTAAACAAACTTTCTTTTGATATGTTGTTCCATGTAGTGAATCTTATTGAATGTGTTTCTATTGGCTGATATCCGTAATGACAAAAAAAAAATTGATACCTTAAATAAGGGATGCGTGCGAAGGATTCGTTCTTTCTGTAATAAAGCCCTTTTGTGGTAAAAAACAATTCTGATTGGCTGGGCCTGGCTCCCAGTGGGTGGGTCTAGGCCCACCCTTGGCTGCGCCCCTGCCCAGTCATGTGAATTCCATAGATTAGGGCCTCATGAATACATTTAAATGGACTGAGTTCCTTAGATGAACTATAACTCAGCTAAATCTCGGAAATTGTTGCATGTTTATTTTTGTTTAGTATAGTTCAATGATTACTCTGCTGCACGGGGCCCACAGCACTATGCCATTAAAACATGATTAAACTCTGCCATTAGAATAGTCCAGCCTGAAATGGCCTCAGCATCGCTGTGTGGCCACGAGCTGCTATGCTGTGCAAACATGAAAGCATACATCTTCTTTTTGTTGCTGGAACTGTGTTTTCGAGAGCCCTGAGTGAAAACAACCTGCTGTGAATTCATTTAATGGTCACTAAAGTATATTTACCTTCTCAGGGGGGATAAAATTACTTGTGCTCATTGGCACTATGGGCAAGTTATGGGGTGCACACAGTCACCAGAGGCTCTCTCTGACCTTGCCTATAAGTAGTCAAGTCTTGTTCTGAAGGTTGGGGGGACTAAACATAAGAAATAGTTTGCTACTGAGTAGAAACGGGGAGGTTATTTTAATGTCTTAGTTGGGTCCACGGCGTCATCGCACAGTAAATGGATGCCTCTTGGTGTAGCAAAGATTAGAGAGAATCTCTGAACAACAGAATTTTGATGTGAAGTATGCATCCTAAACAATGTATAGGATTTCATCACAAGCCCTCCTTTGCACTCTAACACTCGTACACAAAGAGATTGTCAGCTCTTGCAGTTATATAGATCAAAACGTGCTCGGTGTTGCCTTTTGGAAATCGTGTGGCAGTCTGAACATTTGTCAGTGCCGTCCACCTACAAACTCTGGCCGGTGTTGGCAGGAACCGTCAAGTCATTGGAACAAACACCGTCTGCTCATTCTGTTAGTACAAGTGGTTGCAGTGAATACTAGCTTTCGTCCCCTACACTATTAACAGCAATATTAGAGTGATCTAGTCTACAACCATTTCGTACTGAGAAGGAAAAACCTTGTTCAATCTTCACTAATGATACATGTAATGTTACAAGTGTTTTAATTTTGCCAAAGGTATTTTTATGTTTCTGAGAGACAGTAGTACAGGGTTCCATTGGGTAACAGACCCCCTTACTTTCTGAGAGACCGTAGTACAGGGTTCCATTGGGTGACAGACCCCCTTACTTTCTGAGAGACAGTAGTACAGGGTTCCATTGGGTAACAGACCCCCTTACTTTCTGAGAGACAGTAGTACAGGGTTCCATTGGGTGACAGACCCCCTTACTTTCTGAGAGACCGTAGTACAGGGTTCCATTGGGTGACAGACCCCCTTACTTTCTGAGAGCCAGTAGTACAGGGTTCCATTGGGTAACAGACCCCCTTACTTTCTGAGAGACCGTAGTACAGGGTTCCATTGGGTGACAGACCCCCTTACTTTCTGAGAGCCAGTAGTACAGGGTTCCATTGGGTAACAGACCCCCTTACTTTCTGAGAGCCAGTAGTACAGGGTTCCATTGGGTAACAGACCCCCTTACTTTCTGAGAGACAGTAGTACAGGGTTCCATTGGGTAACAGACCCCCTTACTTTCTGAGAGACAGTAGTACAGGGTTCCATTGGGTAACAGACCCCCTTACTTTCTGAGAGCCAGTAGTACAGGGTTCCATTGGGTAACAGACCCCCTTACTTTCTGAGAGCCAGTAGTACAGGGTTCCATTGGGTAACAGACCCCCTTACTTTCTGAGAGACCGTAGTACAGGGTTCCATTGGGTGACAGACCCCCTTACTTTCTGAGAGCCAGTAGTACAGGGTTCCATTGGGTAACAGACCCCCTTACTTTCTGAGAGCCAGTAGTACAGGGTTCCATTGGGTAACAGACCCCCTTACTTTCTGAGAGACAGTAGTACAGGGTTCCATTGGGTGACAGACCCCTTACTTTCTGAGAGACAGTAGTACAGGGTTCCATTGGGTGACAGACCCCTTACTTTCTGAGAGACAGTAGTACAGGGTTCCATTGGGTAACAGACCCCCTTACTTTCTGAGAGACAGTAGTACAGGGTTCCATTGGGTAACAGACCCCCTTACTTTCTGAGAGACCGTAGTACAGGGTTCCATTGGGTAACAGACCCCCTTACTTTCTGAGAGACAGTAGTACAGGGTTCCATTGGGTAACAGACCCCCTTACTTTCTGAGAGACCGTAGTACAGGGTTCCATTGGGTAACAGACCCCCTTACTTTCTGAGAGACCGTAGTACAGGGTTCCATTGGGTAACAGACCCCCTTACTTTCTGAGAGACCGTAGTACAGGGTTCCATTGGGTGACAGACCCCTTACTTTCTGAGAGACAGTAGTACAGGGTTCCATTGGGTGACAGACCCCTTACTTTCTGAGAGACCGTAGTACAGGGTTCCATTGGGTAACAGACCCCCTTACTTTCTGAGAGACCGTAGTACAGGGTTCCATTGGGTAACAGACCCCTTACTTTCTGAGAGACCGTAGTACAGGGTTCCATTGGGTAACAGACCCCTTACTTTCTGAGAGACCGTAGTACAGGGTTCCATTGGGTAACAGACCCCCTTACTTTCTGAGAGACAGTAGTACAGGGTTCCATTGGGTAACAGACCCCCTTACTTTCTGAGAGACCGTAGTACAGGGTTCCATTGGGTAACAGACCCCTTACTTTCTGAGAGACCGTAGTACAGGGTTCCATTGGGTGACAGACCCCCTTACTTTCTGAGAGACAGTAGTACAGGGTTCCATTGGGTAACAGACCCCTTACTTTCTGAGAGACAGTAGTACAGGGTTCCATTGGGTGACAGACCCCTTACTTTCTGAGAGACCGTAGTACAGGGTTCCATTGGGTGACAGACCCCCTTACTTTCTGAGAGACAGTAGTACAGGGTTCCATTGGGTAACAGACCCCCTTACTTTCTGAGAGACAGTAGTACAGGGTTCCATTGGGTAACAGACCCCCTTAGTTTCTGAGAGACAGTAGTACAGGGTTCCATTGGGAAACAGACCCCCCTACTTGACATGAGTGTACAGTACCAGCGTGTTTTGGTTGAGTGCTTTAATGGAGTTTAGTTTTAGACTGGGATTTCATTGTGGTGCATTGTGGGAACACACTGCACAACAATGAAGTACCAGATAATGTAGGTCATTTTTGTAATAGTTAATATTAATGTCCAAACTTTTTAGTTTTAGTCCACCGTAGGTACCTCCTCTAAAACCCACTGATATAATATGCCGCAGCAATGATCTTGTAACTTTTTCTTTTACAACGTTTGGTTAGTTGAATTAAATCCAATGTATCGAATAAAGATATTTTATTGCACCTACATTGCACCAACATTCAGTGGGGACTTAAAATTCCCCCTAGTTTACTCTTATCCAGCCAGCGACTTACTTACTGCCTCAGAGCAAAAAGCTTAATGGTCTTGTATTATGGGAGCCAAGTGATTATATCGTCCAATTCAATAAGATGCCACTTTCCCACCTCCGTTTACCCTTGATGTCCGTATTAGAATTCTGGACTTGGTGCTTATTCTGAAATGATAAATGTATGGATGATGCCAAATTTATAGTAGCTCAGTTTGACGTAGCCATGAATGTAGCACCTATCCACTTAGTTTTGTATTTAGGGTCAGGAACTATTTTGGAATGCAGGCGACGCTCTGCTTCCTGCATAAAGTAAGTCATGATCATGGCCCCCTTAACCTGTCAATAAGTTCAAACTGTAATTTTGATAGGGTTAACCAAGGCCTCGGTCTGATGCTCTTTTCACATCGTCCCAGTAATAAATCTTTCCTACACCTTACAGAATATCGGGAAGAAGATGACGTGCCAGGAATTCATCAATAACCTGGAAGGGTTAAATGGAGGACAAGATTTCCCCCGAGAGCTCCTAAAGGTAGGTTCTGTTGCTTTGCCTCATTCAATAATTTGCCAGTGATTGTGTAAGGGTGATGGAGGATCATGTCTGGAGGCCCTCAAATGTAAAATGATGAGTGCCTTAATGGCGCGAGTGAAACAAGACTGTGGATAGACTGGTCCAATGGCCTGTCATGTGAAAGAGGAGACTTCTATTGCACCAAGTAACACAAAACGCGATATTAGCTCCACTCTGTTTGAATGACAATCCGATCCTTTCAGCCGTCAGACAGCACTTGCCTCGGCCATTCAGCCCACGTTCACCTGATATTTGTTCACCTGATATTCTGAATGACTTACAACCGAATGACAAACGTTCTACCCTGGTATTAATTAGTGCTAGTTAGGTTCTGTCATTGGAGACCAGGTATAAAGGTCTTGGGACTTTGCCT
The DNA here is from genome assembly GCF_036934945.1 of Oncorhynchus masou masou. NCBI lineage: Eukaryota > Metazoa > Chordata > Actinopteri > Salmoniformes > Salmonidae > Oncorhynchus > Oncorhynchus masou. The sequence goes on along the minus strand of NC_088239.1, from coordinate 78,697,677 downwards.
CAAAGTGAAACATCAGACCACACAAGCATAGAAGGTTCTATTACAGTCCACTTATATTATGGCAGCTGCTGTGGTCTATGGCGAACTATGCAAACTATTTGTTGCTACTAGTTCTTCAGTTAGTACACTGCAAAAACATTCGACATATTGTAATATTCTTAATGTCTTTTTTGTTTACTTGAGGGCCTTCAAGTTTTTAGGTATCATTTTCTCTAAGAATATATTGATTATAGGCAAAGTATACAGTAGTTTAATGAACCTGCAGTATTTTCACCGTCAGCAAATATTGCAATCATCTCAGTGACCTGCCAATATTGCACCAATAGAAAGCAACACTTCCTGCTGCTTAATCTCTTCCCACGGTCATTCTGAGATGTCCGGTGTTGGCACACTCGGTGTGGCAAAAGCTTACTCCCTTGCTGGGCGAACCAGAGCACAGCCCTGCTGGCCATAAGCTCCACTGGCCAAGAAAATAGGAAATTAGCATGTTCTGCCAAGACTCCTTCTCACTGTTCATCATTTAATGAAATAATATCCCCCCCTCCTGTCTAATTAAAAAGAACACACACCTAGCTCTCACAGCAAATTTCTTGCATCGACTAGCGTTTGGCAATAACACCCGTTGGCATTGGACATGGCCAAATGGTGGGCAGGATGACGATCTCCAGGCAAAGCAAAATGCCCTTACTGTGCCTCCTCGGCATCGCCTGGCGCCAGCTTGGATAAGTCATCTTAGATTCTCTTCTCTTTAGTCTTTTGGGAATTTGCTTCATGGCTCTAGTTTGGCTCTGTAGAGAATGGGACTGTACTGTTTCGTCTACAAAATTCAGACATGAATTACTGTACATTTTGTGCATCTTTTCAGATCAGATATTTTCTGCATTTCATATTAATAAATACACAAGTATGTGGACACCCCTTCAAATTAGTTAATTCACCTATTTCACCCACAAAAGTTGTTGACGGCACAAAGCCATGCAATCTCTATAAACAAATATTGGCAGAATGTCCTTACTAAAGAGCTCAGTGAATTTCAACGTGGCACTGTCATAGGATACCACCTTTCCATCAAGTTAGTTTGTAAAATTTCTGGCCTGCTAGAGCTGCCCCGGTCAACTAAGTGCAGTTATTTTGAAGTGGAAACATCTAGGAGCAACAACGGCTCAGCCGTGAAGTGGTAGGTCACACCAGCTCACAGAACGGGACCGCAGTGCATAGTGTGTAACAATTGTCTGTCCTTGGTTGCAACACTCACTACCAAGTTTCAAACTGCCCCTGGAAGCAACGTCAGTGCAAGAACTGTTCGTCACGAGCTTCATGAAATTGGCTTCCATGGTCCAGCAGCTGCACACAAGCCTAAGATCCCAATGCACAACGCCAAGCGTCGGCTGGAGTGGCGTAAAGCTCGTCGCCATTGTACTCGAGAGCAGCGGAAATGCGTTCTCTGGAGTGATGAACCGCACTTCACCATCTGGCTGTCCGACTGACGAATCTGGGTTTGGCGGATACCAGGAGAACACTAAATGCCCATGTTTGAATGAGATGTTCAACGAGCAGGTGTTCACATACTTTTGGTCATGTAGTGTATGTATAGTAACAATACAAATGTGAAGTATCGTCCATGACATTGGACATTTTGGTTGTGGAGAAAAGAAAGATTTGTACTTTTTTTTACTGATTTGTGGATGCCTCCTTTATGAATAATTGGTTGTTCAAGGTGCAGTTATACGACCTTCAGACAACCTCTGCTGTATCCTGGAGAGAAATTGGCATAATTGCTCTGAGAATATTGATTGATGGCTTTGTCCTTTTAGGTGCTTCATGCTTGGGAACCACAGGACCCCCTCCATACATATTGGTATCAAATGTATTTATATAGCCTTTCGTACATCAGCTGATATCTCAAAGTGCTGTACAGAAACGCAGCCTAAAACCCCAAACAGCAAGCAATGCAAGTGTTGAAGCACGTTGGCTAGGAAAAATTCCCTAGAAAGGCTGAAACCTAGAGGCACCAGGCTATGAGGGGTGGCAAGTCCTCTTCTGGCTGTGCCTGGGTGGAGATTATTACAGAACATGGCCCACCTCGGGGAAGAGCCTTGGTGGTTCCAGACTTCCATTTAAGAATGAAGGTGGCCACTGTTCTTGGGGACCGTCAATGCTGCCGACATTCTTTGGTACCCTTCGCCAGATCTGTGGCTCGACACAATCCTGTCTCTGAGCTCTACGGACAATTTCTTCAAACTCATGGCTTGGTTCTTGCTCTGTCGTGCATGGTCAACTATGGGACCTTATATAGACAGGTGTGTGCCTTTCCAAATCATGTCCAATCAATTACATTTACCACAGGTGGACTCCAAGTTGTAGAAACACCTCAAATATGATCAGTGGAACCCGGATGCACCTGAGCTCAATTTCGAGTCGAATAGCAACGGGTCTGAATACTTACGTTAAGGTATTTCTGTAAAAGAAAATATATAAATTAGCAAAAATTTCAAACCTGTTTTCACATCGTTGTTATGGGGTATTGTGTGTAGATTGAGGGGGAAACAATATTTAATCCATTTCAGAAGGCTGTAATGTAACATTTTTAGGGTCTGAATACTTTCCGAATGAATAGGCAAGTCCATCTTAGCCCATTGCCTAATGGCAGAATTATCGATTTCATAAAAAATATTCATCCTTTTCTATGGACTCTGCTATGGTAATATTCTGCAGTTGCTTGACTGGTTCCCCAAGTGACATCAGTCCATTGTTTCAGAATACCAAACATCCAAAAAGTTCAAAAGTACTTTTGTAACTATTTAGTTTAAAAAAACATTTTTTTGTTGTCAAATGTTTACTGACAAACAGTACAATGGTGCCTGGTGATGGGTTTCCTTATCCATGATACCTTGTTTCATATGACACACTTTAAATATGCATACTGAATTAATGGGTGTGACAAACCAATATTTACACTGTGAAACAAAAGAAATCTAAGCAGCATTATCTTGACATTTTGCACTTATCCTTTAAATCCAGATGCTAGTTTGGTTTGAATACACCTGTGAGATAATGAAGTGGAGTTTTCTGAGTTTTCTGTTTGTGATCAGAAAAAAACTGTTCTACATTTTTACACCACAAAATAATCAAAAGAGGTGTGCAGTGCACTAATGGAAGTTTAGATGTATCACATCTGTTTAAATCATAGTTATGTTATTTTACAATTGTAGTTTTGTCAAAATAGGAATCTTACAGTATACTTAGTAGTTTTGACTAACTACATTTTAACAATGTGGGAAGGATCTAGCTCAGCCATTATAAATGTGATTGGTTGAATATTATTTTCCACACTAGCTGTTGTTTTTTGTTTTTGTTTCAATCTTCAGGTAGTTCACTTGCTGTAATTACAACCTTGGAAAAGGGTTTAGGTTACATGGAATAATAAATTACTATTCATTCTGGAGATTTCTTGGCCTATAAACTAAGCCTACTGGGAAAGGGGGATACCAAGTCAGTTGTCCAACTGAAATGTGTCTTCCACATTTAACACAACCCCTCTGAACCAGAGAGGTGCGGGGGGCTGTCTGGGGAACAATGGGATAACTGCCTTGCTCAGGGGCAGAATGACATTTGTACCTTGTCAGCTCGAGGATTTGATCCAGCAACCTTCCGGTTACTGGCCCACTGCGCTTTATTGTCTAGGTCCTGAAGTTTTCTGCCATTTGTCACTAAAGGTTGACCCATCAGATAAACAGTAAACACATTTGACTTAGCTATGGTTAGCTATTTGATTAATGAGAAAGTTAACCTGAGAGTTGTGAGGATTACAAGCATAGCCGTTGTATGTAAATCAAGATGCCTCCTATTGCATTTACCCGTTGGCACCTGGCGCATAGCAAAACAGCTTATGTAAGCAGAGGTAGCGTTCCCTTAAGCTTGGCCAACACAGGCTCCAGTATGACTCCCACAGTATGAATACTTGAATGGATGGACTGGTGGATAACATTTAGAAGGGAGAGCCGCATGTTAAGTGTTGGCTTCTTGGTGTTTGAGTCTTTAGGCAGATGAGTACAGAAACTGGAGACATTTGGCAGTGTACAATCCTAACATGTAGACAGCTTCATCTTAATCTCAGACACCCAGAACTAACGTCTTGCAGAATAGTCAGATTCTCAATATGTTCTGGGGGGATATATGAGTAAATATACTAAGAAGCAATGTTCCCTCAATTTGTTTTGCCACTGAGCAACATTTTAACATGGAAATAGCTGTTCTATCATTCAGCCTATATGTAGCAGCCTATACAGTAGCAGCCTAAATGTAGGCCTACATTCCAGGAGACTTTTGGAAAACAAACACACAGGGATTGACATGAATCTGTTTATCTACATGTCCTTCAGACAAGGTGACTGAAAATGTTGTTTGATGCAAGAAACCACTTCACAAAATAAGATGCTTTATTATTCCCACAGCATTATTACAGAGAATTATGCTGCTCTCTGCCTATTGGCTAATTAGATTATTCAAGCCTGCCTCAAAATACAACACTGCCCCTTTTTAAGACATACAAAAGTTCTTTACCAGTTTAGTGCAAGTCTATGGCCCCTACTAAAATTTGCGAGCACTTGCAAAATCATGAATTCATCGTGCTGATGGAGCTGAGTAAACGTTAATTGAGGAGTCTTGTCGGGTTTAAGGACGATTAGTCTTGGCCGACAGCTGAAACCTCAATTTAGGGCAGTAGAATGATGTTGAATTGAATGACAGCCACCAAACCACTACATTTCGTCTGACTCGAGAGTTTTTATTTACTAAATCTGTCGTTGATCTTATGGTCATGCAAGAAATCGTAAAAAGATGGTGAGGGAAACTGACACTCAGACCTAAAGCTTGAATCACAGAAATATGCTGGCTGTACTTTGTCTTTTTATTTTTATTTATTTCACCTTTATTTAACCAGGTAGGCTAGTTGAGAACAAGTTCTCATTTGCAGCTGCGACCTGGCCAAGATAAAGCATAGCAGTGTGAACAGACAACACAGAGTTACACATGGAGTAAACAATTAACAAGTCAATAAGACAGTAGAAAAAAAGGGGGAGTCTATATACATTGTGTGCAAAAGGCATGAGGAGGTAGGCGAATAATTACAATTTTGCAGATTAACACTGGAGTGATAAATGATCAGATGGTCATGTACAGGTAGAGATATTGGTGTGCAAAAGAGCAGAAAAGTAAATAAATAAAAACAGTATTGGGATGAGGTAGGTGAAAATGGGTGGGCTATTTACCAATAGACTTTGTACAGCTGCAGCGATCGGTTAGCTGCTCAGATAGCAGATGTTTGAAGTTGGTGAGGGAGATAAAAGTCTCCAACTTCAGCGATTTTTGCAATTCGTTCCAGTCACAGGGAGCAGAGTACTGGAACGAAAGGCGGCCAAATGAGGTGTTTGCTTTAGGGATGATCAGTGAGATACACCTGCTGGAGCGCGTGCTACGGATGGGTGTTGCCATCGTGACCAGTGAACTGAGATAAGGCGGAGCTTTACCTAGCATGGACTTGTAGATGACCTGGAGCCAGTGGGTCTGGCGACGAATATGTAGCGAGGGCCAGCCGACTAGAGCATACAAGTCGCAGTGGTGGGTGGTATAAGGTGCTTTAGTGACAAAACGGATGGCACTGTGATAAACTGCATCCAGTTTGCTGAGTAAAGTGTTGGAAGCTATTTTGTAGATGACATCGCCGAAGTCGAGGATCGGTAGGATAGTCAGTTTTACTAGGGTAAGTTTGGCGGCATGAGTGAAGGAGGCTTTGTTGCGGAATAGAAAGCCGAATAGAAAGCGGAATAGAAAAATGTGTACAACCAGTTGTTTTCTTGGCTGGTGATTGTAACTGTTTTATGTTTGTTTTAGTACATTGCTCAAAGAAACCTGGGTGCTCTACCAACTGGATGGATGTCACGAATCCACTAAAGTTTCAAGACCTTTTCGCCCTGAAACAACTGTTTCCATTTGTGTGGCTGTTTTGAAGGGACCAAATTGTATAGTCTCTTGTCAATATTGTATGTTGATGTTGTATGAGTGAGTGTCGGTCAGTTGAATTCTACAAATCCTGTAGTGTCTCTTCTACTCTGCTTAGCAAATGGGTCAGGGTTGAGTGTATTTTCGTTCATGGTTGTTTTGCCTAAGGGAGCTCTACCACTTTGGAAATGCTTAGTACTGGATGGAAGTGTTCATAATATCCCTGAATTTGTTCTCACTAGATGGAGTTGATTCCTGGAGTGTTACATACTTTCTCCCTAGATTAGTACACTGTTGTGTAAAAATAGAATGTATACTGCACGCTCAGACAGGTAGAGCAGGTTGGCCAGATGCAAAAACTATTGAATGGTGTTCTGGACTGTTTTCAAAGTTAAGCGTTATATAGCGTAATATTAGATTCCCAGTGGTAGTGTCTGTGAGAATCAATCTGTAAATATCCAAATGCAATTTGGTCCACACACTGTTGACTTGTCCTCTGTCACCGCCTGAAAGTCATTGTAACAGTAGTTCTGCAGTCTTCTCTGGTCCAGGAAAAAACGGACACCAATGGCTTGTATTAGAAAGCATGACGTGCTGTTTGGTCGTGAGTTAACCTTCAATCTGCCTTCGCTTTTTGCCCAAAGGCTCCATGTGATCGTCAAACAAGAGGATACATATGGAAATATGGGAGCTGTCTCTTGCAGTATTAAACAGCGTCTATGTAGCTGTATCGCGTGTCCCTCTTATAGCCTAGGTGTACTCCTGTTACGTAGTCTCGTTTTCCTCCGGGTACTTGTGCAGTATGGCTCGTCAATGCAATTTGCTTAGTTGTTCATGGAATGACTTTCGTCGGTAGCTGGGTTAGAAATGAAGATCCTTCATACCTGGCTAGTTGCCTTGAATATGAAACTGATAATTTCATGGACTTTTTCATAGTTATGATTCATCACTAACATGCTGCAAAAGTTGAATGTTGATCTGAGACTCGGTGATGTCATTCCTTCAGTACGTCCCAAGGTTATAATGACCTTGTAAGCCAGGATTGTCTGCAGCACTTCCCTCCGTTACATAGTCGATATTCGGACGGGATGAGCACAAATCACAGCATTTTGTCATTTTAATCCTGTCCTAATCTGACATGTCTGTACTTTTGATTTGACAGGAAGGTTATTATCTCAGCAGTAATAACCTTCTGTTTCTCAGGAAAGGTCCTCTGATAAAACTTATCCTGTTGAATTGATACATCGCCAAATATGTCAGTTTAATTAAATGATCTGCATGCAGTTCATGGTTGATATTGATTCTTGTTGAGATTTCTGAACTGAAAGCCAGTAATAGGCTATCCCTAGTGAAGTTGAAATATCTTCACACCTAGAACAGCCTCCAGGCTATTGTCTTAACGGTCCATTTTCAATTAGAAAAAAATCTATTGAATTACAGGGGTCTGTTTGCTGTTTGGTAAACTAATCCGGTCCGACTCGTCCACTGGAAACAGGCATGCTGGGGTAATAAATACATAGCCAACCTTCTATAATGTACTAGTCCTGTGTGAATAGGGCTTTTGTTTAGGGTTTTTTCAACGCCTTCTCTGTTTTACTGGTATTCTTTTATTCACACTGTAAAAAATGGTTTAGTAGATTATCTAAATCCAGACATGCAATTTAGAAAGAATGCTTAGTGGTTAACTGATGTTTATTGAACAGAGAGCCCCAAGTCAACTGCTGTTCAAAATCTAGTAATACATTTAAAAAACAAGTTGTTCAATATTGCACTATACAGTTTGAATGCTTATAACGGGGCTTATTTCTTAATTTTTATCAGTGCCTTTCCCATTTGATGGTTACTAAGCACTACCATGTGTGAGCTGAGAACCCTTGATGAGGTGAGGTACATGTTGTCAAGGCTGGGTGAAAACAACTGAAGTGCAAAGTGGCAAGTTTTCTAATTATCTGGTGATTTACTCTTAGCATTTCAATATCACATCAACCAGAATAGGCATTTATGAGTTAGCCTACATCCTAATATTTAACCTGGCTTCTTCTCTTACTTTTAAGAACAAGCAGAACACAGTTGAAGGAATGTGTATACTCTATTGGAGGTGTTAACCATGTTTTAAACCGATACATCCCGCAATCTGCTCCTCTCGCAGACATTGGATATTGAGGGAAACCACATCTGTGAACCCTCAGTGCTGATCTCTGATTTATCAAATTGGGGCCTTAGATTCATTCTGTAGATCCCTAGATTTCCTCTGTAATAACTAGATGGCACACACCAGTCCATGGCCTGCTGTTGTGAATGTGTGTTTGCTCTAGAAAGGTAGGGTATTATGATGTCCGACTCCTCTATGTGAAGCCCTATATCCTCTGCATTAGCAGGGAGTCCAGATAGGTCCTGCTGACAGCACCGGATGTTATTGAATTTTGCCTCGGTCGGTCACTCCAGTGCCTTAATAAACCCTGTCCAGTGGATATGACCACAGGGTTGGTCATCATTGTCTTGTTATTGGGTGCTGAGATGGTGCTACGCCACTTCTTATAACTAGTTAACTATCTAAGCTGTATCAGATAAGTGATATCCAGCTCGGGGCTCCAGCTATGCATTTGGTTTGCTAACTAGCTATCTAAGCGGCTTGATGGAAAGATCAAGCTTCTTGGTTCCAGCAGAGATAATCAATCCCCACCTGGTTCAAGATCCCTGCTGCCTAAATTTTTGTGCCTTGGAAAAATAAAATGACATGTTTTTGGAAAGAAAATGGGGCCCCTTGTGTGCACTGCTGGTAATACCATATACCCCGGTATGGTACAGGAACGGTATAAAAATCTGGATACTGGCCAGCCCTTTCAAAAGAGGTTTTGTTGTGGCCCCGAGCACACAATGAGATCAAATATCAGGGGGATTAAATGGGCAGGTTTTTGGGCCAACATTTTATGACCCTGGACAATGTTTTCACAGGAGCGCATCACTAAGCCGACATGCTTACCAATGTTCAGATGCTGACCTTCAGAACAGAGGAGCCGCTCAAATGTCCCTTTATGTAATCAGACACTCATCGACATCCACAAAAGCTGCAATGACAGTTTGGGATCATCAGCACCTTAAACGGGTACAATATCAGGGTTTATACATGAAAAAAAAATATAAACGCAACATGTAAAGTGTTGGTCCCATGTTTCATGAGCTGAAATAAAAGATCCCAGAAATGTTCCATATATATATATATATATATATATATATATATATATATATATATATATATATATATATATATATATATATATATATATATATATATATATATATACACAAAAGCTGATTTCTCTCAAATTTTGTTCACAAATTGGTTGACATCCCCGTTAGTGAGCATTTTATCCTTTTGTCAAGGTAATCCATCCACTTGGCAGGTGTGACATATCAAGAAGCTGATTTAAACAGCATGATCATTACACAGGTGCACCTTGTGCTGAGGACAATAAAAGGCCTTGCTTCCATTCAACCACAAGCATTAGTGAGGTCGGACACTGTTTTTAAGCCCGGCTCAGTCGGCATTCCAGTTCATCCCAAAGATGTTCGATGGGGTTGCGGTCAGCGCTCTGTGTAGGCCAGTCAAGTTCTTCCACACAGATCTCAACAAACATTTCTGTATGGATCTTGCTTTGTGCACGCGGGCATTGTCATGCTGAAACAGTAAAGGGCCTTCCCCAAACTGTTGCCACAAAGTTGGAAGCACAGAATTGTCTAGAATGTCATTGTATGCTGTAGTGTTCAGATTTCCCTTCACTGGAACTAAGGGGCCTAGCCCGAACCATGAAAACCCAAACTTTACAGTTAGTTGGCACTATGCTTTGGGGAAAGCAGCGTTCTCCTGGTATCCGTCAAACCCAATTTCATCCGCCGGACCGCTAGATGGTGAAGCGTGACTCATCACTCCAGAGAACGCGTTCCCATTGCTTCAGAACCTAATAGTGGCAAGCTTTACCCCACTCCAGCCGACGCTTGGCGTTACGCGTGGTGTTCTGAGGCTTGTGTGCGGCTGCTCGGCCATGGAAACCCATTTTATGACGCTTCTGATGAACATTTAATGTGCTGACGTTGCTTCCAGGGAAAGTAACAGCACTTACAGTTGACCTGGGGCATCTCTAGCAGGGCAAACATTTGATGAGCTGATTTGTTGGAATGTGGGAGTCGGTGTCAAGTTGAAAGTCACAGCTCTTCATTAAGGCCATACTACTGACTATTTGTTTATGGCGATTGCATGGCTGTGTTTTTATGCCCCAGTCAGGAACCGGAGTGGCTGAAAGAGGTGAATCCACTCATTTGAAGAAGGGTCCGCATACTTTGTGTGTAAATAGCCTATCATATTTTTTTATTTTACCTTTATTTAACTAGGCAAGTCAGTTAAGAACAAATTCTTATTTTCAATTACGGCCTAGGAACAGTGGGTTAACTTCCTGTTCAGGGGTAGAACGACAGATTTGTACCTTGTCAGCTCGGGGATTGAACTTGCAACCTTTCGGTTACTAGTCCAACGCTCTAACCACTAGGCTTTATTGCATTGAAGGAAGCTGTAGCGACATGGACATTGATGGCACATCAAATCATAAACATCACTTTAGTATTGAGGGCAGAGCCATCTTCTATATAATATCTCCTGACACAGTAGCTCTCCCAAGAGGATCACTTTCGACATCTATCTACTTTTACAGCAACGTAGATATGATGGGCATCCCCCTGTGACTCCTTTTAGATAAAGTGCATGTAGGTTTAATGACGGGGGCGTGGCTGTCGTTGACATGATCTCAGGATGAAAAGGTGGAACAATCCATCACATTCTCAATCGTCTTTAGGTCTGTGAAAAGCGCTGAGATTTTAAATCCACAAACCCAGGTTAGATTGTTAGCTTACTGCTCCCGCATAACATGTTTCCTCTCAGTGTTTTGCTATATGTTTAGTTCATTTGTTTTGATGTAAGTTTTTTTGGAATTTGGGAACTTGGGTTGAGTTTGGCTTAATGGCAATTATAATACTGTTTTGGGGTAGGCTATTTTTTCATTTGTTTTTAGAATGCAAACATTATTTAGCTGTAAAATAATGAAATGGACTGTGGTGGCCAGTGAACCACTACTGAAATACTGATTATGGAGTTAAACTGACAAACTGGAACCATAGTTGATATCGCTCACTGGCAGTGCTCCTGTGACAAGCTCCGATTTTGGGTTCGACTTGGCTCTCAGATCTTAATCTGTGTCATAACGGCTTAGATCAACTGTGCAAGTCGCACCAGAGACGCTGCTCCTCCCTTAGGGCAGAACTCTATCTCCGTCCTCCTGCTAAGACGAGACCCAGTCAGTGACTCATGACTGTGCACTTTCCTGAGAAGTTGAAAATGCCTTGAATTAATGGTTATTATTGAATTTACTGTACAATAAAACAATTATGGAGTACTTTTGTTTTCTCCCCACGTGTCATTGAAGCATTACTAGTAATGCTCAGCTTCTGTAGAAGCAAATGAAGCCGCTGTTTTTAACATTGTCGTTATCTCCACATGGGTCATATTACCCAGAACGTTCTTTCCTCTTGGTCGGTGGTGTTTGAACAGTGCCTGTCATATTGGGATGGATTTACCCATATATTTAGCACAGCTAAGCCTCCCAGACAAGTCCTTTTGTACTGTATGTTGGCAACGCAGGTGCCAGGGCCCTGTTTTATCATTTCTAAGAAAGGGCAAGTAAATAATGGAAAACCAGTGCCCCCTCCGTCAGACAAATTTGACAAATGTTGGAAATGTAATGTGCATTGAGGGTTAGTGGTGACATGACTGAAAATTTGACTGTTGGAAGGAACATTTCTGACAATAAAACATTTGTCAGGTGTAATTATTATAGCTTCCTTTTGGATATGACGTTTTAAGAAGGTTCCACAACCCTGTGTAAGCAGTGCCACTAAGGCACTTCCTGCTCTGTGTAGCCTAGATATTAACAGACACGTTTCTATAGATGCTGGTGTCTGTGCCTATAGCCCATCAGGAGCTGCTCTATAGAATAATTACTGCTGTGGTATTTTTAACAACCCGCAGTCGTGAGCGAGTCAGCGGCAGAGATGATCGACCCCTGTTTTTTTTTTTAAATGAGTGTGGGAGAGAGGGAGATAGGGAGACTGGGAGAGAGGGAGACTGGGAGAGAAAGAGAGAGACTGGGAGGGAGAGCGCTGTGGCTGTACTCTCCTTTCTGATCCATTCTCAGCCTACGCAATCATTTACACATCTCCCAGTAAATGCTATTCATAGCAGCATGGTTTTTCAGAGATTTGTAGGATATTGACATCTTTTCATACATCTTGCGGAATGCTGATTGGTGTATATAGTTTGTCATAGGTTTATTTTATCCATTTATTTCAGAAAATATGAACGATATTGTTAGGACAATTTTACAGAATAACAACATGACTTTCTGTTAACGTCCATGTACAGTAGAAAACGTCTTCTGCTACTTTTCTTTAAACCTACAGTACTTGCATGTCCAATTTTAACAGTGACACTGTAAAGCAATTTAGTAGTCACTTGTATAATAAACAGATCGCTTTATCTTATCTGATTAAATTGCTAATGCTGAACAGCTTGTTGTCATGTAAGCCACCCAGATCCACAGTGAATGAATGAGTCCAGTCTGTTGAAGATGTTATTACTGATAGAAGGGTAACATGATCAAGTCACATAATGGGACTATAACCCCAAACACTGAAGCTTAAATCGGGGCCCAGCAGAGCATGCTGGTGGTTGACGCTGTTGATTTAAGTAGTTCTCATGCTGTGATTTTTAAATTGAAATGTTATCTGAAAAAAGTGAATTCCATTTAGGGATAGTGAAAAACATGCTCGGGTAGTTTTCTGCAACCATTTGCATATTTTCTGCTGTACAGTATTTATTAAGGGTAATAAACTGTATCGCCCACCGAGAGTTATAATAGTCGGGAGCAGTGCTGCAAATCATCCTTATAAAGCTGGTCCTTATCAATCATCTCCGCTTGCTTTATTACTTTAACCTCAGACACCACAATGGCGGGCTATGAAATGGGAGAGGTGACACTGAGATGAGTAGGAAAGTGCAGAAAATTCCTTTGTACGGTTATAGTCATCATTTATTCATAGTTCATCAACTGTATTAACATCAAGACAATGAGCTCCATATGCTCAGCCTCACAGAACCCGCTTCACAACAGAAAGCCCCACAAACCCCCTTCACAACAGAAAGCCCCACAAGCCCCCTTCACAACAGAAAGACCCACAAACCCCCTTCACAACAGAAAGACCCACAAACCCCCTTCACAACACAACAAAGCCCCACAAACCCCCTTCACAACACAACAGAAAGCCCCACAAACCCCCTGCACAACACAACAGAAAGCCCCACAAACCCCCTTCACAACACAACAGAAAGCCCCACAAACCCCCTTCACAACACAACAGAAAGCCCCACAAACCCCCTTCACAACAGAAAGCCCAACAAGACCCCCTTCACAACACCTCACAAACCCCCTTCACAACACAACAGAAAGCCCCACAAACCCCCTTCACAACACAAAGCCCCACAAACCCCTTCACAACAACAGAAAGCCCCACAAACCCCCTTCACAACACAACAGAAAGCCCCACAAACCCCCTTCACAACACAACAGAAAGCCCTACAAACCCGCTTCACAACAGAAAGCCCCACAAACCCCCTTCACAACAGAAAGCCCCACAAGCCCCCTTCACAACAGAAAGACCCACAAACCCCCTTCACAACAGAAAGACCCACAAACCCCCTTCACAACACAACAAAGCCCCACAAACCCCCTTCACAACACAACAGAAAGCCCCACAAACCCCCTGCACAACACAACAGAAAGCCCCACAAACCCCCTTCACAACACAACAGAAAGCCCCACAAACCCCCTTCACAACACAACAGAAAGCCCCACAAACCCCCTTCACAACAGAAAGCCCAACAAGACCCCCTTCACAACACCTCACAAACCCCCTTCACAACACAACAGAAAGCCCCACAAACCCCTTCACAACACAAAGCCCCACAAACCCCCTTCACAACAACAGAAAGCCCCACAAACCCCCTTCACAACACAACAGAAAGCCCCACAAACCCCCTTCACAACACAACAGAAAGCCCTACAAACCCCATTCACAACAGAAAGCCCCACAAGACCCCCTTCACAACACAACAGAAAGCCCCACAAGACCCCCTTCACAACACAACAGAAAGCCTCACAAACTCCCTTCACAACAGAAAGCCCCACAAGACCCCCTTCACAACACAACACAACGCCTCACAAACCCCCTTCATAACAGAATGCCTCACAAACCCCCCTCACAACACAACAGAAAGCCTCACAAACCCCCTTCACAACACAACAGAAAGCCTCCCACATGTAGCTGGCGGGGCATCAGAGTAGGGTGAGCAATGCGCTCCAAGAAAAACAACTGAAGGTGTGCCTTTCCAAACACTGGGCCGTGAGCCAAATGCACACACTCTGGCTGAATAGATGTAAGCCCTGTAAACAGTCTGTTTTGCTGCTGTATTCCCGTTTCAAAACGCATTAACACAAATGTCAATTGTTATGGCAAGTCTCAAACAGTTAATTGAAGAAGATAAACAATACAAAACACCCATTAGGAAAATGTATTGATTAGAGGTCGTTGCCATTTCTCAACCTCTTTCCACTTATCTCAGGTTACTCAAAGGGTACATCTTCTCAACCTCTTTCCACTTATCTCAGGTTACTCAAAGGGTACATCTTCTCAACCTCTTTCCACTTATCTCAGGTTACTCAAAGGGTACATCTTCTCAACCTCTTTCCACTTATCTCCGGTTACTCAGAGTACATCTACTCATAAAGCATTATCCACTATTATGCTCTGTCCTCATCTAGTCATAAAACCTTTTGATTTGATGGAATCATTAACTTAACAAAACTATTAAAACGGCATGGTAATTGTCAAAGTAAAAGCATGCCTGAATGATGCTGAGGGGTGTGGCGGTGAGGGGTGTGGCGGTGAGGGGTGTGGCGGTGAGGGGTGAGGGGTGTGGCGCTGAGGGGTGTGGCGCTGAGGGGTGTGGCTATGAGCCTGTGCCATTACCAGCTTTAATGATCTGCTGTAGATTTCCACTGAAGGATCTTGGTTAGTACACAAATGGAAGAAATATTGGATGAAAAAGAAAATAAAAATGTTACTTTTTTTGAATGAACTTCCCCTTTTAATGGCAATTTTAAACCAGTGATTAGTGTAGTTATATCAGTTGGAAACAGTGTTGATGAGTTAATAATAGCTACTCTGACTATTCTTTTGTGTTTTACAGTCTCATGAGACTAATTTGCTGTGTCCCAATGTTGTAGTAATTAATTTAGCCTTGTTGGCCTGTAACACCCACTCTTTCTCTGGTGGATATATACGTGTGGTCTTGGTATGTTATGGAAGTGCGGCAGTACATATGGAAGACCCAACAGTTGGTCATACTGACAGCCTGCCTGTATTTAGTCATATGGCCAGAGAATGGCTACAATCTCATATCTTGCTGCGTTTTGTAAACTCAGATCTAAAATTAATTCATTTTCATTTCTGCTCGGCTTCGGACTAATTTTGGGGTTCAGTTGCACATCTACACTCGGATGAGAGATCTTTCCTCTCGTCTTCATGAATGTGGGAATTTCATGTCTGAACAACCATTCTACCAGCAGACAGCGCTCTGAATGTGTAGCTACTTCTCTCCAGAACTTTGTGTACTTTTTTCTGGTAAAATGCAAAATTGACTTCAGCCAAAATAGTAGGAGATGTAGCTGGCTACATGTTTTTTCTATAATTAACATTAGAAGGTATGATGCCCATGCATTGTTTTTGCAAAAAAAATACATTGCTTTTTCATTGTAAGCTAATTTATGTGTGTGGCTGCTAACCACATAGTGTTGCACTTCTGTTGTAATCTGCCAAATGTTTTTGCACTAATGTATTTTCTGTGAATGAAAACTACAGTTGCATTTTCTTGGTCACGTTAATGAAGCCAAAAAAAACACGTGAATTACAGTATAAAACGCAGGTTTCAATTACATTTTTTAATGATTTCTGAAATTTAATGCGGCCCCTAGATTGTACCACATTTTGACAACCCAGTTTGATAAAACCAGAGAGGAGAGGTGAAGCGAGAGATTTCACTCTCGACATAATCTCTGCTTCCCGTCTTAAAGACTCCCATTGTTAGGTTGGAGACATGAGCATCTCCTCAATATATACAGATCTCTAATAAAACACCACACAGTGGGAAAGAGGCTGAGCAGCACTGGGGAGAAATGGGAGCAGCCTAAGTGCTGCAGGAGACGCCAGGAGACATGGTTCAGCAACATTCTCCCCTGCATACTGTCAAGTAACAGATGGCCAAGATGATTACATCAGGCCACTGCTTCAGTGATCACGTGAAGCCATGTTGATGACAGGCCACTGCTTCAGTGATCACATGAAGCCATGTTGATGACAGGCCACTGCCTCAGTGATCACATGAAGCCATGCCACTGCTTCAGTGATCGCATGAAGCCATGTTGATGACAGGCCACTGCCTCAGTGATCACATGAAGCCATGCCACTGCTTCAGTAATCGCACGAAGCCAGGCCACTGCTTCAGTAATCGCACGAAGCCAGGCCACTGCTTCAGTAATCGCAGGAAGCCAGGCCACTGCTTCAGTAATCGCACGAAGCCAGGCCACTGCTTCAGTAAGCGCACGAAGCCAGGCCACTGCTTCAGTAATCGCACGAAGCTAGTTACGGAATTGGCCAAGGGTTAATTATCTAACCAATGAGCCCATTCCCAGCGGTGACCATTTTACTGCCATTTTTATTTTAGTCCAACACATTTCCACAGAACATGGCACATACCCAACATGTTCATTTATCTCTGGTGTGAGATGGTCCCAAATTAAATGTTTTTGACATTTTCACCATTTTGTTAAATCAGTGCTTTTGGGTCCATAGTTGTGCAAGATTAAGTTGGTGGCAAGTTTAAGAGCTGTCATGTTTATTCATAGAAAAACACATGTTCACTGTCCAGAAAATTAAGATTCTCATTTGCAAACCTTAACAGCTCACTGAAATGGCAATTTGATCAAGCCTGTTTAAACTCCAGTATGTCATGATTGTTAGTCTTGTTTGTGTTTTGTACTCATCCCGCTGACTTGTTTTAGGTTCATTTGAGTGACTGTGTTGCGGGGAGGGGGGGCTGTGCTATATTAGGCATGAAGGACATTGTGGTTCATAGTGTGAATTTATTTAGCCAGCCCCTCATCATTTACATCTTGGCTTGTTGGAATAATTGGAACCAGCTGTGTAATCCCAAGCATTAATAATTTATTCGCATTTAGTCGCACTTTGAATTCGGTAATTGCTCTGGATTATCGATTTTGCTCAAATTACGCATTGAATTAATCAGAAGTGGTGTGGAAACAGTGCTGTTTGCTCATTGGGATAATCAGTCCATTAGGCATTAGGTGTCTACCACAAGCCAGTGACAAAGCCAGAGGTTTGTGCTCCGTGTTGTTTTAACGTGGCAGGTTTGGTGACCTGTGGCAAATGTTTTATTTCAACTATATACATTTGCCTTAGTTTTGTAAAGGGAGGTTTTGTCCTCTTCTTCCCTCTGTCCCTCCCTCTTCCTCTCTGTGTGTAACACACAGACGCTGACGCCAGAATCTCACTGGACCTGTCGCTCTGAATCCGAGCACTAGTGGAGCGATGCTGGAGAAGGCAGCACTGCTGGTGCTTTGAGAGAGCGTGGACGTGTTCTATGATCATTCCTGCTCCGTCTCTCTCTCTTGTTGCCTCGGCTTCAGTGAAACACTCTACTCCCCGCTACCCGCTACAGGGGCTGGAACAGCGCAGGTCTCTGGGACAGCTGTGCGTCTAGGAGCTTCTCAAGGTCTCTATCGCTACTGCTTGGTCTCGTGTCTGTTTTGGGAGCTGCCTTTTTTTGATTTTTCGGAAATGATCGGAGTAAACAGTGTCCAGGGGACAGGCAGTCATCGGCGGCCCGGCAGTAGCTCGGTCAAATATGGCAGGGAGGAGTCGATGCGTCGGGCCCCGCAGCACCGTTCCAAGTCACTCAAAACGTCCCACTCCACCGAATTTGCATCTGAAAAACATAAGAAGGACAAACTAGAGAAGGACAAACAGAAGGTAAAAAGCATTGCACTGCTTGATTTGTAAAATCCAGTTTGGGAGATTACGTTTTGGGAGATTCAATTAGGATGAGACGGAGAACAAGCGTTATTGATTCTGAAGTCAAAGGCACATTTTTTTTCTCGCACGGCATTTACAACTGACTGGAATAGTTTGACTGTATCCAGGCAGCTGGTTTTGAGTTGCATGGTTTGAGCATTGGCGCTTTTCTCCTTAACTCGACATCTGTTTAAATCAAGTCTTTTTTTGTATTACTGTGGGTCAGGACAGAGCTTTCCAGTAAGTAACCACTTGTTAGACCGGGGTCTCTGTCTAGACGTGTTAGTGTTGAGTCTGCAGTGTTCGTGGTCTTAGGGGACATGCCAGGGATCAAATGGCTACATTTCCCTCCTGGTTAAATGCTCCTTTTTGTATTTCCACTAAATATTATTTCACCAATTGGGCGCGGCATGGGGCTTTTCAAAGAGATGGGTGCTTTATACCTCCCTTTTCTCTTCTCCTGCTCTGTTACTGGCGGAAGGAAGCGGCCGTGTTGTTGGCCCACTGCGAGTCCAGTGCTTTTGTTTTCTTCTACCCTGATTAACATAACGTTGTCACCTGTCCCTCAGCTGTCAATGCCAATAGATCTTCTCTGTAATGCACTGGATATGAATACCAGCCACCCTGAATGAACACTCTGCTAGTTGTGCATGTAAACATGTAGACTGCCACTATGGTCACTTTATTTAGCCTTGTGGTCTTAATGTTTTTAGAGTGTGTGTGCGTGTGTGTATGCGCGTGTGTGTATGCGCGTGTGTGTATGCGCGTGTGTGTATGCGCGTGTGTGTGTGCGCGTGTGTGTGTGCGTGCGTGTGTGTGTGCGCGCGTGTGTGTATGCGCGTGTGTGTGTATGCGCGTGTGTGTGTATGCGCGTGTGTGTGTATGCGTGTGTGCGTGTGTGTGCAAAAGGCTTTAGATGTGATGGAAGCTGTCAAGATGTCGATACATGTTTTTGAACCATGCACAAACTCAAAACATTTTTTCTTCTTAAATAATATATACTAATAGATTTGATTTTCTTCACAGGCCTTGCACAACTCAATCAAAAACGACAAGCTGGAATGGGCCATGTAAGTAAGATTCTATTTTGAACTCTAAACATAAATATTTGTGGGCCAATATAGGGAGAGCATGTCGATACTGTATATGAATAAAATGTTTATATCGCTAGATCTACCCTGGCATCTTCCACATCTTACTACTGTACCTACTAGAACGAACGAGGTGACGTCTCAGCATTTACACTGCCCCAGTGTACCATTCAAAAGGGCAACATAGCAACATGATCCCATTTAATGAAACTCTGTTTCAGATGGCCCAATTTAATTACATTGGTCACACATTATTTGTGTTGCAGGCCTCGTGAAAATAAATTGGAACCAATGGGCGCCAAAGTCAATTATCTAGTTGGTGGCAGATGAATTGTGCAAATGTACTCCACTGAAAATATAAACTAGTTAAACGATGCATAGAAATACCGTGTCAATTATGTGTTGCGTATATCAAATTCTCCAGGGAGCGAGTTATCGACAATGGAGTGTTCAGTCGATAAGGAATCATGTTTTTATTTTCATTGTTTGTAGACATTTAAGACGTTACAACAATGTGCATCTAGTTATACTGGATGACATTGAATTTATAATTTGGGACTCATCTAAAATGACTCTTAGTCTTATGAAAATCATTTTTACAAAATGCTAAAGGGACCTGTAGGACTATGTTCAAACAAAGCTGTGAATATGTAAATGCATGTGTTTGTATATCATCCCATGCTAAATGATATGACAGGTGACAGCTGAGCAGTGTACCGTAATTAGCATTAGAAAAACATGACAATCTGTCTCCCTGATAAAAGTAATAAGGAATGAAGCTGGCCTATTGTGCCATTGGCAATCTACAAAGTCCTCTCAATGAGCTACAACAGGTCAGTGGTGATCTGACCGTCCTCTCATTGAGCTACAACATGTCAGTGGTGATCTGAAAGTCCTTTGTCACTGCTTGGGACCAGGGTTGTTAGCATTTAGTTAAAATACGCGCTTCTCACACAATGTTTCAAACCTCCATGACCCTGCTGCTTTAATCAATCTCTAAGAAGGTTTGCAGACAAATACTGCACTGTATTAACTCAGAGCCAGACACAGACTGATTCAAAGCAAATGTCTTAATTAATTCTAGATATTTCTAAAATAGAATATTAATTTTGACCAAGCGGATTGAAAGCGAGTATACATGGAAAGTGTATCACAATTGCAAATTTAAACAGAATTCAATACACCTTGTCATTTTTGGATATCTGTTTGACATGACTGCGTTATGGTAGCGAGCAAAAGAGTGTAGTGGCGTTTGCTTACTTTCTGTAAACTACCTTAGCTAGCTAATGATCTTGGCTAACTGGGTTGAGACAATTAACTTATTTTACCGCTCTTTGCAAGCAAACAAAGGCTGTCTGCAGTTTTGTTTACATTCTTGTAGTTTGTCATCTCCATTTTCCAAGAATATTAGCCTTCAATGTTATTTGAGGTGAAAGATCATTTTTGACATTTAAGGGGCCCGCGCCGGATGATTTTAAATGCCACAGTAGTAAGGGATGTTTCACTTGTCATTGAAAACGTAGCATAGCCCGGCCCAAAGAATGCATTAACATGAAATGGATTCCACTTGGTACATATGGTTATTGTAGCACTGGTTGAAGTTGAATGTGTTGTGTGATGGAGGAGCCTTCACTGTCCCCTCGCCAAAAATGGCTGCCATGAACGGAAAATACTCCTCTGTTGTCACAGCGACAGTTTTTCTGTTGCGTCACATTAATGTACATGCAAAGGCATATAGACAAATTAGGATATTCAGCATGTTACACCTGGTGAATCCTGTTCTTGGACTAAAAAGCATGCTCAATGGAGAAACTCATTTAAAAGTGCTTAATCTATGTCCGGGAACCGTCCCTGTCAGTGCATGACCAGTGTAACTAAGCAAGTAGTACATTTTACAAATCCATGTATGAAAGAAGATTGCTTGCGCAAAAATAATTATATTAGGAATCTTGTAGAAAATGTCTCTTCAATCAAATCAGACCGGCCTGCAGCTACTAAGACCATGGGGACCTTTAGTTCAAATTTCATTTAGGATAAAGTCATTGAAGGCAGTCCCTCATTGTTTTGAATATGTATATTGAATAATGTTTTATATGTCCTGGTATTAAAGTAGGCCACCGCTCAAAATCGTGGCCTTGTCTTCAAAGCTGTTATGTCAATATCTAGTTCTGGTTTGTTGCTAGTATCAACTAGGCCTACTTTAAACACAAATGTACACTACACAGCAGTGATGATCAAAAAGTGAGATGCCAATCATATTAGTAGTTTCTCAAACCTGTTAACAGTGTAGAAGAAGCCCGGACTATCTACATGATGAGTTTAGTGGTGTTTTTAGGTAATGGCCCCATTGCAGCATTTCTGACCTGAGCACAGCCCCACAAAGCTTGGCTGCACTCCTGATCCACAGCTGCTCGCCTTTTAATAAGAACATATTCCTTGTGAGCACTGTGGGCCTGCTGGAATAGCTTCACTAAAATAGATTTAGTAGTAGTCTTATGGCTTTTTGCGGAGTTGTTTTTGTCCAAATTCAGAAGTATAGTTAGTATAGTTTCACTATTTCACTACGTTTTAGGAGTTCATGGCTCAACCGCAGTGTGGGAACCCAGATCGTATGTATTCTGAGCAAAGCAATTAAACTAAATGGACATGGCAAACTCCAGAGTCTGGCTGTCAGATAATGAGATGAGGGAAAGTGCATGAGGAAATATATGGCTTTGCTATAATTTACTAGTTTATCTTAAAGATTGTGCGGGTCATACCATAACTCTGTCTCAAGAGAGTCCCTGGTGTTGAGCTACTTTGCGGAAGATGCAGGGGGAAACGGGTGCTAAAACTAAGTTCATTCCAATTACAGCAATTTATTACCCATATCCCTTTGTTGTTGGGTCAAATAACTCATCTGTTAACGTTGCTTTATTGCTGCCAACTCTGAAACCTCAAGGCGAGTGTGTGTGATGAGATGTATTTCTGAATATGGGACATTATGGTTACACTTTTTTATTTTTTTTATTTTACCTTTATTTAACCAGGCAAGTCAGTTAAGAACAAATTCTTATTTTCAATGATGGCCTGGGAACAGTGGGTTAACTGCCTGTTCAGTGGCAGAACAACAGATTTGAACCTTGTCAGCTCGGGGGTTTGAACTCGCAACCTTCCGGTTACTAGTCCAACGCTCTAACCACTAGGCTACCCTGCCGCCCCAGTAGCTCACTTTGAAGTGCGCAAAAAAAATGGGTTGTAATGATGCCATTATGAAGCATTTTATGTCATGGTCATGTTCTATACTGGTTGTGTTGAAGCATTTTAGGATGTCAGGTTCTATTCTGTCTGCATAGATGCATTGTATGATGTCATGGTCAGGTTCTAATCTGTCTGCATAGATGCATTGTATGATGTCATGGTCAGGTTCTAATCTGGCGGCATAGAAGCATTTGATGTCATGGTCGGGTTTTACACTGGCTGCATAGAACCATTTTATGATGTCATGGTTGGGTTCTACACTTTTTTTTTATCAGGTTATGTGGGTATATGTCCAGATACCTACCAGAATAAGTCTTTCTCAGGATCTGGTCCTAATCCAGTCATAAATATTATTACCTGGTTCTAATAGAGACTAGTTCGTTAATCTGTTTATGACCTCTCAACCAGAAAACCAGACAATTATGTCTAAAGGAACTTTTTAAAGGAACAAATGTTTTTCTATCTGTGAGTGCCCTATCGTCTGACCATATTCCTGTGACCCGAAATACAGCTGGAACACAGCCAAAACAGGTTTAAAAAATGAATCTGTGGTTTAGCAACCTACGTGGCAAATTGCCAATGGTAAGATGTATAAAAATCCATGTACTGTACATGCGGAAAGTATTTCAACTCCTTCCCTTTTCCACATTTGGTTACGATTCAGCCTTATTCTAAAATGGGTTAAATAAAACAATGTTCTTAACCTCTAGGATACGTGGGATGCTAGCATCCCATCTGGCCAACATCCAGTGAGATTGCAGAGCGCCATATTCAAATACAGAAATGCTCATTATAAAAATTCAGAAAACAAAACATATTTTACATAGGTTTAAAGATGAACTTCTTGTTAAACCAACCACAGTATCATATTTCTAAAATGCGTTTTGGCAAAAGCATACCTAGCCCAGAACATACCTAGCCCAGAACATAGCCCAGTTTTTTTCAGGTTTTCGCCTGCGAAATAAGTTATGTTATACTCATAGCAGGCAGTTTAATTTGGGCATGCTTTTCATCCAAAATTCCGAATGCTGCCCCCTACCCTAGAGAAGTTAACAATCTGCATGCAATACCCCATATTGACGAAGCGAAAACTATTTAGACATGTTTGCGCATTTGTGTATTTTCAATCATTCAGACCCTTTGCTATGAGACTCAATGTAGCTCAGGTGCGTCCTGTTTCCATTGATCGTCCTTGATGTTTCTACAACTTGATTGGAGTCCACCTGTGGTAAATTCAATTGATCAGACATGATTTGGAAAGTCACACACCTGTCTATATAAGGTCCCACAGTTGACAGTGCATGTCAGAGCAAAAACTAAGATATGAGGACGAAGGAATTGTCCAAAGAGCCTCGAGACAGGATTATGTCCAGGCACAGATCTGGGAAGGCTACCAAAAAATATCTGCAGAATTGAAGGTCCCCAAGAACACAGTGACCACCATCATTCTTAAATGGAAGTTTGAAGACTCTTCCTAGAGCTGGCCACCCAGCCAAACTGAGCAATCGGGGGAGAGGGGCTTTGGTCAGGGAGGTGACCAAGAACCCGATGACAGAGCTCCAGAGTTCCTCTGTGGAGATGGAAGAACCTTCCAGAAACACAACCATCTCCGCAGCACTCCACCAATCAGACCTTTATGGGAGTTTGGCCAGATGGAAGCCACTCCTCAGTAAAAGGCACAACAGCCTGCTTGGAGTTTGCCAAAAGACACCTAAAGGACTCCGACCATGAGATACTAGATTCTCTGGTCTGATGAAACCAATATTGAACTCTTTGGCCTGAATGCCATGCCTCACATCTGGAGGAAACCTGGCACCATCCCTATGGTGAGGCATGGTGGTGGCAGCATCATTCTGTGGGGATGTTTTTCAGCATCAGGGATTGAGAGACTAGTAAGGATCGAGGGAAAGATGAACATGGAAAGTACAGAGATCCTTGATGAAAACCTGCTCCAGAGTGCTCAGGACTTCAGTCTGGGGCGACGGTTCACCTTCCAACAGGACGACCCTATGCCCCCACAGCCAAGACAACTCAGGAGTCGCTCCACGACAAGTCTCTGAATGTCCTTGAGTGCCCCAGCCAGAGCCTGCACTTGAACCTGATCAAACATATCTGGAGAGACCTGACAAGGGCTATGCAGCGACACTCCCCATCCAACCTGACAGGATCTTGAGAGGATCTGCAGAGAAGAATGGGAGAAACTCACCAAATACAAGTGTGCCAATTTTGTAGCGTCATACCCAAGACTCGAGGCTGTAAACGCTGCTAAAGGTGCTTCAGCAAAAGGTCTCAATACTTACGTAAAAGTGATATTTCAGTTTATAAAATATATTTTTTGTTTTGTTATTATGGGGTGTTGTGTGTAGATTTATGGGGGGGGGACAATATCATCCATTTTAGAATAAGGCTCTAAAGTAGCAATATGGAAAAAGTCAAGGGGTCTTGAATACACTATATACAGTATGTTTGGACACCTACTCATTCAAGCGTTTTTATTTTTATTTTTTACTGTTACTACATTGTAGAATAATAGTGAAGACGTGTGTGTGTGTGTGTGTGTGTGTGTGTGTGTGTGTAGTACGTTGGTATGAAACATTTGGTTTGGTTTTTCCACATACTGTACAGTATACCGCCCCCATGGGGGAGAAGTCTGAACACCCGGGCCTAGTTGTCACATTTTGCTGCCTTCATTTGAAATCTGTTCTCTTGCAGTGTTACTTAAAGGCCTTGATGCAATCAGGATGGATGATTTGGACTGGATTTATTTAGCACAGGCTTCTTCCTTCTCAGTCTTGTCATACAGGCCCGTATTGTGGAGAGAATGCATTGTTGATCCATGCATAGTTTTCTCACCACTCAGCCTTTGAACTCGGTTTTAAAAGCACCTTTAGCCTCAGTGATATCCCTGAGCAGGTTGTATTCATTACAACCCGAGTTGCACCGCAGTCTAAGGCACTGTATCGCAGTGCTAGAGGCGTCACTACAGACCCTGGTTCGAGCCCGGGCTGTGTCACAAACGGCTGTGATCAGGAGTCCCATATGGCAGTGCACAATTGGCCCAGGGTCATCCGGATTAGGTCAGGGTTTGACCGGGGTAAGCCGTCATTGTAAATAAGAATTTGTTAAATAAAGATTAAATTTAAAAAATATAAACATTCCACGACTCAGTTCGGATGGACGGACAGATCTGGGTGATATGATACTTCATCCACAGATGTAATTACCATACGTGACCGTACTCAAAGGGATATTTATGTCTTGGAATTATTTCATGACCTTCCTCTGATCTGTAGCTTTTGAATGTGAGATTTGTGCAGGGTGTACTGTAGACCTTGACTAGGCAGGCACTGTACCTAGCTCCTTAAATGTCTGGGTAGAATACTGCATTAATCCTTTTCATTTTGTTCACTGAGATCTATATTTGAGTTTCAAAATCACCAGCAGTTCCATAAACAAGACCATATTTAGAGTTCCATGTTTGTGAATAGAAACTGACACACTCAAATATCAAACTCATTGGTGTAATGGCATTGTGTCCTGTGTGTGTGGTGCTGTACTACCCTACTACCCAGTGATTATGTGTGTGTGCCATGACACGGAGGTTCCAGAATTGATTGTGATGAATGTGGACAGGGTGATGTTAGTAGAGCCGTCTGACTGGGGCTGTTGTTCCGACTGCACAAACACCCCCAATGAGTCCCCTAGTGAAAGCATAGCACGCCAACAAAGCACCAAACAACATTCTAAGTGGTCAATAGTACATAATTTACTACGACAGCGGAGTGGTTCTGTAGGATATACTACGACAGCGGAGTGGTTCTGTAGGATATACTACGACAGGGGAGTGGTTCTGTAGGATATACTACGACAGCGGAGTGGTTCTGTAGGATATACTACGACAGGGGAGTGGTTCTGTAGGATACACTACGACAGCGGAGTGGTTCTGTAGGATATACTACGACAGGGGAGTGGTTCTGTAGGATACACTACGACAGCGGAGTGGTTCTGTAGGATATACTACCACAGCGGAGTGGTTCTGTAGGATATACTACGACAGCGGAGTGGTTCTGTAGGATATACTACGACAGCGGAGTGGTTCTGTAGGATATACTACGACAGCGGAGTGGTTCTGTAGGATATACTACGACAGCGGAGTGGTTCTGTAGGATATACTACGACAGGGGAGTGGTTCTGTAGGATACACTACGACAGCGGAGTGGTTCTGTAGGATATACTACCACAGCGGAGTGGTTCTGTAGGATATACTACGACAGCGGAGTGGTTCTGTAGGATATACTACGACAGCGGAGTGGTTCTGTAGGATATACTACGACAGCGGAGTGGTTCTGTAGGATATACTACGACAGCGGAGTGGTTCTGTAGGATACACTACGACAGCGGAGTGGTTCTGTAGGATATACTACGACAGGGGAGTGGTTCTGTAGGATATACTACGACAGCGGAGTGGTTCTGTAGGATATACTACGACAGCGGAGTGGTTCTGTAGGATACACTACGACAGGGGAGTGGTTCTGTAGGATACACTACGACAGCGGAGTGGTTCTGTAGGATATACTACGACAGGGGAGTGGTTCTGTAGGATACACTACGACAGCGGAGTGGTTCTGTAGGATATACTACCACAGCGGAGTGGTTCTGTAGGATATACTACGACAGCGGAGTGGTTCTGTAGGATATACTACGACAGCGGAGTGGTTCTGTAGGATATACTACGACAGCGGAGTGGTTCTGTAGGATATACTACCACAGCGGAGTGGTTCTGTAGGATATACTACGACAGTGGTTCTGGAGGATATACTCTGACAGCGGAGGGTTCTGTAGGATATACTACGACAGCGGAGTGGTTCTGTAGGATATACTACGACAGCGGAGTGGTTCTGTAGGATACACTACGACAGCGGAGTGGTTCTGTAGGATACACTACGACAGCGGAGTGGTTCTGTAGGATACACTACGACAGCGGAGTGGTTCTGTAGGATATACTACGACAGCGGAGTGGTTCTGTAGGATATACTACGACAGGGGAGTGGTTCTGTAGGATATACTACGACAGCGGAGTGGTTCTGTAGGATATACTACGACAGCGGAGTGGTTCTGTAGGATACACTACGACAGCGGAGTGGTTCTGTAGGATACACTACGACAGCGGAGTGGTTCTGTAGGATATACTACGACAGCGGAGTGGTTCTGTAGGATATACTACGACAGCGGAGTGGTTCTGTAGTATATACTACGACAGGGGAGTGGTTCTGTAGGATATACTACGACAGCGGAGTGGTTCTGTAGGATATACTACGACAGGGGAGTGGTTCTGTAGGATATACTACGACAGCGGAGTGGTTCTGTAGTATATACTACGACAGGGGAGTGGTTCTGTAGGATATACTACGACAGGGGAGTGGTTCTGTAGGATATACTACGACAGGGGAGTGGTTCTGTAGGATATACTACGACAGGGGAGTGGTTCTGTAGGATATACTACGACAGCGGAGTGGTTCTGTAGGATATACTACGACAGCGGAGTGGTTCTGTAGGATATACTACGACAGCGGAGTGGTTCTGTAGGATATACTACGACAGGGGAGTGGTTCTGTAGGATATACTACGACAGGGGAGTGGTTCTGTAGGATATACTACGACAGCGGAGTGGTTCTGTAGGATACACTACGACAGGGGAGTGGTTCTGTAGGATATACTACGACAGCGGAGTGGTTCTGTAGGATACACTACGACGGGGGAGTGGTTCTGTAGGATACACTATGACAGGGGAGTGGTTCTGTAGTATATACTACGACAGCGGAGTGGTTCTGTAGGATATACTACGACAACCAGAAAGCTCCAAAAGCACAGCCTCTGTTCCATTAGAAAATAACCCAACTGATGGGAGGAGAAAAAGCCAAATTGCCTCTATCCATTCAGGGAGTATGATCAAAGTTATCTTGCCTCTTACCTAGCCAACATCCGCAACACAGAATCCTATTTGTCGGTTTTATTTCCAGAGATGGTGATGAGCTGAAGAAGTCTCTGTCTGAGCTGGCAGACAACAAGGACAATAAAAGTATCACGCGGATCAGCAGTGGCAGTAACCCCTTCCTGGACATTGCCCACGACCCCAACGCCGCAGTCTACAAAACAGGCTTCCTGGCCCGCAAAATCCACGCCGACATGGACGGCAAGAAAAGTAAGTGATCAATGAGTCTTAGACCGATTTTTCTCCGTGTTCTTTTGAAGTATGCCTTCAGATGAACCCAAGCTGGACCATTTTAAATGTCCCTTACATACAGTATGTAACACATGGTATTTAAAATGGCGCTGTGCTCAGCATGTATTTCATATGCCCACTCAGGTTATTATTAGCATTCTGTGGGTTCCTAACTAGCCTCAGTCAGAGAAACATATTTTATACCATTTCTAATGAGGGATGGGATTTTGGGCTTTTTGAAATGCTGATTTGCTGCAGCCTCTCGGTTAAAAGACTAAGCATTGTGACAAACCTCTGCTCTCTAGGATCCCACTAATGGCCGATTTTCCCTGTCTGGCGCTCCAGATTCCACCTCGACCTTCAGATTGTGATGTGTGTCTGGAAACAGTGGAGACAAATAGGTCATTAATATAATTGCTGCGTAATGCGAAACCCCTAACGGGTGCACTTTAGATGCAGAACCTGCCGGTTAACCCGACGAGAATGGATGGTGTTGGTGTTTCACATCCATTTATCTCTGGGCGCTAATGACTTTACCTGCTGATTTATTAGCACTGAGCTTTATGCCTGCAGAAAACCATCCAGATTACAGTCAATATCTGCTGCACAGGGTAACCCGGCGTTTTTATACACGAGTTTAATTTACTTCCAAGATACCACGATGGCTTTCCAACTGATAGTAAATATATTGAAATATATGGCATGAAACGAGAGGTCACCGGTTATGTTTAGTATTCCATATCAGGTCCTGTCGTCGAGGTTTACACCATGCAGATTTTTTACAATGGCCTATTTAAATTCTGGACACATCTCGTGGGAGATAAGTCACTCAAAATGAAGTGTTCTCAAGTATCAGTCTCTCTGGTCATTGTAAATAACTATAGGGATGCCTTTCAGAGCAGGCCGGTTTCAGGTACATTCATCCAAGCCAGGAACATTCCAAACAGTCAGACCTTTCCTCCAATATTTTCCATACCCCTGGACGGTTATTAACTTCCTATACCATTACCAATGGAGTTTAAAAGCAGCTCTGGTTACGAGTTTCAACTCATTTCTGATCCCCGCTAATCACATGATGCTCTGTAAGAATGCACGTCGTTGTCCCACGGGGCTGCTGTAGTCGGGCTGCAACATTATGACCAGCTAGAGACGAGATTCTCCCAACATCGGACTCTAGGTCTGCTTTCCAAATGGCACCCTACTCCCTATATAGTGCACTCTATGGGCCATGGTCAACAGTTAAAGGAATAGGGTGTAATTTTGGATGCAGCCCTAGGCACTGCTTGGAATGAATGTCCCACACGAGTGGCACGGCTGAAATTACACTTTTTACATTTTTGTTTTGCCACATTTTTTAAATCTTCCAACTGAATGATTGAGATTACTTTTGCTAAATTGTTCATAATCTGATTTGGGTTTTGTTTTGATCAGTTGTTGATGTCAAAATCATGAAAGAAGGATTTTAAAGTAATGGGTCAGACCTGAAATTAATTCCAGAACTGGGCTTGATTCCATTCTGATTCCTGACAGTAATTTCTCTATATGAATTCCTTATTTGATTGGAATTAAATGATTGTCCCCAACACTGAAGCAGATTGTATCAGTGATTAACACAACAGATTAGAGATGAAATTGCAATTGAATATTACTTCAGCTCCTACACAAATAATATTGTACCTAATAATCATAATTCTATTATTAAAATGATGCTGTTGGTCACTAAAATGTCCCCTTTCATTTTCCAGCACCAAGAGGAAAACGAGGCTGGAAAACATTCTATGCTGTTCTCAAAGGAATGATCCTCTACTTGCAGAAGGTAATACAATGCTATGTATACCACCTTGAATTAAGCTTTCTGTAACATTTGTGGTCGTTGCTCAGGTTAACATGTCATTGATGACACTAAGTTGACTATGTCCATTCTATTCGTCCGGCAAGGTAGCCTAGCGGATAAGAGCGTTGTGCCAGTAATGAAACATTGCTGGTTTGAATACCCCCCCAGCGGACTAGGTGAAAAATCTGTGTATCTGCCCTTGAGCAAGGCACTTAACCCTAATTGCTCCTGTAAATGTAAAAAAGCATTAAATGTTACGAATCATTTTATTAACACCATATGTGCCACACAGTGCACATAGTTCCATATACTACCCATATGTTTCCAACTAGGGGTGTTAATAGTAAACTGTTCATCGGTTAGCCGCCGAAAATACATATGACCGGTCATGCATATCGGTCTAAAGGTAATTTGCATAATTTAGTTGAATTAAATTGGCGGGTGTGTATTTTCCTTAATAGTAACCCCGGTCACAGCAAACAACAATTGTAAATGCGATGGTGTGTTAAACTGTTGATTACCACGATTTAAAAAAAATTCAATCTCAACTCGTAATTAAAGTGCGTCTCGCATTCGCTATTCGAGTGCCTAGGCTGTAGTCAACAGAAGGCGAGCAGTTATTTTTATAAAGACCTCCTTGGTGCCATTACCCGGCATTTCTTTCCTGTTCTATTCACTTTCATATCACCTTTCTTTCGTTGTCCAGAAGCCAAAGGCACAATCCTAGTCATATAAGCAACCCCTCCTTGTTGCTATTAGATTGCCCCTCTAAGTTTCTAAGTGATATTTTCATCTCTGTCACACATGGAACCTCTTGCATTAGGTGAACTGTTAAGAACAGTTCTCCTGCTAATTGCATTTTGGCAGATATCGTTTTATTAGGTGCTTCATTACAACAGTTGCATGTTCAATAATAACATAGTATTTTGACTGGAAGATGATGGCTTGCTATGATTGCACATTTCCATTAAGCTGTGTTAATGACAAATGGCTCTTTGTATGCATGCATCGTATTTTCTCTTGGTCGTGTTACTGTTCGTTGACCGGTTAATGAGGGTCAGTTAGTCGGCAGCGAAATTGACTGAAATGTGTACCCATTTTTTACAACCTTATCAAACCCCTGATCCTAGGCCAGCTCTTACTGTCTGGACTGCCAGATAGGCACAGAGTCAACCCACATTGGTCCTCTCTCTGGGCCAGGATCAGTGCAGAGCAGATATCATGTCCAATGCTGCAGCTAAGCAGCTTGTGAGGACACAGTCATGTTCAGTAGGGAGAAAACATTTTGAAGGATTTTAACAACCTGAAATTGAGAACACAGTTAATAATACCGATTTTTGTATTCGGCACACAACCTAAATGGCACTGCCAAGGCAAAAAAAAGGCTATTGTATTATTTTGATGTTCTCTGGCAGTCAAACACACCCCCGTTAGACACCCTACCTCTCTCTGTGTCGTTTTTGGGAGGGGGAAGTTATTGTTATGAGTCCTCTTACGTTACCAACCAGAGCAACTTAATTATTCCAGCATGGATGATCTCTAATGGCTACAGATGGGACCAGTCAACATGTCACTGCTCTTGTGGCCAGCATCCGTTCTGCCTACCCCATCACTAACAGATGCAGCTATTAATTATCAACATCTGTAGTAGAATATTGGATTACATTTTAATATCTGAAGTGGCACAGACAAAATGTTTCCAAATGTAAACATGGTCCTTATTAAAACCTTATCGTGCTAAACATGGTCCTTATTAACCTTATCGTGCTAAACATGGTCCTTATTAACCTTATCGTGCTAAACATGGTCCTTATTAAAACCTTATTGTGCTAAACATGGTCCTTATTAACCTTATCGTGCTAAACATGGTCCTTACTAAAACCTTATCGTGCTAAACATGGTCCTTATTAAAACCTTGACAAAATCCATTGGAGGTTTGGAGAACTTTTCCTCCTTGTGACTGATTTCAATCCCTAGTGACAGATGAGCTCTGTGGCCCGGTGCCGCTGCTCTGTGGCCCGGTGCCGCTGCTCTGTGGCCCGGTGCCGCTGCTCTGTGGCCCGGTGCCGCTGCTCTGTGGCCCGGTCCCGCTGCCCTGTGGCCCGGTGCCGCTGCAAAGCACAGATTGGAAATGGCTAGGAAACCGGCAGTCTTGAAGATTGCGTTTCTACTTCTGTGTGCTGATTTTGATGCCTGGCTACAAGAGGTTGCTGTGGTATTGTCGGCTAATGACCAATGACGTTACAGCTACATTAACTTTGGAGTAGCAATCACCGCAAATGAATCTGTGTGCCTCGTCAATAGGCTCTGGGAAGCAGAGAATAATTTGTCCTACGTTTATAATGTGAACTCCTGTGACGTGTGGAGGCAGTGAGGTGCTCAGACTTGCCACCAGCTCTAGGACTCATCACAACACCTGAGAACACTGAGTGACAATCACGACTGGCAGAGGTCAATTGCACTTCCCTTTAGTACATCACACACACAGGAAGTTACATAAACTACTCCTGGAATTCAGTAATGGTTCTTACGAAACATTATGCTCTGGAGATGTATGGAAGGCTCCTTTAAAGATAATAAAAGGTTGCCAGTACTCCTACATATCTGAATAATGTAAATCCTGATGTGTATTTCAGCATAACTGTTCAACTGTTTTATAACTGAAGTGAGGGTCAAAATAGTGCATTCCGCTTGTTGACATGGTTATGAACTTTCTATGGTGTAAATTGGATGGAGTGTGCACTTGTAGAGGCTTTAAGAGCAGTTTTATTGCAGGGCAAAACAGACTGGTTGTGTTCATCTATTTTTCTGTGTCCTAGTCCAGTTTCTCTATTCCAGTTTCCTATTATCTTGATCTGATGCCGTGTGTTTTACTGTGTAGACTGTAGTGTTTTACTGTGTAGACGGTAGTGGTTTACTGTGTAGACTGTAGTGTTTTACTGTAGAGACGGTAGTGTTTTACTGTAGAGACTGTAGTGTTTTACGGTAGTGTTTTACTGTGTAGACTGTAGTGTTTTACGGTAGTGTTTTACTGTGTAGACTAGTGTTTTACTGTGTAGACTGTAGTGTTTTACTGTGTAGACT
Organism: Oncorhynchus masou masou; assembly: GCF_036934945.1. Classification (NCBI taxonomy): domain Eukaryota; kingdom Metazoa; phylum Chordata; class Actinopteri; order Salmoniformes; family Salmonidae; genus Oncorhynchus; species Oncorhynchus masou. The sequence goes on along the minus strand of NC_088239.1, from coordinate 78,663,953 downwards.
GTAGTGTTTTACTGTAGTGTTTTACTGTGTAGACTGTAGTGTTTTACGGTAGTGTTTTACTGTGTAGACTGTAGTGTTTTACTGTGTAGACTGTAGTGTTTTACTGTGTAGACTGTAGTGTTTTACTGTAGAGACGGTAGTGTTTTACTGTGTAGACGGTAGTGTTTTACTGTAGAGACGGTAGTGTTTTACTGTAGAGACGGTAGTGTTTTACTGTAGAGACGGTAGTGTTTTACTGTAGAGACGGTAGTGTTTTACTGTAGAGACGGTAGTGTTTTACTGTGTAGACGGTAGTGTTTTACTGTAGAGACTGTAGTGTTTTACTGTGTAGACTAGTGTTTTACTGTGTAGACTAGTGTTTTACTGTGTAGACTGTAGTGTTTTACTGTGTAGACTGTAGTGTTTTACTGTGTAGACTGTAGTGTTTTACTGTGTAGATGGTAGTGTTTTACTGTAGAGACGGTAGTGTTTTACTGTGTAGACGGTAGTGTTTTACTGTAGAGACTGTAGTGTTTTACTGTGTAGACTAGTGTTTTACTGTGTAGACTAGTGTTTTACTGTGTAGACTGTAGTGTTTTACTGTGAGACTGTAGTGTTTTACTGTGTAGACGGTAGTGTTTTACTGTGTAGACGGTAGTGTTTTACTGTAGAGACGGTAGTGTTTTACTGTAGAGACTGGTAGTGTTTTTTACTGTAGAGACGGTAGTGTTTTACTGTAGAGACGGTAGTGTTTTACTGTAGAGACGGTAGTGTTTTACTGTAGAGACGGTAGTGTTTTACTGTAGAGACGGTAGTGTTTTACTGTGTAGACTAGTGTTTTACTGTGTAGACTGTAGTGTTTTACTGTAGTGTTTTACTGTGTAGACTGTAGTGTTTTACTGTGTAGACTGTAGTGTTTTACTGTGTAGACTGTAGTGTTTTACTGTGTAGACTGTAGTGTTTTACTGTGTAGACTGTAGTGTTTTACTGTGTAGACTGTAGTGTTTTACTGTGTAGACTGTAGTGTTTTACTGTGTAGACTGTAGTGTTTTACTGTGTAGACTGTAGTGTTTTACTGTGTAGACTAGTGTTTTACTGTGTAGACTGTAGTGTTTTACTGTAGTGTTTTACTGTGTAGACTGTAGTGTTTTACTGTGTAGACTGTAGTGTTTTACTGTGTAGACTGTAGTGTTTTACTGTGTAGACTGTAGTGTTTTACTGTGTAGACTGTAGTGTTTTACTGTAGTGTTTTACTGTAGTGTTTTACTGTGTAGACTGTAGTGTTTTACTGTGTAGACTGTAGTGTTTTACTGTAGTGTTTTACTGTAGTGTTTTACTGTGTAGTGTTTTACTGTGTAGACTGTAGTGTTTTACTGTGTAGACGGTAGTGTTTTACTGTGTAGACGGTAGTGTTTTACTGTGTAGACTGTAGTGTTTTACTGTAGTGTTTTACTGTAGTGTTTTACTGTGTAGACTGTAGTGTTTTACTGTGTAGACTGTAGTGTTTTACTGTAGTGTTTTACTGTGTAGACTGTAGTGTTTTACTGTGTAGACTGTAGTGTTTTACTGTGTAGACGGTAGTGTTTTACTGTGTAGACTGTAGTGTTTTACTGTGTAGGCGGTAGTGTTTTAGTGTGTAGACTGTAGTGTTTTACTGTGTAGACTGTAGTGTTTTACTGTGTAGACTGTAGTGTTTTACTGTGTAGACTGTAGTGTTTTACTGTGTAGACTGTAGTGTTTTACTGTGTAGACGGTAGTGTATTACTGTAGAGACTGTAGTGTTTTACGGTAGTGTTTTACAGTGTAGACTGTAGTGTTTTACAGTGTAGACTGTAGTGTTTTACTGTGTAGACGGTAGTGTATTACGGTAGTGTTTTACAGTGTAGACTGTAGTGTTTTACTGTGTAGACTGTAGTGTTTTACTGTGTAGACTGTAGTGTTTTACTGTGTAGACTGTAGTGTTTTACTGTGTAGACTGTAGTGTTTTACTGTGTAGACTGTAGTGTTTTACTGTGTAGACTGTAGTGTTTTACAGTGTAGACTGTGGTGTTTTACTGTGTAGACGGTAGTGTATTACGGTAGTGTTTTACTGTGTAGACTGTAGTGTTTTACTGTGTAGACTGTAGTGTTTTACTGTGTAGACTGTAGTGTTTTACTGTGTAGACTGTAGTGTTTTACTGTGTAGACTGTAGTGTTTTACTGTGTAGACTGTAGTGTTTTACTGTAGAGACGGTAGTGTTTTACTGTAGAGACGGTAGTGTTTTACTGTAGAGACGGTAGTGTTTTACTGTGTAGACGGTAGTGTTTTACTGTAGAGACTGTAGTGTTTTACTGTGTAGACTAGTGTTTTACTGTGTAGACTAGTGTTTTACTGTGTAGACTGTAGTGTTTTACTGTGTAGACTGTAGTGTTTTACTGTGTAGACGGTAGTGTTTTACTGTGTAGACGGTAGTGTTTTACTGTGTAGACGGTAGTGTTTTACTGTAGAGACGGTAGTGTTTTACTGTGTAGACGGTAGTGTTTTACTGTAGAGACTGTAGTGTTTTACTGTGTAGACTAGTGTTTTACTGTGTAGACTAGTGTTTTACTGTGTAGACTGTAGTGTTTTACTGTGTAGACTGTAGTGTTTTACTGTGTAGACGGTAGTGTTTTACTGTGTAGACGGTAGTGTTTTACTGTGTAGACGGTAGTGTTTTACTGTAGAGACGGTAGTGTTTTACTGTAGAGACGGTAGTGTTTTACTGTAGAGACGGTAGTGTTTTACTGTAGAGACGGTAGTGTTTTACTGTAGAGACGGTAGTGTTTTACTGTAGAGACGGTAGTGTTTTACTGTAGAGACGGTAGTGTTTTACTGTGTAGACTAGTGTTTTACTGTGTAGACTGTAGTGTTTTACTGTAGTGTTTTACTGTGTAGACTGTAGTGTTTTACTGTGTAGACTGTAGTGTTTTACTGTGTAGACTGTAGTGTTTTACTGTGTAGACTGTAGTGTTTTACTGTGTAGACTGTAGTGTTTTACTGTGTAGACTGTAGTGTTTTACTGTGTAGACTGTAGTGTTTTACTGTGTAGACTAGTGTTTTACTGTGTAGACTAGTGTTTTACTGTGTAGACTGTAGTGTTTTACTGTAGTGTTTTACTGTGTAGACTGTAGTGTTTTACTGTGTAGACTGTAGTGTTTTACTGTGTAGACTGTAGTGTTTTACTGTAGTGTTTTACTGTAGTGTTTTACTGTGTAGACTGTAGTGTTTTACTGTGTAGACTGTAGTGTTTTACTGTAGTGTTTTACTGTGTAGACTAGTGTTTTACTGTGTAGACTGTAGTGTTTTACTGTGTAGACTGTAGTGTTTTACTGTGTAGACTGTAGTGTTTTACTGTGTAGACGGTAGTGTTTTACTGTGTAGACTGTAGTGTTTTACTGTGTAGACTGTAGTGTTTTACTGTGTAGACTGTAGTGTTTTACTGTGTAGACGGTAGTGTTTTACTGTGTAGACTGTAGTGTTTTACTGTAGTGTTTTACTGTAGTGTTTTACTGTGTAGACTGTAGTGTTTTACTGTGTAGACTGTAGTGTTTTACTGTAGTGTTTTACTGTGTAGACTGTAGTGTTTTACTGTGTAGACTGTAGTGTTTTACTGTGTAGACGGTAGTGTTTTACTGTGTAGACGGTAGTGTTTTACTGTGTAGACGGTAGTGTTTTAGTGTGTAGACTGTAGTGTTTTACTGTGTAGACTGTAGTGTTTTACTGTGTAGACTGTAGTGTTTTACAGTGTATTACGGTAGTGTTTTACAGTGTAGACTGTAGTGTTTTACTGTGTAGACTGTAGTGTTTTACTGTGTAGACTGTAGTGTTTTACTGTGTAGACTGTAGTGTTTTACTGTGTAGACTGTAGTGTTTTACTGTGTAGACTGTAGTGTTTTACAGTGTAGACTGTAGTGTATTACGGTAGTGTTTTACAGTGTAGACTGTAGTGTTTTACTGTGTAGACTGTAGTGTTTTACTGTGTAGACTGTAGTGTTTTACTGTGTAGACTGTAGTGTTTTACTGTGTAGACTGTAGTGTTTTACTGTGTAGACTGTAGTGTTTTACTGTGTAGACTGTAGTGTTTTACTGTAGAGACGGTAGTGTTTTACTGTAGAGACTGTAGTGTTTTACGGTAGTGTTTTACAGTGTAGACTGTAGTGTTTTACTGTAGAGACGGTAGTGTTTTACTGTAGAGACTGTTGTGTTTTACGGTAGTGTTTTACAGTGTAGACTGTAGTGTTTTACTGTAGAGACTGTAGTGTTTTACTGTGTAGACTGTAGTGTTTTACTGTGTAGACTGTAGTGTTTTACTGTGTAGACTGTAGTGTTTTACTGTGTAGACTGTAGTGTTTTACTGTAGAGACGGTAGTGTTTTACTGTAGAGACGGTAGTGTTTTACTGTAGAGACGGTAGTGTTTTACTGTGTAGACGGTAGTGTTTTACTGTGTAGACGGTAGTGTTTTACTGTGTAGACTGTAGTGTTTTACTGTGTAGACGGTAGTGTTTTACTGTGTAGACTGTAGTGTTTTACTGTGTAGACTAGTGTTTTACTGTGTAGACGGTAGTGTTTTACTGTGTAGACGGTAGTGTTTTACTGTGTAGACGGTAGTGTTTTACTGTGTAGACTGTAGTGTTTTACTGTGTAGACTGTAGTGTTTTACTGTGTAGACTAGTGTTTTACTGTGTAGACTGTAGTGTTTTACTGTGTAGACTGTAGTGTTTTACTGTGTAGACTGTAGTGTTTTACTGTGTAGACTGTAGTGTTTTACTGTGTAGACGGTAGTGTATTACTGTAGAGACTGTAGTGTTTTACGGTAGTGTTTTACAGTGTAGACTGTAGTGTTTTACTGTGTAGACTGTAGTGTTTTACTGTGTAGACTGTAGTGTTTTACTGTGTAGACTGTAGTGTTTTACTGTAGAGACGGTAGTGTTTTACTGTGTAGACTAGTGTTTTACTGTGTAGACTGTAGTGTTTTACTGTGTAGACTGTAGTGTTTTACTGTGTAGACGGTAGTGTATTACTGTAGAGACGGTAGTGTTTTACTGTAGAGACTGTTGTGTTTTACGGTAGTGTTTTACAGTGTAGACTGTAGTGTTTTACTGTAGAGACTGTAGTGTTTTACTGTGTAGACTGTAGTGTTTTACTGTGTAGACTGTAGTGTTTTACTGTGTAGACTGTAGTGTTTTACTGTGTAGACTGTAGTGTTTTACTGTGTAGACTGTAGTGTTTTACTGTGTAGACTGTAGTGTTTTACTGTGTAGACTGTAGTGTTTTACTGTGTAGACTGTAGTGTTTTACTGTGTAGACTGTAGTGTTTTACTGTGTAGACTGTAGTGTTTTACTGTGTAGACTGTAGTGTTTTACTGTGTAGACTGTAGTGTTTTACTGTGTAGACTGTAGTGTTTTACTGTGTAGACTGTAGTGTTTTACTGTGTAGACTGTAGTGTTTTACTGTGTAGACTGTAGTGTTTTACTGTAGAGACTGTAGTGGTTTACTGTAGAGACGGTAGTGTTTTACTGTAGAGACGGTAGTGTTTTACTGTAGAGACTGTAGTGTTTTACGGTAGTGTTTTACAGTGTAGACTGTAGTGTTTTACTGTAGAGACGGTAGTGTTTTACAGTGTAGACTGTAGTGTTTTACTGTGTAGACTGTAGTGTTTTACTGTGTAGACTGTAGTGTTTTACTGTGTAGACTGTAGTGTTTTACTGTGTAGACTGTAGTGTTTTACTGTGTAGACTGTAGTGTTTTACTGTGTAGACTGTAGTGTTTTACTGTGTAGACTGTAGTGTTTTACTGTGTAGACTGTAGTGTTTTACTGTAGAGACGGTAGTGTTTTACTGTAGAGACGGTAGTGTTTTACTGTAGAGACGGTAGTGTTTTACTGTAGAGACGGTAGTGTTTTACTGTAGAGACTGTAGTGTTTTACTGTAGAGACGGTAGTGTTTTACTGTAGAGACTGTAGTGTTTTACGGTAGTGTTTTACAGTGTAGACTGTAGTGTTTTACTGTAGAGACGGTAGTGTTTTACAGTGTAGACTGTAGTGTTTTACTGTGTAGACTGTAGTGTTTTACTGTGTAGACTGTAGTGTTTTACTGTGTAGACTGTAGTGTTTTACTGTGTAGACTGTAGTGTTTTACTGTAGAGACGGTAGTGTTTTACTGTAGAGACGGTAGTGTTTTACTGTAGAGACGGTAGTGTTTTACTGTAGAGACGGTAGTGTTTTACTGTAGAGACGGTAGTGGTTTACTGTAGAGAGGGTAGTGGTTTACTGTAGAGAGGGTAGTGGTTTACTGTAGAGAGGGTAGTGGTTTACTGTAGTGTTTTACTGTAGAGACGGTAGTGTTTTACTGTAGTGTTTTACTGTAGTGTTTTACTGTAGAGACTGTAGTGTTTTACTGTAGAGACTGTAGTGTTTTACTGTAGAGACATTTACATACACGGTAGTGTTTTACTGTAGAGACGGTAGTGTTTTACTGTAGAGACGGTAGTGTTTTACTGGAGAGACGGTAGTGTTTTACTGTAGAGACGGTAGTGTTTTACTGTGTAGACTGTAGTGTTTTACTGTAGAGACATTTACATACACGGTAGTGTTTTACTGTAGAGACGGTAGTGTTTTACTGTGTAGACTGTAGTGTTTTACTGTAGTGTTTTACTGTGTAGACTGTAGTGTTTTACTGTGTAGACTGTAGTGTTTTACTGTGTAGACTGTAGTGTTTTACTGTGTAGACTGTAGTGTTTTACTGTAGTGTTTTACTGTGTAGACTGTAGTGTTTTACTGTGTAGACTGTAGTGTTTTACTGTGTAGACTGTAGTGTTTTACTGTGTAGACTGTAGTGTTTTACTGTAGAGACTGTAGTGTTTTACTGTAGTGTTTTACTGTGTAGACTGTAGTTTTTTACTGTGTAGACTGTAATGTTTTACTGTAGTGTTTTACTGTAGTGTTTTACTGTGTAGACTGTAGTGTTTTACTATAGAGACGGTAGTGTTTTACACTAGGCTATTTTGTATTGTATTTGGGGGAAAAATACATTGAGAAGATTGTGTAGTAGTGGTGATTTTAATTCATGCATTTGCATGGTATTGAAAAATGACACTGCTTTGAATTATTGTTGGTGAAGGATGACTGGCAGGCCTCTAGATGATCAATTCAGAACGACACATTTTCCATGTAGTGCGATCGACAGCAGGAATATTGAATCTCTGGGATGTTAGGCAAATGATCAACTGTAACCTATTGAAGCTAAATGATCACCCGTAAGCTATTGAAGCTAAATGATCACCCGTAAGCTATTGAAGCTAAATGATCACCCGTAACCTATTGAAGCTAAATGATCAACCGTAACCTATTGAAGCTAAATGATCAACTGTAACCTATTGAAGCTAAATGATCAACTGTAACTTATTGAAGCTAAATGATCAACTGTAACCTATTGAAGCTAAATGATCAACCGTAACCTATTGAAGCTAAATGATCAACCGTAACCTATTGAAGCTAAATGATCAACCGTAACCTATTGAAGCTAAATGATCAACCGTAACCTATTGAAGCTAAATGATCAACTGTAACCTATTGAAGCTAAATGATCAACTGTAACCTATTGAAGCTAAATGATCAACCTAACCTATTGAAGCTAAATGATCAACTGTAACCTATTGAAGCTAAATGATCAACTGTAACCTATTGAAGCTAAATGATCAACCTAACCTATTGAAGCTAAATGATCAACTGTAACCTATTGAAGCTAAATGATCAACCGTAACCTATTGAAGCTAAATGATCAACCGTAACCTATTGAAGCTAAATGATCAACTGTAACCTATTGAAGCTAAATGATCAACCGTAACCTATTGAAGCTAAATGATCAACTGTAACCTATTGAAGCTAGATGATCAACTGTAACCTATTGAAGCTAAATGATCAACCGTAACCTATTGAAGCTAAATGATCAACCGTAACCTATTGAAGCTAAATGATCAACTGTAACCTATTGAAGCTAAATGATCAACCGTAACCTATTGAAGCTAAATGATCAACTGTAACCTATTGAAGCTAAATGATCAACTGTAACCTATTGAAGCTAAATGATCAACTGTAACCTATTGAATCTTGGGGTTGTTATGTTAAATTATAACCTTGATATGCCACCTAACAAGTTTACTGTTATCAGCACCCCAGTCAATACTGTTTACCATTCTCCACACATTTGTCAATGCACTGAGGCGCAATGGTGTGAGGGGATTTCATATGAATCCCCACCCCTCGTATTCAGACACCTCTGTCTCGTCAAGTTAGATTTGTTGATGAAGTCAGTTCAACTACTTTGTCTTCTTTTGAGCCATCCTGAGTCACTATTCTGTGTCATTGGGGTTTTGTACGCCATGAGGGGTCGCTCGAGGAACTGTTTTATGACACAAAACAAAAAGGTTTGACAAACACGAATGCAACCCATGACCTTCTGTGTACGCCAGTGTATCATTCACTCCCTCCTGTTGCACGGGGCGGCAGGGTAGCCTAGTGGTTAGAGTGTTGGACTTGTAACCGAAAGGTTGCAAGTTCGAATCCCCGAGCTGACAACGTACAAATCTGTCGTTCTTCCCCTGAACAGGCAGTTAACCCACTGTTCCTAGGCCGTCATTGAAAATAAGAATTTGTTCTTAACTGACTTGCCTAGTAAAATAAAGGTAAAATAAATAAAAAATTAAAAGCATTGGATTGGTGCTAGAGGTCGACCAATTAATTGCCATGGCGATTTCAACTTTTCATAACAATCGGTAATCTGCATTTTTTAACGCCGATTACTTTGCACTCCACGAGGAGATTGCGTGGCAGGCTGACCACCTGTTACACGTGTGCAGCAAGGAGCCAAGGAAAGTTGCTAGCTAGCATTAAACTTATCTTGTAAAAATGAATCTTAACATAATCACTAGTTAACTACACATGGTTGATGATATTACTAGTTTATCTAGCTTGCCCTGCGTTGCATATCATCGATGCGGTGCCTGTTAATTTATCATTGAATCATAGCCTACTTTGCCAAACGGGTGATAATTTAAGAAGAGCATTTGCGAAAAAGCACTGCCACAATGTGTACCTAACCAAAAACATCAATGCCTTTTCTTAAAATCAATACACAAGTATATTTTTTTTAAACCTGCATATTTAGTTAATATTGCCTGCTAACATTAATTTATTTGAACTAGGGAAATTGTCATTTCTCTTGCATTCTGTGCAAGCAGAGTCAGGGTATATGCAGCAGTTTGGGCCGCCTGGCTCATTGCAAACTGTGTGAAGACCATTTCTTCCTAACATAGACCGTAATTATTTTTGCCAGAATTTTACATAATTATGACATAACATTGAAGCTTGTGCAATGTAACAGCAACATTTAGACTTAAGGATGCCACCCGTTCGATAAATACGGAACGGTTCCGTATTTCACTAAAAGAATAAACGTTTTGTTTTTGAAATGATAGTTTCTGGATTTGACCATATTATTGCCCTAAGGCTCATATTTCTGTGTTTACTATATTAGAATTAAGTCTATGATTTGATAATTGATAGAGCAGTCTGACTGAGCGGTGGGGTAGGCAGCAGCAGGCTCGTAAGCATTCATTCAAACAGCACTTTCCTGCGTTTGCCAGCAGCTCTTCGCTGTGCTTCAAGCATTGCGCTGTTTATGACTTCAAGCCTAGCAACTCCCGAGATTAGGTTGGCAATACTATAGTTTCTATAAGAACATCCAATAGTCAAATGGTATAAAGAGAAATAGTCCTATAATAACTACAACCTAAAACTTCTTACCTGGGAATATTGAAGACTCATGTTAAAGGAACCACCAGCTTTCATATGTTCTCATGTTCTGAGCAAGGAACTTAAACATCAGCTTTTTTACGTGGCACGTATTGCACTTTTACTTTCTTCTCCAACACTGTTTTTGCAGTTTTTTAAACCAAATTCAACATATTTCATTATTTATTTGAGACTAAATTGATTTTATTGATGTATTATATTATGTTAAAATAAGTGTTCAATATTGTTGTAATTGTCACTATTACAAATATATAAAAATCGTTTTTTTTGGTCCTCCAATAATCGGTATCGGCATTGAAAACTCAAATGGTCGACCTCTAATTGGTGTAAGCATGGCTGGACAATGCACTCTTCCGGAGAAGAGTTTAGAATAGGGGTTGTCAACAGGCAGTGATAAAAAAAATGGCCCCCTAGTTTTTTTTGTCATTTTAGGCAAAACATGTGTAAAAGATGTGATCGTGTCTCAATGTTATTATTTTGAAATACATTCTAGTTGGGGGCTTCGTTGTGGTCAATTCGCAGTGTAAAAATGATTTTCTGGCCCTCAGAACCATCTCAGATTTAGAGCCAGCCATGGTATCATATACCCAGTGGGAAAAATGGAACAGTGAGATATGACGTTACTTTATGGTTGTGAACTATTTTTCTGGTTGAGAAAATATCATATGATTACATCCAATTGGTTTATTGTGCAGTGTAGGGGTGTGTGACCCCATGCCTGATTTCTGTTGTTGTCTCCTACCCTCCCACAGGACGAGTACAAGGCTGAGAAGGCCCTCTCAGAGGAGGACCTAAAGAATGCCATCAGCATCCACCACGCCTTGTCCATCAAAGCCGTGGACTACGAGAAGAAGCCCAACGTTCTCAAGCTCAAGACAGCCGACTGGAGGGTCTTCCTCTTCCAGGCCCAGTAAGTTGGCTCTGGAGTGAAGTTTACCCTAGGGTGATCTAGGGTCAGCTTTCCCTCCAATTCTAACCTGAACCATTAGTGGGAGAAATGCAAAACTGACCCCAGGATCAGCATCTAGGGACAACTTCACCTTTTATCCTTAAGTTGCACCACCAGCGACCACTGCCTCTGCAATCGGGTGGCACAATTTACTGCCGCAAAACAACCCAACATTATTTCCAGTAGAGCTAGAGGGACGAGGGAGAGAAAAGGACCACTTCTGGAAGCGAAGTCATTTCACGCTTGGCTTCAAGCGCTGTGAAAATCCATTTGTCTCGGCCATTACTCTGTCCAAAGTCTATTGTTCTTGGTTTCCTTTGTTCCCTCATCATGGAATATTCCAGGTGCCTAATAGAGGTGCTTATCATTGAAGAAGATAGGACCTCCTCCTGGGATGTGCTTCCATGATGCATAAATGAACAGTGGCACAGTTGGGTTGTATTTCTATGTAGTTCACCGTACTCTATCAACTTTGAACGATTATTTTCCCCATCACAACCGAACACATTGCTATTCCAGGGAAAATTGTTTACGGCTTTAGCCTGGATTTGGTTGAATACCAAAGCTGTGTTTTATTCAAAATGTTCCCATATAAAGTCTCAAAGCAAATGGCTGCTTTTGTAAGTTGTTTATTTGTCTCTGTTTCCAAACAGGAGCCCAGAGGAAATGGACTCTTGGATCAGAGTAGTCAACTCTGTTGCAGCCATGTTCTCTGCCCCCTCGTTCCCCGCCGCCATTGGCTCTCAGAAGAAATTCAGCCGTCCACTGCTACCGGCCACGACCACGAGGATGTCACAGGTACGGTAGATCCTCCAGAAACATCACCTCTGGAATATCACTGTTACCTACAATAACAGACCTATGTTTGGACACACCTAGTTATTCAATGGTTTTTCTTTATTTGTACTATTTTCTACATCAAAACTATGAAATAACACGTATGAAATCATGAAGTTACCAAAAAAGTGTTAAACAAATTCTTCAAAGGAGCTGCCCTTTGCCTTGATAACATATTTGCACAATCTTGCCATTTTCTCAACCAGCTTCACCTGTAATGGTTTTCCAACAGTCTTGAAGGAGTTCCCACATATGCTGAGCACTTGTTGGCTGCTTTTCCTTCACTCTGCGGTCCAACTCATCCCAAACCATCTCAATTGGGTTGAGATGGGGATTTGTGGAGGCCAGGTCATCTGTCGCAGCACGCGATCACTCTCCTTCTTGGTCAAATAGCCACAGTGGGAACCACACAAGCAACGGTCATCCGTTCACCAACTGCGTCTTAAAGACACAGCGATTGGAACTAAAAATCTCAAATTTGGACTCATCAGACCAAATGACAGATTTCCACTGGTCTACTGTCCATTGCTCGTTGTTCTTGGCCCAAGCAAGTCTGTTCTTCTTATTGGTGTCCTTTAGTAGTGGTTTCTTTGCAGCAATTTGATCATGAAGGCCTGATTGGGGCGGCAGGTAGCCTAGTGGTTAGAGCGTTGGACTAGTAACCGAATGGTTGCAAGATCAAATCCCCAAGCTGACAAGATAATAAATATCTGTCGTTCTACCCCTGTTCCTAGGCCGTCATTGAAAATAAGAATTTGTTCAAGATCAAGTTTTATTTACAATGACGTCCAAACCCGGACAACACTGCCAGAACTCTCAATCACTGCCGCATGTGATAGATAGAGCCTGGAACCAGGTACTTTAGTGACGCCTCTTGCACTGAGATGCAGTGCCTTAGACCACTGCGCCACTCGGGAGCCCATATTGAGATGTGTCTGTTTTGAACTCTGTAGCATTTATTTGGGCTGCAATTTCTGAGGCTGGTAACTCTAATGAACGTATACTCTGCAACAGAGGTAACTCTAACTCTTACATTCCTGTGGCAGTCCTCATGAGAGCCAGTTTCATCATAGTGCTTAATCATTTTTGCTACTGCGCTTGAAAACTTTCGAGGTTCTTGAAATTTCCCAGATTGACTGACCTTCGTGTCTTAAAGTAATGATGGATTGTTTCTCTTTTCTTTTTTGAGCTGTTCTTGCCATAATATGAACTTAGCCCTATTTGGTAAAATACCATCTTCTGTATACCACCCCGACCTTGTCACAACACAACTGATTGGCTCAAATGCATTAAGAAGGAAAGAAATTCCACAAAATAACTTTTATCAAGGCACACGTGTTAATTGAAATGCATTCCAGGTGTCTACCTCATAAAGCTGGCTGAGGGAATGCCAAGGCATAGGGTGGCTACTTTGAAGAATCTCAATTTTGATTTAACAATTTTTTTTTGGTTACTACATGATTCCATATTCCAAACTATTTCATAGTTTTGATGTCTTCACTTTTATTCTACAATGTAGAAAATAGTAAAAAATAAAGAAAAAAACTTAAGTAGGTGTGTCCAAACTTCCGAATGGTACTGTAGGTAAACATTAGGATTCCCTCACGGAGAGCCCAAACTTTCACTTTAGTCAAATGTTCACTTCTGCCATTGATATAAATGCCTGACTAGCGCAAATGACCTTCTAGACCAGGGGTGAGCAACTCCAGCTCCTTTTCTCAACGCAGGGAAGGAGGGACGGTGAGTTGGGTGAGAGGCAGGCTCACCACTGCTCCCTCCCTCCCCTCAGATTGACCATCAGATGCAGGCCATCAGTCCAATATGCAGTGATGTTGTATTGGGCCTATAACTTACTGCACAAACCTCTTTACTACAGAACTGTTTTTAATTGGTTCATGTTGCATTGGCTTACTTTATTTTGTTATTCTTAATCTGAGCAGTAGATCGCGGCTTGCTTTTTGACTTAGAAAGTAATATTGACGCAGGAATGGTTGGTGACCACTGTTCTAGACCAGCCTACCATTTAAATACATTGGCCCAGAATAATTTTCTGAGATGACTGTCTGGTGTTTTAAGAACCTGTTATTACATCTATAAAGTGCTATCTACAGGAGGAACAGCTGAAGTCTCACGAGGCGAAGCTGAAGCACGTCTCCACAGAGCTGGCAGAGCACAGATCCTACCCTCCTGACAAGAAGGTTAAAGCCAAGGAGATCGACGAGTACCGACTCAAAGAGCACTACCTGGAGTTTGAGGTAAGACATCATCATTCACCACAGATGTGCACTGGCAGAGGGTTGGTTGGGCGAGGCCAGGCCAGGCCAGGCAGCAGGTTGCTGCCAGTCATCGTCCAACGCTCTGGTTCACATGGTCTTTTCTTTTATGCCGCTGCACTCTTGTTTCGTTCTGCATCTAGCCCTTCCGAACACTGATCCGTGCGGACACAGACAGTTTCTGACATGCCTCCAGGCAGACCGCTGGGGAAGTCTCTGACAACCTTAATGGAGCTTTGCTTTTCTTATCTGCCAGGCTAAGGAGTGCATCTCTCTCAGCCCTACTCTCTATTCTGAACACGGGCGTGTCCTTAGGTCAAGATTCCAAGGATATCACCAAAGATGGGATAGAAACATTTGAGAAGTCATTGCATTAGTTTTTTTTTTAAACACAAGGTCACAAACTGCCAAGTAGCTGCTTGAAAGGTCATTCTTGGCGTTTGTTTCCCGGATTTAAAGTAGAGTGGGTATGGTCGACGTACAGTATGCATCTGTCACTGTTTAGGGGGTGGCTGTACTGGCAAGCTTAACGAGAGCATATGTAAAAGGAACTCTCTGTCCTCTATTGTCATGGCGTTACAATATAGAGCTCAGACAAACGTCCATTAAAATGTCATTTCAATTTCGTCCCTTGTCATTTATGCTGGTGAACACAAATCTATTTATTTACATGAGTCTTAAACATTGATTATGGATAAAGAATATATATTTTTTTTTTTCTTCTGAGAAGGCATTAGTTGACATGCTTCTCGTCAGTGTCAGCAATTATTCTATCACAGCTTTCCTCTGGCCTTCCTCAATTTCCATGTCCAAGGTTTCTAATGAAACCCACGAAAGCCCTATGTTAATTGAGCTGTGACTGTAGCACTGTTTTCCAATCAAACTTCCGCAGGAGAAGACACGACCTCATCAATAACCTTCTTCATTGAGCAAATTGTTTGTTTTTTTGTTTGTTCGTTTTTCATCAAAGAAACAGCGCTTTCTAGAAGTACCAGATAATCAATTAAATTGTGTGCTCCCTTTGTGCAAAACATCATAGGAATAATGATATCCTCCTGGCTTTACCACTCTGCCTGCGGAGCGTTACCACTCTCCTACTCTACACCCCCGCCTGTCGCGCCAAATGGCATCCTCTATATAGTGCACTACCCTTTGGGCCCTGGTCAAAAGCAGTGCACTGTAAAGGGAATAGGATGTCATTTGGGACGCAGACCCTGTTTACCCAGGGATCAGTGTGGTCAGATCTCTTGGAGTACGGTTCAGACATGCAGGTCCGTCCCCTCAGATCCTGAACCCTAACCCTCAGCTCCCTAACTTGTTCTTAAATCTGTTAATGGTTGATTGCAGTCTTTTTACTGTGTCCAGCTCACAATCTCCAAAACAAAAGCTAGAGAGAGAGGGCATAGACAGTCACAAGCATACCTCTGTGAATGACATTCATGAAGCACAGCACTTACACAAATCATTCACTAAACCCTAACCCTCAGCTAAATCTTGTAATGAATCTTGTGGAAATTTAGCATGTTTAGGAGACTAAACTGCTTGGAGGACCCTGGATTGTAAACTGTCATGTTCATAACATATTGATTAGTAGTAGTTAGGCCGGGGAGAAGTCTGTTCATAATAAAGCGCTACTCTGCGTTCTTAACAGCACCATCAACAAGGCAGGTCCTAGTTTTGTGGCACCTGGTTTACTGTTCAGCCATGTGGTCAGGTGGCACAAAGAGGGACTTTGCAATTGGCTCAGAACAGGACAGCACGACTGGCCCTTGCATTTACACAGGCAGCTGATATCAATAGTATGCATGTCAATCTCTCCTGGCTCAAAGTGAGGGAGGGATTGACTTCATCACTACTTGTGTCTGTGAGAGGTATTGCCATGTTTAATTCACCGAGCTGTCTGTCTGAACTACTGGCACACTCAGTTCAGACCCTCATTCATACCCCAGACATGCCACCAGAGATCTCTTCACAGTCCCCAAGTTGACTATGGGAGCCGAACAGTACTACATAGAGCCATGACTGTATGAAGATGGCGTCGGAGGGGGATGGCTGCAGTCTTATTGGCTCTTACCAACCATAGTATTTTTGTTTTTTTGCGATATTCGTAACTAGTTTTGTACATAATGTTGCTGCTCCTGTCTCTTATGACCGAAAAGAGCTTCTGGACATCAGAACTGCGATTACTCACCTCAGAGTAGACCGTTTTTCAAGGAGTCTGACAGGAGGGTGATACTTGACACCCGACCAGGCCCTCATCCCCGTCATTCGCTGAAGAAGGAAACATATATTTTGCGGATAAAGATTAGGGTGGCGTACGAGGATTAGGCGACGAGTGGCTAATCTGCCTTTGCCTTCCATCCTGCTAGCTAACATTCTATCGCTGAAAATAAATGGGACAAACTGAAAGCACGTATATCCTACCAACGGGACATAAAAACTGTAATATCTTATTTTTCACTTAGTTATGGCTGAACGACGACGTTAAGAAAATGGTGTATAACCCACCAGCTCTATCGGCAGGATAGAACAGAAACCTCTTGTAAGACACTGGGCGGGGGCCTATGCATTTATGTAAAGAGCTGGTGCATGATATCTAAGGCAAGTCTCAAGGTTTTGCTCACCTGAGGTATAATATCTTATAAGCTGTAGACCACATCTGCCTAAAGAGTTCATCTGTATTTTTCGTAGCTGTCTACATAACACCACAGTCCAAGGGCTGGCACTAAAACTGCACTCAATGAGCTGTATACCGCCATACGCAAACAGGAAAACGCTCATCGAGACGGCGCCCCTAGTGGCCGGGGACTTTAATGCGGGGAAACTTAAATCAGTTTAATCTAATTTTTATCAGCATGTGAAATGTGCAGCCAGAGGGAAAACAATTCTAGACCACCTTTACTCCACGCACAGAGATGTGTACAAAGCTCTCCCTCGCCCTCCATTTGGCAAATCTGACCATAACTCTGTGCTCCTGATTCCTGCTTACAAGCTAAAATTAAAGCAGGAAGCCCCAATAACACCAGCGACCAAACATTTTTATTTATTTTTTTAAAGTAGTCAGATGAAGCAGATACTAAACTACAGGGCTGTTTTGCTAGTAAGGAGTGGAATATGTTCTGGGATTCTTCCAATGGCATTAAGGAGTACACGTCAGTCACTGGCTTTATCAATAAGTGCATCGAGGACGCATACCCCAACCAGAAGCCATAGATTACAGGCAACATTCGCACTGAGCTAAAGGGTAGAGCTGTCGCTTTCAAGGAGCGGTACTCCTAACCCGGAAGCTTATAAAAAATCCTGCTATGTCCTCTGATGAACCATCACAGGCAAAGGGTCAATACAGGACTAAGATCGAATCGTACTACACAGGCTCGACGCTCGTCGGATGTGGCAGGGCTTGCACTATTAGACTATAAAGGGAAGTACAGCTGAGAGCTGCACAGTGACATGAGCCTACCGGGCAAGCTAAATAACTTCTATGCTCGCTTCGAGGCAAGTAACACTGAAACATGCATGAGAACATCAGCTGTTCCGGATGACTCTGTTATCACGCTCTCCGCAGCCGATGTGAGAGAAACCTTTAAACGGGTCAACATTCACAAGGCCGCTGGGCCAGACGGATTACCATGACGTTTTCAATCTCTGCCTGTCTGAGTCTGTAATACCAACATGTTTCAAGTAGACCACTATAGTCCCTGTGTCCAAGAACACTAAGGTAACCTGCCTAAATGACTACCGACCCGTGCACTCACGTCTAGCTATGAAATGCTTTGAAAAGCTGGTCATGGCTCACATCAAAACCATTATTCCAGAAACCCTAGACCCGCTCCAATTTGCGTACCAAATCCACAGATGACTCAATCTCTATTGCACTCCACACTGCCCATTCAACCCTGGACTAAAGGAACACCTATGAAAATGCTTTTCATTGACTACAGCTCAGCGTTCAATACCGTAGTCCCCTCAAAGCTCGTCACTAAGCTAAGGACCCTGGGACTAAACACCTCCCTCTGCAACTGGATCCTGGACGGCCGCCCCCAGGTGGAAGGGGTAGGTAACATCACATCCACCACACTGATCCTCAACACGGGGGCCCCTCGGAAGTGCGTGCTCAGTCCCCACCTGTACTCCCTGTTCACTCATGACTGCACGGCTAGGCACGACTCAAACACCATGAAGTTTGCTAATGACACAACAGTGGTAGGCCTGATTACCGACAACAATGAGACAGGTTGAGAGTTTCAAGTCCCTTGACCTCCACATCACCAACAAACTAACATGGTCCAAGCACACCAAGACAGTCGTGAAGAGGGCACAACAAAACCTATTCCCTCTCAGGAGACTGAAAATATTTGGCATGGATCCTCACAAGGTTTTACAGCTGCACCATCAAGAGCATCCTGATGGGTTGCATCACTGCCTGGTATGCCAACTGCTCAGCCTCCAACCGCAAGGCATTGCAGTGGGTAGTGCGTACGGCCCAGTACATCACCGGGGCCAAGCTTCCTGCCATCTAGGACCTCTATACCAGGCGGTGTCAGAGGAAGGCCCTAAAAATTGTCAGACTACAGCCACCCTAGTCATAGATTGTTCTCTCCGCTACCGCACGGCAAGTGGTACCGGAGCAACTATTCTAGGTCCAAGAGGCTTCTCAACAGCTTCTACCCCCAAGCCGTAAGACTCCTGAACAGCTAATCAAATGGCTACCCAGACTATTTGCATTGCCCCCCCACCCTCTTCTACTCTGTTGGTATCTATGCATAGTCACTTTAACTCTACCTACATGGACATATTGCCTTGACACCGGTGCCCCCACACATCGACTCTGTACCGGTAACCGTGAAGCAACACAAACATAGGCACACGCATACAAACGCACAGTAACATACTCACTATACACACGTACACATGGATTTTGTGTTGTAGATATGTGGTACTAGAGTAGGGGCCTGAGGGGGCACACTTAATATGTTGGTAAATCTGTTGTGAATATTTTGATGTTTCTTTTTTAATGTATAACTGCCTTAGTTTTGCTGGACCCCAGGAAGACTAGCTGCCTCCATAATAAATACAAACATCAAGCACTGCCTTTTGAGCTAGCTCTACCTCTGTGAAACACTACCGTAATCAATGAGCTAGCTCTACCTCTGTGAAACACTACTGTAATCAATGAGCTAGCTCTACCTCTGAAACACTACTGTAATCAATGAGCCAGCTATACCTCTGAAACACTACCGTAATCAATGAGCTAGCTCCACCTCTGTGAAACACTACTGTAATCAATGAGCTAGCTCTACCTCTGAAACACTACCGTAATCAATGAGCTAGCTCTACCTCTGTGAAAAACTACCTTAATCAATGAGCTAGCTATACCTCTGAAACACTACCGTAATCAATGAGCTAGCTATACCTCTGAAACACTACCGTAATCAATGAGCTAGCTATACTTCTGAAACACTACCGTAATCAATGAGCTAGCTATACCTCTGAAACACTACCGTAATCAATGAGCTAGCTCTACCTCTGTGAAAAACTACCTTAATCAATGAGCTAGCTCTACCTCTGTGAAACACTACCGTAATCAATGAGCTAGCTATACCTCTGTGAAAAACTACCTTAATCAATGAGCTAGCTATACCTCTGTGAAACACTACCGTAATCAATGAGCTAGCTATACCTCTGAAACATTACCGTAATCAATGAGCTAGCTCTACCTCTGTGAAACACTACTGTAATCAATGAGCTAGCTCTACCTCTGAAACACTACCGTAATCAATGAGCTAGCTATACCTCTGAAACACTACCGTAATCAATGAGCTAGCTATACCTCTGAAACACTACCTTAATCAATGAGCTAGCTCTACCTCTGAAAAACTACCTTAATCAATGAGCTAGCTATACCTCTGAAACATTACCGTAATCAATGAGCTAGCTATACCTCTGAAACATTACCGTAATCAATGAGCTAGCTCTACCTCTGTGCCGAAGGAAAAGTATTTTTCCACCTACAGTATCCAAAAAGTCTGCATGAGATGGCATTACTCACACTTTCTATTTTATGTCCTGTTGTAGTATGAAGGTATGAACAGATCATTTGAGATGGTTTTTTTTTTAACTATGGGCCCTGGGTGATAAGATCAACGGCCCCTTCACCTTGTTCTCCAGTTGAAGCATTGAAGACTGTTGTGGCAGGAGAGTCCTGGTCGACACACCGGCTACATTAACCTCCCAACTGCTCCTTCACTCCCGATCCACACCATGTCAGAGCAGACCCCTCCCCAACCACAGGGAAATTAATGATCTGGATGCAAAGCCAAGGAGATCTACGGTAGATCTAGTTATATGTACTTTAGTTTTCTAATGTATTTATTTTATATATTGGTATTCCATTAGTAAAAGCTTGGCATGCAGGTGGGGGTGACGGTCAGCGACTGTATTGAATTAGTAATCAGCAGGGTTAAGAGGATTTAGTGCTGGGCCAGGACGATCTGAGAACCAAGTCCCTCTCTCTGCCACACGTCTTATCAATGCTTCTGCTATTCCAGTTTACTTCATTATTACTCCATTTTAGCAGAGTTCTTCTACCACAGGGAGATATGATAAAGAACAATTAAACATTCATGACCAACTCATTAATTCTGTTGTCGATCTCCAATGAATCCTTCCCTGAATTAATAGAATTATCTTTAATCAGAGAGAGAGAGAGAACAGAAACGTTCTCCCCTGGCCCCTCTCCACTGTAAGGCTCTTAACATCTCAGAAATACTGTTCAGAAATACATCTCAGAAAAAGTGTTTCATACTACAGAAGAACATGTCTCTGGGGTTGTTGCTATCTGTGTGTTAGTCTGTCTCCCTGGAATTGGAATGTGTCACATAGAACCTTAAAGAAATGATGAGAGAATGCTGCAGTCACTCGAATTGCAGATATATCTCTTTCTCTGGTTAAACAAGGAACACATCCTGGAATGTGGAGACTTACAGCACTGGGACACAACCTTGACTGGATGCCCTTTCTTGTTGTTTACAGTGCACACCATTTGTTGTAATTAATTGCCTTATCGACCTGTGATTTCACCTCTTAATCCTGTGGTAAGTAGGGGTCCAGGCACTGCAAAAGGGTTGCCGTGAAACAATGAACTTGAATAAGGTCGTTACCTTAACATAGATGCTGACATTTAACACCATAGTACCCTCCAAACTTGTCATTAACACTGGGTCTCAATCCTGCCCTGTGAAACTGGGTCCTGGACTTCCTGACGGGCCGCCACCAGGTGGTGAGGGTAGGAAACATCTCCACCCCACTGATCCGCAACACTGGGGCCCCACAAGGGTGCGTTCTCAGCCTTCTCCTGTACTTCCTGTTCACCCATGAATGTGTGACCATGCACACCTCCAACTCAATCAAGTTTGCAGGCTACACCACAGTGGTAGGCTTGATTACCAACAACGACGAGACGGCCTACAGGGAAGAAGTGAGGGCCCACGACGTGTGGTGTCAGGAAAATAACGTCGCACTCAATGTCAACAAAACAAAGGAGATGATCATGGACTTCAGGAAACAGCAGAGGGAGCACCCCCACTATCCACGCAACAGTAGTGGAGAAGGTGAAAAGTTTTAAGTTCCTTGGCGTACATCACCGACAAACTGAAAGGGTCCACCCACACAGACAGTGTGGTGACGGCTGCACAACAGCGTCTCTTCAACCTCAGGAGGCTGAAGAAATTTGGCTTGTCACCAAAAACACTCAGCAACTTTTACAGATGCACAATCAAGAGCATCCTGTCGGGCTGTATCACCGCCTGGTACGGCAACTGCTCCGCCCACAACCGTAAGGCTCTCCAGAGGGTTGTGAGGTCTGCACAACGCATCACTGGGGGCAAACTGCTCTCCAGGACACCTACACCACCCGGTGTCACAGGAACGCCAAAAAGACCAAGGACAACAACCACCCAAGCCACTGCCTTTTCACCCCTCTATCATCCAGAAGGCGAGGTCAGTACAGGTGCATCAAAGCTGGGACCGAGAGACTGAAAAACAGCTTCTATCTCAAGGCCATCAGTGTTAAACAGCCATCACTAACATTTAGTGGCTGCTGCCAACATACTGACTCAAATCTCTAGCCACTTTAATAATTAAAAATTGGATGTAATAAATGTATCACTAGTCACTTTAAACTATGCCACTTTATATAATGTTTACATACCCTACATTACTCATCTCATATGTATATACTGTACTCAATACCATCGTCTGCATCTTGCCTATGCCGTTCGGCCATATATATTTTAATCTACATTCTTATTCATTCCTTTACACTTGTGTGTATAAGGTTGTGAAATTGTTAGATATTACTGCAAGGTCGGAACTAGAAGCGCAAGCATTTCGCTACACTCGCATTACCATCTGCTAACCATGTGTATGTGACAAATAAAATTTGATTTTGACATTGTTAGTGCTATAATCAGCACATGATTATTTAACTTGTTTGGTTGTCATGATATTTGGCAGACTTGTAGAGAGGCATGAGAGGGGATCATTCAATGGATATGTGATCAGGCCAGAGGTGGCGATATCATTCATTGCTGTGTTTACCTATATTTCTTTATTAGAATTTCCGGTGATAAACCAAAGTAGTTGCTGTAGTTGTTTTCCGTCATTTCTTGTTCGCCGATGTATAAGTCTTACATGTGTTTGTATTCTACACCGTAACACCCCATTCTCTGTCGTCTCTCCGCTGTAGGAGAACCGCTATGAGATGTACGTCAAGCTCCTGAGGGAGGGCGTGAAGGAGCTGCTCATTGGCAAAGATGGCGACGCGAGCCTCAAAAAGTCCCAGTCCAGCCCCTCTCTCAACCAGGAGGGCCAGCCGGCCGCGGCCAAAGTCAAACGCAACACCTCGGAGAGGAGACCCGAGACGCCGCCCAAGGTCACATAGGAAGCTACCCCCCCTCGCGAGCCTGTGAAAGAGCCATGAATACGCAACAAAAGTGTGTGAATATATTTTATGTAATTTATTTATCTGGCCACTGTTGTAACAAAAACAGTTGTGTAAAATGTAAATGATGAATACTCGTCCTTAAATTGACTGGCGTAGCATTTTTGTATGGAAACATTGCATTATATGTTTGTGGTCCTTTTATTTTGATGTTGATGTTGTCATTCTTGTATTGAACGTAATATTTTTTGTGACGCATTTGACCCTGTTGCTTTATTCAATATCGTTGTATTGGTCCTTCCTCTCATAAAAACAATTGATTTGCCTTTCAGTCAAGAGAGAGGATTTTTCTTGTCTCCAGTTTAGTGGAATTACCAACGCTAGCTCTTGGATATATAAATAGTAGCTAGATGTAGAATAGTCTTACTCAGAAGTTTTTATTTTGATATGTAGTTTAAGTAAACATTGGACATATTGAACCAGTTAATTTGAGAGTATTTTCCACAAATATGGCTTCCATTGAGAATAGGCAGGTGATTTGGACATCCAATTTCCTCCCTGCTTTTCCTCATAGACTTTTTTAAGGTTCCTTTCACCTGGGAATGTTTATTTTTCATACAGAAGATGCACCAAGGTGTAAATCCTGGAAAGGGATTAATTGTGGATCTAAAAAATGTGGTTAGGATCTTCAATCTCTTGCCTCTCATTTACAACAGAAAATGTGGTTAGGATCTTCAATCTCTTGCCTCTCATTTACAACAGAAAATGTGGTTAGGATCTTCAATCTCTTGCCTCTCATTTACAACAGGAATAACAACCCCAGATAAAACACAGTAATGTCCTTAGTTGTGTGGAAGGCTGCACTATCGTGTTAGAAAACGCAGTTCAAAAGCGTTCCAAATCCCTAATTTTGCACATGAACTATTTGGGATGTTTAAACATATTCCCCAGATTGGGTCAGTCGCCGCTGCATCCATATCTTTTCAGACTGCAGTATTTCACTAATGTTGGACTTAAGATCAGAGTTTATGCAGCTGAGCCATTTATTTTTTTATCCTTTATTGCAAAAAATATACTTCTGCTTTTTGAGTAGTGTGAAGACCAATGCCCCTTGTCTTTTCTAATCGTATGTGTTTTAGATTCTAAGTTGAAAACTATTGTTGTAAAGATCAAATTTAGTATTTATAGTGCACTTTATAAATGAGTTCTTTTTGGATATTATAGAGAGCTTTATAAAGGTTAGACTGCTATGTTTCTTTGACATCACAGGTTTTTCAGGCAGAACTATTTTTGTTTTCTTGAAGGTACTTGAGCGCGACAGTTCAGCAGGTTTCCGTCAGCTCAACTCATAATGTCGTCTTAGTTTGTTTTAAGTGGTTCGGTAGTTTTGCTGTCCTAGGTAGATTTGTTGATTGACAAAGTTTCCTTTTAGGGAACTATTTATAGATCTGTACTTTGCAATTATTGCCTTTTTCCAATGCTGGTGATATTACATTTATAATATAATTTACACATTTTCATTAGAAATATTACTGACATTTGAACGACATAAGCATTTAGTTAGACATTGGATTGTATGTCTACACTTCCACAATGGACTTTTGCATACCAACATATGTTTTGTCCTTACCAAAAGGTTTGCGTTTTTTCATGTATTGAAGATTTTGGAAGGAATTTAGCTTTTTAACATGTTATGAAGAAACATTTGTAATGATGCAAAGCCAATTTGAAAATGTACTTGTTTTTGGAAGACATGAGGCTAGTACTGAGTCTTTACAGTTAAAAAATATATATATTGTTTACTTTAAATGTTTTATTATTTACACTTTATTGTATTACTTTTTTTATTTTCTCTTAAATTCTCTACGAAGACACCAAATAGAATGTGTTAGTAGAGCTCGATGGTAATAGCCAACTAAATATACCTATATCCGTAATGCATGTTTTTAGAAAAACGTTCTACAGTAGTTTGTGCTAGCTAGCTAGTGTGCAAACCTTTTCCTTGGAAATGTTCTCCTCACATAGTGGCACTATTTGACCTGTACGATTATTGTGAAAGTTAGTGAGTGTTTTGACATTGAAGCACTTAATATAGACAATACATGTGGTACATTTATCAAAGGTTTCAAGTTAATATCACGAGACCTTAACAGCTGATTCTGTTATATAAATGTGAGGATAGTATTTTTGTTTATATGAAGAGGTCTACCCTTGAATTCATTTTGAATATAATATAAAATGTTTTTTTATTCTTTTAACCTTTTGATATTTTATCGTAAGACGATGGCTGACCCCTTGAAGACTTCTATAGTTAAAATTCCTCCGTAGTTTAAACTTAATCCCAGTTTTCTTATGCAGATACAGTAGTCCTTTGTTTAGACACATTAAATGTAGGATTTAACATATTGCTGTTTATCAGTTGGTACACTTATTACATTTGCCCATTTTCAGAGGATTTTAAATAAATACAGGCTTTTGTTGTAATGACACGTTAGCGTAATCTGTGCTTCTGAGTGGAATGATAAATAATCTACGTCTATATATGGAAACCGTGAACTCATTTTAAACACAACCCTGTAATACTATCTTACCAGTGGATTGTGTTCATGTGGAACGACTCAACTAAAGCACTGTTTCAATTGACACGTCAAATGTCACCTGATGTCATTTCTGATTTGATAGTAGATGGTCTGGAGAAGGAGTAGCGAAGAAGGCACAGTAAATGCGTCAACATGTGACATTTTCCAATTTAAGACTAGCAGTGATCCTTATCAGGCATCTTGCTACCTTTCCCTTAACATTTACAGCATTTCTCCATATCACTTCAATGGAGGGCTGATCTTTAGCACTTACCCCTAATGCTTCTCTCAACCATATCTGGCATAGCCTCTGTACACTGGCGTATCACTTGTGTTAGAATAGACTGAATCCTGCACCTCTGTCTGTAGACGTGAGAAGCCAGATTGTGTGCCCCTATAGTTCCCATGCCTCTTGATGGTTCTATACCGTAAAACACAATGCAACTAAGTCTCCTATGAGGCTCTTTGTCTCTACACGTATGTACGCATCAAATATCTCTGAAAGCTGTGATCCTGTACAATCCTTTGACTCTGTAAATGTTGTTAAATATAACTGTTACCCTGTTTTTTTTGTTTGTTTTTTGTTTTCAAAGGCCCAGGATTGCATTGTTTGGTTGTTCAAGTGATCTCTTCTTTGGCCCAGAGCGTGTCTTACGCCCTTAGGTCAGGATTGGTAACACTATGTCAGTGGTAATACAACTGTAGGTGGTTTCAATTAATAAAATACTTTACTTAATTGAACGTTGCATTTACTTGTGATTTATTCCCCAGTCTTGTGCTGTGTTGGTAGAAAAGATCTGCTTCTCAAAGAAAATCATCCCAGTAGACAAAAAAAGGTCAACTCAGGTGGCAAAGTTTATAACCCATTTATTTACTAGGGCAATATAATAATTGGGGTGGCAGGTAGCCTAGCAGTTAGTGTTGGGCCAGTAACCAAATGTTGCTGGATCGAATCCCTGAGCTGACAAGGTAAAAATCTGTAGTTCTGCCCCTGAGCAAGACAGTTTTGGCAACTGTTCCCCGTGCGCCGATGGTGTGGATGTCAGTTTAGGCAGCACCCCGCACCTCTCTGATTCAGAGGCGTTGGGTTAAATGTGGAAGACATAATTCAGTTAAATGCATTGTACAACTTACCCCTTTTTTCTTGTTAATAGAGCAATAATCAAGGCAATGCAGTCAATTAAAGGGCTTTACTTTAATACACTATTGCATTTATCAATTGACAGGTTATTCAGTTTGTATAGTATAGTCTTAATGCATCTCATAACAGAAGAAAGAATACACCCCCCCCCCCACAAAGAAATCCTTAAAATTTGATTTGTCCAATCAGGCAGTCAGTCGTGCAGAAATCAGCAAGATAGTACTTGTTAAATGTCCTGATTTTCTATGGCCCAACATGCACCTCAGTCAATAGGCAACTGAGACACTTACATGTTTCTCTGTCTGACTCTGTGGCAGTTGGAAACTGTTATTACACAAATTCATGTAAACCTCCATAAGGAAAAAATATCCCTGTCTGGTTCTTAGTTTTCTGCCTTCGAGCAGCATGCAATAACATCCTCTGTACCAGAGTAGGTTCAAGAAAAATATATATTTTATTAATGACAATTTAATCTGATCAAATATTTAAATTTACCTTCTGATGTTTAAATTGCTTTCAAAACAGAACAGTGTAGAAAGCTGTGTCTTAATGTACACACTACCCAAGTTTAGAAGTTGCCTTGAGTACATGCTAATCTCAGTTTGGTCTGTTTTTTGGGTGACTTCTTTCAACGTAATTCCATCAGAAAATGGTGTTCTTTCTGAAATCACAGAGAGAATTACAATATGATGGGCCAGAAAAGACCGGTAGAATAATAGACTAATGGGTAAACAGAGATTGTAGAATGTTACCATCAGGAATGTGAATACGGGGGTGTGGAGAAAGTGTTGGGATCTAGTGTTCCTGTGGGGGAGATTTTAGAGGCATATAAACTGGCATTACAGGGGGAGCTTCATGATGGGGACAAAGCATGTGGCAGGTCCAAAGAGAGAGAGAGAGAGAGAGAGAGAGAGAGAGAGAGAGAGGGTGGACCTGTAAAGTAGCTTATCAATCAGAACGTTAAAACTCAGAGCAAAGAGGGTGAGATCCAGGGATTGATACGTCTCCCTCTGTCTATGCCCGCCTCTTATTGATATGTCTCCCTCTGTCTATGCCCGCCTCTTATTGATACGTCTCACTCTGTCTATGCCTGCCTCTTATTGATACGTCTCCCTCAGTCCCGCCTCTTATTGATACGTCTCCCTCAGTCCCGCCTCTTATTGATACGTCTCCCTCCGTCTAGGCCCGCCTCTTATTGATACGTCTCCCTCCGTCTAGGCCCGCCTCTTATTGATACGTCTCCCTCCGTCTAGGCCCGCCTCTTATTGATACGTCTCCCTCAGTCTAGGCCCGCCTCTTATTGATACGTCTCCCTCAGTCCCGCCTCTTATTGATACGTCTCCCTCAGTCTAGGCCCACCTCTTGATACATCCCTCCTCAGTCTAGGCTCGCCTGTTATTGATACGTCTCCCTCAGTCTGTCGAGACACATTACTTTGTGGTGTCTGTCTAGACACTAGATAGAGCAGCTGTTGCTTTGCAAGGTATTTCTTCCTGAAAATACATGCTCTTAAGTGATTTGATATTTGGTATTCAGCTGTCATAAAAGTATACCTGATTTACTTTGAAGAATTGCTCAAATTGTGATTTTTGTCAGACAGCATAGGCAGCATCTCTATACAGATGAGATGATGACTTGGAGTGAAATGAAGTAATCAAATAAAACTAATGTAATATACTGAAATATTTTATTGAAGTAAAGCGATATGATAAACTGATGGGTAATAAGTGATAAGCAGTAATGGTCCGTGACTACCACAGTCACTTGTTTGCCCAAGCATTAGCTGATTCAAATCATTAAAGCTTGATGATTAGTTGATTATTTGAATCAGCTGTGTCGTGCTAGGACAAAAATCAACATGCACTCCTTGGGGTCCCGAGGACCGAGTTTGGGAAACACTGCCCGACCATCATGGGACTTTTATTCATTGTTGTTATTCATTCAACCCACATAATGCATAGTGCATTTAATGTTTAAAAAATCATCAAAAATCGTGATTATTTTTTCATAATTGAACTAAAACCAAACCAACCTTTAGAAAAGCATTAATCGTTAGGCACTAATAGCAAGTTGCATTTTTTTTAAATAACGTTGTTTATTGGCTATCGCTGCCACAGAAATGAGGTGGAAACACTTCAATTGAAATACTCATGTTATGTATCAGAATATCATTACAGGCAATGTCCCTCTCTCAGTTCATCTGTCAGAGCAGATTCCACACAATGGAAAGGACAAAGGAGGGGAGGCTAATTCGTAGTCTGGTGGTATCCATGGTGCCTAATCAATGTGAACACTGAAAATAAATGACTGAGTAGGAGGGAGAGGCAGCCTGCTCCTCTCATTATCACAGTCAAACAATCCTTCAGCATAGAAGCCAGACAACCAAGACATACTCAATGTGATGAAGACCAAGAATGAAGAAAGGAACAAGGAGGTGAAGGGCAGTAAAGCGTCTGGCTGACGTCATTCTCAACTTCAGCACCTCTGCATGAATATATGTTTATGCCTCCTGCTTTAATGTACGTATTGCCTAGATATACCATACGCCTCTCACCCACTGGAAGCCTTCATTACCATTTTAACAAGTATGTACCAAGTGCTAATCTTACCTCAAGCTGTGACCAAAGGCCTTGAAGAGCCATATGAGATGTTTTGTGTTTTGAACCTGTCATATATATATATATATATATATATATATATATATATATATATATATATATATACACACCAATGTATCAATATATACTTTTACTCTGGTAAAGAAAGTACCCAATTGTGATACTTGAGTAAAAGTATAGATTCCTTAATAGAAAGTTACTCAAGTATAAGTTAGTCACCCAGTAAAATATTACTTGAGTAAAAGCCTAAAAGTATTTGGTTCTACATATACTATATAGTATCAAAAGAAAAGGTAATTGATAAAATATACTTAAGTATCAAAATTTAAACTAGAAATCACTTCAAAGTCTTTATATTAAGCAAACCAGAAGGCACCATTTTGTTTTTAAAATGTACAGATAGCCAGGGGCACACTCCAACATCAATTTAAAATGATCCTTTTGTGTTTAGTGAGTCCGCCAGATCAGAGGCAGTAGGGATGACCACATGTTCTCTTGATAAGTGTGTGAATTGGACCATTTTCCTGTCCTGCTAGCCATTCAAAATGTAAGAAGTACTTTTGGGTGTTAGGGGAAATGTATGGAGTAAAAAGTAAATTATTTTCTTTAGGAATGTAGTGAAGTAAAAGTTGTCAAAAAAATAAATGATAAAGTACAGATGCCCCAAAAAACTACTGAACTAGTACTTTAAAGTATTTTTTCTTAAGTGCTTTGCACCCCTTTTACTGTTAATCTATGTATGACAGCTCGGGTTTAGCTTTCAACTGCAGCGACCAAACCGCTTCAAAAGTAATCCTACAATACCCCACTAATGCATCTGAGATGCAATGGTCACCTATGAGATGTGGTCCTGTGTAGCTCAGTTGGTGGAGCATGGCGCTTGCAATGCCAGGGGTTGTGGGTTTGATTCCCAATTGGTCCACCCATACATGTATGCACGGATAACTTAAGTCGCTTCGGATAAAAGTGAATGCTATAAGGCATATACTGTATGCTTTATGTTATATTATCACCTGCCACGTCCTGACCTTAGTTCCTTTTTTATGTCTCTATTTTTGGTTTGGTCAGGGCGTGAGTTGGGGTGGGCATTCTATGTTTTTGTTCTATGTTTTGTATTTCTGTGTTTGGCCTGGTATGGTTCCCAATCAGAGGCAGCTGTCTAACGTTGTCTCTGATTGAGAACCATACTTAGGTAGCCTGTTCCCACCTGTGTTTGTGGGTAGTTGTTTTCTGTTTAGTGTGTTTTACACCTGACGGAGCTGTTTCGGTTTTTCTTTTGTTGCTTGTTTAATAGTGTTCAGTTTTACCATTAAAATTATGAACATTTACCACGCTGCACCTTGGTCCTCACCTTCCACCAACGGCCGTTACATTATCACTCATATTTGTTCTGAAGAGCTGCAAAATCTGGACCCCCTACAAATCAGCTGGGCTAGACAATCTGAACCCTATCTTTCTAAAATTATCCAACACAATTGTTGCAACCCCTATTACTAGCCTATTTAACCTCTCTTTCCTATCATCTGAGATCCCTAAAGATTGGAAAGCTGCCGCGGTAATCCCCCTCTTCAAAGGGGGTGACACTCTAGACCCATACGGTTACAGACCTATATCTATCCTACCCTGCCTTTCTAAAGTCTTCGAAAGCCAAGTTAACAAACAGATCACTGACCATTTCGAATCCCACCACACCTTCTCCGCTATGCAATCTGGTTTCCGAGCTGGTCATGGGTGCACCTCAGCCACGTTCAATGTCCTAAACGATATCATAACCACCATCGATAAAAGACAATACTGTGCAGCCGCATTCATTGACCTGGCCAAGGCATTCGACTCTGTCAATCATCGCATTCTTATCGGCAGTCTCAACAGCCTTGGTTTCTCAAATGACTGCCTCGCCTGGTTCACCAACTACTACTCTGATAGAGTTCAGTGTGTCAAATCAGAGGTCCTGTTTTCCGGGCCTCTGGCAGTCTCTATGGGGGTGCCACAAGATTCAATTCTTGGGCCGACTCTTTTCTCTGGACATGTCAATGATGTCGCTCTTGCTGCGGGTGATTCTCTGATCCACCTCTATGCAGATGACACCATTCTGTATACTTCTGGCCTTTCTTTGGACACTGTGTTAACAAACCTCCAGACGAGCACCAATGCCATGCAACTCTCCTTCCGTGGCCTCCAACTGCTCTTTAATGCAAGCAAAACTAAATACATGCTCATTAACCGATTGCTGCCTGCACTCGCCTGCCCGTCTAGCATCACTACTCTGGACGGTTCTGACTTAGAATATGTGGACCACTACAAATAGATAGGTGTCTGGTTAGACTGTAAACTCTCCTTCCAGACTCACATAAGCATCTCCAATCCAAAATTAAATCTAGAATCGGCTTCCTATTTCGCAACAAAGCATTCTTCACTCACGCTGCCAAACATACCCTCGTTAAAACTGACTATCCTACCAATACTTGACTTTGGCGATGTCATTTACAAAATAGCCTCCAATACTCTACTCAGCAAATTGGATGTTGTCTATCACAGTGCCATCCATTGTGTCACCAAAGCCCCATATACTACCCACCACTGCTACCTGTATGCTCTCGTTGGCTGGCCCTCACTTCATATTCGTAGCCAAACCCCTGGCTCCAGGTCATCTATAAGTCTTTGCTAGGTAAAGCCCTGCCTTATCTCACTGGTCACCCTAGAAGCACCCACCGTAGCACGTGCTCCAGCAGGTATATTTCACTGGTCACCCCCAAAGCCAACTCCTCATTTGGCCGCTTTTCCTTCCAGTTCTCTGCTGCCAATGACTGGAACGATTGCAAAAATCACTAAAGCTAGAGACATATCTCCCTCACTAAATTTAGGCATCAACTGTCAGAACAGCTTACCGATCATTGCACCTGTACATAGCCCATCTGTAAATAGCCCACCCACCCAACTACCTCATCCCCATACTGTTATTTTTTTTTTTGCCACCTTTGCACCCCAGTATTTCTACTTACACTTTCATCTTCTACACATCTATCACTACAGTGTTTAATTGCTAAATTGCAATTATTTTTGCCACTATTGGCCTATTTATTGCCTTACCTCCCTAATCTTACTACATTTGCACACACTGTATATAGACTTTTCTATTGTGTTATTGACTGTACGTTTGTTTATCCCATGTGTGACTCTGTGTTGTTTGTGTCGCACTGCTTTGCTTTATCTTGGCCAGGTTGCAGTTGTAAATGAGAACTTGTTCTCAACTGGCCTACCTGGTTAAATAAAGGTGAAATAAAACATTTAAAATGATGCTCACTGCTTTGATGCACTGTATGTACTAACTATATTTCTAGTTTTCTTTCTCTCACCGGTGATGTGATTCTCCATCAAATCACCAACAGTACCATTTCAACTAGTATATGTATGCTGTATAAACCTTGGGAAGCTGTGACAAAAGACCTTGGTGCCCCCATTTCAGGATAGGTTGATGAAAATAAGAGTTTGTTCTTAACTGACTTGCCTAGTTAAATAAAGGTAAAAGAGGTAGGCAAGTGGTGTTGGTGAAAACCCTGGCAGTAGGAAGTGCAGTCCTACATTAGGAACTGAAATAGCCAGGCCGGGTTGTGCACAAGGTCCAACTTCAAGTGGCTTTACTTTTTCAAGTCAGAAAGAAAGTGCAACTGAAAATCAGCGAATCCATACATACATTCAAAGCAGTGTGGTGTAAATTGGGTTGAACAAACAGCGCACATTATATCTGACTTCAAGTTAATGAAAAGGTACACTCTGACTGTTGCCAAATAGTTAACCACCTCATGAGAGGTAATTTCCACCGTGCAATGTGTTGGTGCTAATCACAATCATTTGTCTGTGACATGTAGAGAAGCAACCAATTATTATGCTAACTGATTTGAAATGCAGTGGACCATAAGCTACAGTAAATTCATCATGTAGACGCCTTTGTACAGGAGCATTTTACATCATGTTATGAGTACAACACATGACACTTGTACAGTAATAGCAACTGAGTTTGGGTCGAAACTTGGCTTTTAAGGAATAGAGTAACACCTAACCATAATAATTACCACCAACATGTGGCATCTACTGAAACATCATCTTTGGAATAAACATGCAGACGTTCTCTTTTATTCCAGTACCGAAACAATTGTAAATAATACATTGTCTTAGACAGAAAGGTGGCACACTGAAGTCATTTTGACCTCTTCTCTCCACCCCCCTCTGTTCTGTCATTGCCTTGGTGACACACAACCAGACAATAGAGAGGAGAGATTTGAAGTGAGAAGAGTGGACACCCCTGACTGGTCCCAGTCATCAGGATCCCACTGTTAACCCTGGGTTTGATGGATTGTCTCTATTGTCGTGATTCCACCTGACAGGACATTCTCAGGGTGACAGCCCAGTTAGCCCTTTGATCTACACTGTAGAGGAGAGGAGAGGCCTGTCTGCTTCCAGCTTCAGGTAAGGTCTTTTTTGTTTATTTTATTTAACTTGGAAAGTCAGTCAAGATGAGGATCACTTGA
This sequence comes from Oncorhynchus masou masou, assembly GCF_036934945.1. Lineage (NCBI taxonomy): Eukaryota > Metazoa > Chordata > Actinopteri > Salmoniformes > Salmonidae > Oncorhynchus > Oncorhynchus masou. The sequence goes on along the minus strand of NC_088239.1, from coordinate 78,630,275 downwards.
CTAACCGGTGCCCACACACATTGACTCTGTACCGGTACCCCCTGTATATAGCCTCCACATTGACTCTGTACCGGTACCCCCTGTATATAGCCTCCACATTGACTCTGTACCGGTACCCCCTGTATATAGCCTCCACATTGACTCTGTACCGGTACCCCCTGTATATAGTCTCCACATTGATTCTGTACCGGTACCCCCTGTATATAGCCTCCACATTGACTCTGTACCGGTACCCCCTGTATATAGCCTCCACATTGACTCTGTACCGGTACCCCCTGTATATAGCCTCCACATTGACTCTGTACCGGTACCCCCTGTATATAGCCTCCACATTGACTCTGTACCGGTACCCCCTGTATATAGCCTCCACATTGACTCTGTACCGGTACCCCCTGTATATAGCCTCCACATTGATTCTGTACCGGTACCCCCTGTATATAGCCTCCACATTGACTCTGTACCGGTACCCCCTGTATATAGCCTCCACATTGACTCTGTACCGGTACCCCTGTATATAGCCTCCACATTGACTCTGTACCGGTAACCCCTGTATATAGCCTCCACATTGACTCTGTACCGGTACCCCGTATATAGCCTCCACATTGACTCTGTACCGGTACCCCTGTATATAGCCTCCACATTGACTCTGTACTCCCCCTGTATATAGCTTCCACATTGACTCTGTACCGGTACTCCCTGTATATAGCCTCCACATTGACTCTATATCGGTACCCCTGTATATAGCCTCCACATTGACTCTGTACCGGTACCCCCTGTATATAGCCTCCACATTGACTCTGTACCGGTACCCCTTGTATATAGCCTCCACATTGACTCTGTACTGGTACCCCCTGTATATAGCCTCCACATTGACTCTGTATCGGTACCCCCTGTATATAGCCTCCACATTGACTCTGTATCGGTACCCCCTGTATATAGCCTCCACATTGACTCTGTATCGGTACCCCCTGTATATAGCCTCCACATTGACTCTGTACAGGTACCCCCTGTATATAGCCTTGCTATTGTTATTTTAGTGCTGCTCTTTAATTATTTGTTGCTTTTATTTCAAACTTTGTGTGTTTTTTCTTAAAACTGCATTGTTTGTTAAGGGCTTGTAAGTGATCATTTCACTGTAAGGTCTACAACCTGTTGTATTCAGCATTTCACTGTAAGGTCTACAACCTGTTGTATTCGGCGCATGTGACAAATTTGATTTGTCTGTGAGACGTTTATTTCACTACCTTTAGCCACTACATCAAAGATCTCAAAGATATGTCAAACAGTAAACCCTATGATGGTACTATCACTCGTTTTACATAGCAGAATCAGGTTTTTTTGGCTGGTTTTAACTATTGTCTTTTTAATAAGTGACGGTTTTCACTCTTCTTTTTTTTTCATTCAAGTGGCATTATGGATCAATAAAGTGTAAGGCAGGAACCAACACGTCTGCAGCCTTGAAGATGTGCACCCCTGTAGTAGATCTTGGAGTCTAGAATCTACTCTCCACCTTCATTCGGGACAGTGGATTCCATAACTGTGTTTCGAGACCACACTCTCTGGATACTAATATAAAGATACTATTTATGTATAAAAAAACAATGAACAGTGCAGGCCCCTGTACTTGCAGTAAAAACAACAACATTATGAACAACTGGCTTAATCACTGCAGTAAAAACAACAACATTATGAACAACTGGCTTAATCACTGCAGTAAAAACAACAACATTATGAACAACTGGCTTAATCACTGCAGTAAAAACAACAACATTATGAACAACTGGCTTAATCACTGCAGTAAAAACAACAACCTTATGAACAACTGGCTTAATCACTGCAGTAAAAACAACAACATTATGAACAACTGGCTTAGTCACTGCAGTAAAAACAACAACCTTATGAACAACTGGCTTAATCACTGCAGTAAAAACAACAACATTATGAACAACTGGCTTAATCACTGCAGTAAAAACAACAGCATTATGAACAACTGGCTTAGTCACTGCAGTAAAAACAACAACATTATGAACAACTGGCTTAATCACTGCAGTAAAAACAACAACATTATGAACAACTGGCTTAATCACTGCAGTAAAAAACAACAACATTATGAACAACTGGTTTAATCACTGCAGTATAGAAAATGTTTCAAAGAACAGGGCTCAAGTTTCCCTACATTTTTAGATGAGAAAGTAATCAGACCTTTTAGTTTTTACCTTCTACTCTCTTGGTGTTTAATACATTCCTCACTGGGACGATGGCGATATGGGCCATCAACTTCAAATGCTCCATTTTGGAGGATAAGAAGGTTTAGTTCTTTCTGTCTGCCATTGCCATAGATTATGTCTCTTTGATGAACTTCAAATACCATTGACTTGTACTTGACCTCATTCAGGACTTTTTCTTATCTGACATCAAATATGACTGATTATAAAAGCAATATTACACCCCAGACACAGTAAATTAGCTATCGTTCCTTTCTAGACTTGTGGCCACCTACACACGTTGCCTTTAGCAACGAGATACAAGATGTCTCTCAAGTTGTCAGTAGCGATGGCCATTTTCTTGTAAACATATTTTCTGTAATAATTCACTTGTTTGTTATATTTTTTTCATAATTAGATCCACTTTCATATTCAGAAGCCATTGAGTTTGTATGACTTAAATGTACGTAATTTCTCAGCCATTCTTGAAAAGTACAGTTAAGTGTATTCAGACGGAGAATGGACTTTGACATTAGTATTCTAAATTGAAAAATGTGTCAATAAATATGCATTTACCTGCTCTATGATGGTATATTGTCTCTTTATTTAATGAATCTGTCTTATTTGATACCTCCTCTTCTTAGTTTTCATGCCATGTGTCAGTAACATGGGGCAGGACAGTGTCCCTCTAAACCTATATGTCCATACAAGCACTAAACATGTTGAAAATACAGTTCCACTTCCTCTGTAGAGGCCCCTGTAGAGGCGAAAGGAATCGTATCTTTTCTTCCAGGAATAGGTTATGATCTTGGGAATGAAGGGCACTTCAACTTGATTAGAAAATGAATACTAAAAAATGACTGTCTGACTTAGTGTCTGTCACATGGTACAGAGGTCACACAGGTGCTTCTCTAGGACATGCCAATCAATCGGTCTCCAGCTCCAAGGAGAAGAGGGGGAAACGTACCAACCACATAGTGCCAACTCAGTCATTATAATGGAGGACTTCTCTCTGCAGTTTTCCAGAGTATCAATCAATCAAATGTATTTATAAAGCATTTTTAACATCAGCCGATGTCACAAAGTGCTATACAGAAACCCAGCCTAAAACCCCAAACAGCAAGCAATGCAAATTTAGAAGTATGGTGGCTAAGAAAAACTCCCTGGAACGGCAGGAACCTAGGAAGAAACCTAGAGAGGAACCAGGCTCTGAGGGGTGGCCAGTCCTCTTCTGGCTGTGCCGAGTGGAGATTATAGCACTACATGGCCAAGATGTTCAAACGTACATAGATGACCAGCAGGGTCAAATAATAATAATCACAGTGGTTATAGAGGGTGCAACAGGTCAGCACCTCAGGAGTAAATGTCAGTTGACTTTTCGTAGCCAATCATTCAGAGTTAGAGACAGCAAGTGCGGTAGAGAGAGAGAGTCGAAAACAGCAGGTCCAAGATAAGGTAGCACGTCCGGTGAACAGGTCAGGTTTCCGTAGCCGTAGGCAGAACAGTTGAAACTGGAGCAGCAACACGACCAGGTGGACTTGGAACAGCAAGGAGTCATCAGGCCAGGAAGTCCCGAGGCATGGTCCTAGGGCTCAGGTCCTCAGACAAAGAGAGAGGGAGCATACTTAAATTCACACAGGACACTGTATAAGACAGGAGAAATACTCCAGATATAACAGACTGACCCTAGCCCCCCAACACTTAAACTATTGCAACACAATTACTGGAGGCGGAGACAGAAGGTGTCAGGTGACACTGTGGCCCCCTCTGACTATACACCCGAACAGGGCAAACCAGGCAAGATATTTTTATTTTACTAGGCAAGTCAGTTAAGAACAAATTCTTATTTTCAATGACAGCCTAGGAACAGTGGTTAACTGCCTGTTCAGGGGCAGAACGACAGATATGTACCTTGTCAGCTTGGGGATTTGAACTTGCAACCTTTCGGTTACCAGTCCAACGCTCTAACCACTAGGCTACCCTGCCGCCCCTTTTTCAAAGCACAGCCCCCACACCACTAGAGGGATATCTTCAACCACCAACTTACTACCCTGAGACAAGGCTGGGTATAGCCCACAAAGATCTCCCCCGCGGCACGAATCCAAGAGGGGGCACCAACCCGGACAGAAGATCACGCAGAGACTCAACCCACTCAAGTGACGCACCCCTCCTAGGGATGGCATGGAAGAGCACCAGCCCCCGTGAGGAACCGGCCAGGTAGAGACAGCAAGGGTGGTTCATCGCTCCAGTGCCTTTCTGTTCACCTTCACACCCCTTGGGCCAGACTACACTCAATCATAGGATCTACTGAAGCTGCAGCGCCAGCTGTACCACCAGAGACTCTGGGTTCGCGCCCAGGCTCTGTCGTAACCGGCCGTGACCGGGAGGTCCGTGGGGCGATGCACAATTGGCCTAGCGCCTTCCGGGTTTGGGAGGGCTTGGCCGGTAGGGATATCCTTGTCTCATCGCGCACCAGCGACTCCTGTGGCGGGCCAGGCGCAGTGCGCGCTAACCAAGGTTGCCAGGTGCACGGTGTTTCCTCCGACACATTGGTGTGGCTGGCTTCTGGGTTGGATGCGCGCTGTGTTAAGAAGCAGTGTGGCTTGGTTGGGTTGTGTATCGGAGGACGCATGACTTTCAACCTTCGTCTCTCCCGAGCCCGTACGGGAGTTGTAGCGATGAGACAAGATAGGAGCTACTAACAATTGGATACCAAGAAAAAGGGATAAAAAATAAGATTTCAGCAGCAGCACTAACTTTTGTTTATTTTGTGCTTTATCCGGGTAGCCGGAAAGTAGAGCATTGCAGAAGTCTAATCTAATCTTTGCCAGCAGCATATACTGGCTTGCTTTTGAAGCTAAGCAGGGTTGGTCCTGATCAGTTCCTGGATGGGAGACCAGATGCTACTGGAAGTGGTGTTGGAGGGCCAGTAGGAGGCACTCTTTCCTATGGTCTAAAAAAATATCCCAATGACCCAGGGCAGTGTAGGGTGCCATCTTTCGGATGGGACGTTAAACGGGTGTCCTGACTCTCTGAGGTCATTAAAGATCCCATGGCACTTATCGTAAGAATAGGGGTGTTAACCCCGGTGTCCTGGCGAAATTCCCAATCTGGCCCTCAAACCATCACGGTCACCTAATAATCCCCAGTTTACAATTGGCTCATTCATCCCCCTCCTCTCCCCTGTAACTATTCCCCAGGTTGTTGCTGCAAATGAGAACGTGTTCTCAGTCAACTTACCTGGTAAAATAACAGATAAATAAAAGAAGTGACAAAAGCATGGATACATTTTTCTGCATCGTTTTTGAACAGAAAGTTTCTGATTTTTGCAATGTTACGTAGATGGAAAAAAAAGCTGTCCTTGAAACAGTCTTGATATGTTCATCAAAAGAGAGATCAGGGTCCAGAGTAACGCTGAGGTGCTTCACAGTTTTAATTGAGACGACTGTACAACCATCAAGATTAATTGTCAGATCCAACCGAAGATCTCTTTGTTCCTAGCATCTCTGTTTTGTCCAAGTTTAAAAGTAAAACAATTGCAGCAATCCACTTCCTTATGTCTGAAACAGGCTCCCAAGGAGGACAATTGTGGGGCTTCACCATGTTTAATCGGAATGTACAGCTGTGTATCGTCCACATAGCAATGAAAGTTAACATTATGTTTCCAAGTGACACCTCCAAGAGATAAAATATATAGTGAAAACAATAGAGGTCCTAAAACGGAACACCCAAATGTACAGTTGATTTGTCAGAGGACAAGCCATCCACAGAGACAAACTAATATATTTCTGACAGATAAGATCTAAACCAGGCCAGAACTTGTCTGTGTAGACCAATTTGGGTTTCCAATCTCTCCAAAAGAATGTGGTGATCGATGGTATTAAAAGCAGCACTAAGGTCTAGGAGCAGGAGGACAAACGCAGAGCCTTGGTCTGACGCCATTAAAATCTAATTGACCATCTTCACGAGTGCAGTCTCAGTGCTATGATGGGGTCTAAAACCAGACTGAAGAGTTTCGTATCCATTAGTCTTCAGGAAGGTAGTGAGTTGCTGCGCAACAGCTTTTTCAACATTTTTGGAGAGGAATGGGAGGTTTAATTCAACATAGAAGGGCCAAGCACAGGAAGTAGCTCTTTCAGTAGTTCAGTTGGAATAGGGTCCAGTATGCAGCTTGAAGTTATAGAGGCTATGACTATTTTCATCAATGTGTCAAGAAGTATGTTGTGCAGACTCAGTGTCTCCCTTGGTCCTGGCTGTGTTGTGCAGACTCAGGACAACTGAGCTTTGCAGAAATATGCAGATTTAAAGAGGTGGAATTTGTTTTCTAATGATCATGATCTTTTCATCAAAGAGGTAGAGTGAAGTTTCCCTACAGTTTAACATTTTCCCCACTAATGGTTAAGGTTAAGATTGGAGGAGGGGTAGCAAGATAGTTTTTCCCCACAGCAGATAGTGTAAGCCTAACGCCTTGATCACACCAACAGCGTCCTTGCGCAAAATGGTAAGCAGCATCATCTGGATATGTGTGCAACAAAAGTTCAACATTCACCTTCTGCTACCATTTGCTCCCGAGTGGCGCAGCGGTCTAAGGCACTGCATCTCAGTGCTAGAAGCGTCACTACAGACACCCTGGTTTGAACCCTGGTTTGAATCCAGGCTGTATCACAACCGGCCGTGATAGGGAGTCCCATAGTGCGGCGCACATTTGTCCCAGCAGTGTCCGGGTTTGGCTGGTGTAGGCTGTCATAGTAAATAAGAATTTGTTCTTAACTGACTTACCTAGTTAAATAAAGGTTAAATTAAAAATTTAAGAATTCTGTCAAGACGTCTACGCATACAGTTTGACACAAACTCAGCGTTCCATTGGAAATTAATGTACAGAGTATTACAATGAGCATCACACTGCATTGTGAAAAGAGGCCCAGTTGTGGTTTCTAGTTTTGTGATGTTGTTTTGGTCTGTATTTTTGACAACTGGATTCATCAAAATGATGTCTGCAGGTGGTAATAGGGCCTCATGTTCTACAACACTACAATGTCATTCATTTTCAAGAGCAATCATTCCCAGAGGGCTAGACTTATGTCCTCCTAGGTTTGTACTTGTTAGAATCCACCTTTCACCCTTTAGGATGAATCACTGGTGATGTAACTTATGTGTTCCATATCTCAGTACTATATGTTGTGGATAATACAGGTGTAATGACCAGGGTTAATATATATGGACTATATGTTGTGGATAATACAGGTGTAATGACCAGGGTTTATATATCAGGACTATATGTTGTGGATAATACAGGTGTAGAGACCAGGGTTTATATATCAGTACTATATGTTGGGATAATACAGGTGTAGAGACCAGGGTTTATATATCAGGACTATATGTTGTGGATAATACAGGTGTAGAGACCAGGGTTTATATATCAGTACTATATGTTGGGATAATACAGGTGTAGAGACCAGGGTTTATATATCAGTACTATATGATTGGATAATACAGGTGTAATGACCAGGGTTTATATATCAGGACTATATGTTGGGATAATACAGGTGTAGAGACCAGGGTTTATATATCAGGACTATATGTTGGGATAATACAGGTGTAGAGACCAGGGTTTATATATCAGGACTATATGTTGTGGATAATACAGGTGTAGTGTAACGGCGTTCTTGTTTAGTTGAAGGAGAGTCGGACCGAAATGCAGCGTGTAAGTTACTCATGTTTATTAAGTGAAAGACAAAACGAACGAACTAACACGAATAATTAATAAATACAAAAAAAACAACAAACAGAACGAAACCTAATACAGCCTGACTGGTGAAACTAGCACAGAGACAGGAACAATCACCCACGAAATGCAAAGCGAAACCAGGCTACCTAAATACGGTTCCCAATCAGACAACGAGAAGCACCTGACTCTGATTGAGAACCGCCTATATCACCACACACACCCCTAATCAACTAGAATCCCAAACACTACAAACCCCAAAACGAAAATACAATACATAATAACCCCATGTCACACCCTGGTCTGACTAACTAATAAACTAAAACACACAATACTAAGACCAAGGCGTGACATGTAGAGACCAGGGTTTATATATCAGTACTATATGTTGGGATAATACAGGTGTAGAGACCAGGGTTTATATATCAGGACTATATGTTGGGATAATACAGGTGTAGAGACCAGGGTCTATATATCAGTACTATATGTTGGGATAATACAGGTGTAGAGACCAGGGTTTATATATGTTGTGGATAATACAGGTGTAATGACCAGGGTTTATATATCAGTACTATATGTTGGGATAATACAGGTGTAATGACCAGGGTTTATATATCCTATATGGGGATAATACAGGTTTTTATATATCAGTACTATATGTTGGGATAATACAGGTGTAGAGACCAGGGTTTATATATCAGTACTATATGTTGGGATAATACAGGTGTAGAGACCAGGGTTTATATATCAGTACTATATGTTGGGATAATACAGGTGTAGAGACCAGGGTTTATATATCAGTACTATATGTTGGGATAATACAGGTGTAGAGACCAGGGTTTATATATCAGTACTATATGTTGGGATAATACAGGTGTAGAGACCAGGGTTTATATATCAGTACTATATGTTGGGATAATACAGGTGTAGAAACCAGGGTTTATATATCAGTACTACATGTTGGGATAATACAGGTGTAGAGACCAGGGTTTATATATCAGTACTATATGTTGGGATAATACAGGTGTAGAGACCAGGGTCTATATATCAGTACTATATGTTGGGATAATACAGGTGTAGAGACCAGGGTTTATACCACATTGAAAAGGGTATGTCAGGCGATACATTTGCTATTAATATTTTTTGTGGCCGCATTCCAAGAGTAATTTTCGGTCGACACGTTCAATATCAATGCAAATAGAGTTTTGGTTTTGGCTGTGCTGAATGCTGTTTAAATGGATGAGAAATGACTACCAGAAATGCAAGAGTCTCAAGGACAAATGTATTAATTTGTCTACCTACAGTGGTTGATTTAAAGCAACAGAAGTCTGAAGTTAGGGAGTCATATGGTCACAGAAGAATGTTTATCAATTGATTTCATTATTGGTGTTTAGTTTTAAAGCCCCTATTTCACACACGTTACATAATGAATGCCAGTTAATAAGATTCAGAAGAAGTAAGAGAGAGAAAGTCTCTACATCTTTGGTCCTGAAGTGTGAATACAGCAGTTTGTCATTTGGCTTGACATTTCCTCTGCTTACATATACATTGAATCATATTCTTTTTATTCAACTCGGTAAGTAAATGATTGCTCATTGAAAGCCCAGAAAAATAGATGTACTCAGGGGCCAATCCATGTATTTTGCAGTTGCTATGGAGGTATACAGGTATGACTCATTGTTTTCCCTTGTGAAGAACTGGCCATGGAGTGGGAGGGAGACACACACACACACACACACACACACACACACACACACACACACACACACACACACACACACACACACACACACACACACACACACACACACACACACACACACACACACACACACACACACACCGCTGATGGTACATAACGGCAGTGAGGCCCTCTGCTTCATGTTATATGTCAGCAATCAGGTTGAAAATATCTACAAGATGATAGCAGGATATATGCATCTTTCTATTAATTAATATTTCAAAGTGTAAATGCAACCAATCATTTCATCTGCCCTGTACTTGGTGTTAACTGATGCTCTGGAATCTTAACCGTTGGAATTGGTCTCATCTTTATGCTGTGTAGCAGATTTGTATTTATCCTCCTCCATGGAATAACCTACATAGTACTGTAATATACTCTATTGTTTTCCCCAATAGTATAATACACAGTAGCTGAATTACCATTTTCTCCTTTCAGTAAGAATGTTTGAGACCATTTGTCAGGGTAGGAGTTGTTATTGAGTCAGCGACTTCAGGTGTTTCAAGACCTTTTTGTTCAATAGACAGTACTGAATATGTATGAGTACATTTTTAGCTAACTTCTCAGGTTAAAGTTGCAACAGACCCATTTAAATCAGTAAATGGTGTATGTGTAAGAGTTTAATGTTGCAATGTTAAACATAACATTCAAAAATAAAAAGCCCATGAGAGAGAACTGTAATATGAAAATACATCAACTGGAATACTCAGCTCACCTCACCGCTCTCCTTCTGTCTTGCTTCAGCAGGTTGATTCAGCATCAGCAAAATCTGCTGAAAGCTTCAAAGTTGCAAAGAAAATGGGGGTGGGGGGCATGAATACATGTTGTTGAATGACATGAATGATTGATTGAGATATATAGATATATAAGTAAGTTACGTTAAGACAGATAAAAACAGGACATGCTCTCACCGCTGGATGGTGGATAGATTATATAAGGCAAAATAATGCAATTGATTTAGGCTACATTATGTCACCATCGTTACACACACCTGCACGTCATCCCTCACCTGGACTCCATCACTTCCTTGATTACCTGCCCTATATATGTCACTTCCCTTGGTTACTTCCCCAGGGGTCATTGTTTCTGTTTCTGGTCTGTGCGTTGTTCATGTGTCTTGTTTTGTATTATGTTTAATTTATTTATTAAAACACTCACTCCCTGAACTTGCTTTCCGACTCTCAGTGCACATTGTTACAAGACAGCTGGAGATTCAGTGAAACAAAATCACATTGATTATCAGACAAGTCACAAGCTTTAGGTCGGTAGAAGAACATGCTACTATGCAAGTGAAGAGCAAAAGCCACGTGTTAAGCTATACCAGTGGCAATTTTAGCATGTAAATCTAGGTGGTGTGAACAAAAAATATTTTTTAGATGCATGCCAGCAAAGCCACCAAACTAAACAATACATTAATTGCACTATAACAGTGACAAACGGTGGCCCCACAAACTGTTAGGACCTACATGAAGCTGTCCCAACACCTTACTACTGCTACACCTGGCTATCAGTAGAGCCTTGTCTGGCAGCGAAACAACGGCTTCATTTACTGCCTTTTTGAAAATCATTGCTGATATGGCTAACCTGCTTAAACAAAATGTGTTGAGATGTACAAACTATGGCATATTGGATGACGAGTGGATAAGAGGCCATCCATATTCATCCATATTCAACTTTTTCTTGCCCATGGCATGTGAATGTTTATCCTTTTTAGCTTGGAAGAGAGACCCTTAAACCCAGACTGGGACTACACATCCACTCCACTGAATAGCAGGCTAGTGATTGATTGCAACGCTTACAGTTAGCCACTGATTCCTTCAAAACGACTCATTGTTGAATTTGCAATTTCCAACTTGTTGTGTAATGTTTATGTCCAAATGTCAATGTGCACCACTACATTTTATCTATAATTTTTCTTCATATTATTGAAAAGGATTTGCCAGTAGATTGTCGACATGATTCATGAAGATGACTGCTTGTCTAGCATGCTAGCTAATATTTTGAATGTATGATGTTGACATTATCAGTCCAATCAAAGCTACGGTAGATATAGCGTGATTTGACATCATTTTGTCTGTGACTAAATAACTTGAGCCTTCTTGGATGGACACGTCCAATGTAACTCTTTTGGGGGGGACATTTTTTGATAACTAATATGTGACAAGTATTAATGCCAAAATAACATGCAAAACATGCAATTTATTTGTTTTATTTATTTTTTGCTAAACACGTGTGGCAGAGCCCTGAGTGACGGAATGCTAGCAAAATGTTCATAATCATGAATATATGACCAAACTAGAATAAAGATCATGCGCTCTCACTTCCACTTAGACTGCAGTTAGCCTACATGCTTCTACACCTGCATTGCTTGCTGTTTGGGGTTTTAGGCTGGGTTTCTGTGCAGCACTTTGAGATATCAGCTGATGTATGAAGGGCTATAAAAATACATTTGATTTGATTTGTAAAATGTTAGCAGACTAAACACGCAAGCGGAGATTCAGTGATAAAAAGTCTGAAATTTGTTGATTTATCAAGACAAACCCCACACTTGATTGATAAAAACTGTGCTATAATTAGCATCTAGTTGACCACACACGGTTAACGATTGTACCCTTTCCTTACATTTTTGCCTAAAATGAAAAATATTGTACCCAATCTAACTGCCTGTAACTCAGGACCTGAAGCAAGGATATGCATATTCTTGATACCATTTGAAAGGAAACGCTTGGAAGTTTGCATAAATGTGAAATTAATGTAAGAGAATATAACACATTAGAACTGATAAAAGATAACACAAACAAAAACAATAATGTGTTTTCTTTGAAATTCAAGAGACAGACCATAGTATAATATTGCAGTTTAGGCACAATTTAGATTTTGTATGGGCAAAGTTTCAGACTGATCCAGTGAAGCATTGCAATACTGCACAACATTTTTTATCAAGTTTGCCCAAATGTGCCAAATTGGTCAATTAATACAAGTACATAAATATAGAGAACAAAAATAATATGTTCAAATCTAATTTTAATTGTCACATGCACCAAATACAACAGTGAAAATAGACCTTACAGTGAAATGCATACTTACAAGACCTTAACCAACAATGCAGTTTTAAAACTAAACCTAAAAAAATTGTAAGAGATTAGAATAACAAAGAATTAAAGAGCAGCAGTAAATAACAATAGCGGGGCTATATACAGGGGGTAGTGGTACAGAGTCAATGTGTCAATGTGCGGGGGCACCGGTGTTGAGGTAATTGAGGTAATTAGATACATGTAGGTAGAATTATTAAAGTGGCCATGCATAGATAATAACAGAGAGTAGCAGCAGTGTGTGTGTGTGTGTGGGGGGGGGGGGGGGCAATGCAAATAGTCCGGGTAGCCATTTGATTAGCTGTTCAGGAGTTGTATGGCTTGGTGGTAGAAGCTGTTTAGAAGCCTTTTGGACCTAGACTTGGAGCTCCCGTACTGCTTGCCGTGCGGTAGCAAGGAGAACAGACAATGACTAGGGTGGCTGGATTCTTTGACAATTTGTAGGGCCTTCTTCTGACACCGGCTGGTATAGAGGTCCTAGATGGAAGAAAGTTTGGCCCCTGTGATGTACTGGGCTGTATGCACTACCTTCTGTAGTTCCTTGCCATACCAGGCAGTAATGCAACCCGTCAGGATGCTCTCGACGGTGCAGCTGTAAAACCTTTTGAGGATCTGATGACCCATGCCAAATCTTTTCAGTCTTCTGAGGGGGAATAGATTTTGTCGTGCCCTCTTCATGACTGTCTTTGTGTGCCTGGACCATGTTAATTTGTTGGTGATGTTGACGCCAAGGAACTTGAAGCTCTCAACCTGCTCCACTACAGCCCCATCGATGAGAATGGGGGTGTGCTCGGTCCTTCTGTTCTTGTAGTCCACAATCATCTCCTTTGTCTTGATCACGTTGAGAGAGAAGTTGTTGTCCTTGCACCACACGGTCATGTCTTTGACCTCCTCCCTATAGGCTGTCTCATTGTTGTCGGTGATCAGTTGTGTCATCAGCAAACTTAATGGTGGTGTTGGAGTCATGCTTGGCCGTGCAGTCACGAGTGTACAGGGAGTACAGGAGGAGAATGAGCCCGCACCTCTGAGAGGCCCCTGTGTTGAGGATCAGCATGTCGGATGTGTTCTAACCCACCCTTACCACCTGGGAGCAGCCCGTCAGGAAGTCCAGGATCCAGTAGCTGAGGTAGTTGTTTAGTCCCAGGGTCCTTAGCTTAGCGATCAGCTTTTAGGGCACTATGTTGTTGAACGCTGAGCTGTAGTCAATGAATAGCATTCTCACATAGGTGATCCTTTTGTCCAGGTGAGAAAGGTCAGCGTCGAGTGCAATAGAGATGACATAATCTGTGAATGTGTTGGTGCGGTATGCAAATTGGTGTGGGTCTAGGGTTTCTGGGATAACGGTGTTGATGTGAGCATTGACCAGCCTTTCAAAGTATTTCATGGCTACAGACGTGAGTGTGACGGGTCGATAGTCATTTAGGCAGGTTACCTTAGTGTTTTTGGGCACAGGGACTACTTGAAACATGTTGGTATGCTTGAAACATGTTGGTATTACAAACTCAGACAGGGAAAGGTTGAAAATGTCAGTGAAGACACTTGCCTGTTGTTCAGCGCATGCTCGGAGTACACGTCCTGGCAATCCGTCTGGCCCAGCGGCCTTGTGAATGTTGACCTGTATAAAGGTCTTACTTACATCGACTGCGGAGAGCGTGATCACACACTCCTCTGGAACAGCTGATGCTCTCATGCATGCTTCAGTGTTACCTACCTCGAAGCGAGCATAGAAGTGATTTACCTTGTGGGGTAGACTCGTGTCACTGGGCAGTTCTCGGCTGTGCTTCCCTTTATAGTCAGTAATAGTTTGCAAGCCCTGCCACATCCGACGAGCGTCGGAGTCGGTGTAGAACGATTCGATCTTAGTCTTGTATTGACGTTTGCCTGTTTTATGGTTTGTCGGAGGACATAGCAGGATTTCTCATAAGCTTCCAGGTTAGAGTACCGTTCTCCAAAAGCGCCAGCTCTACCCTTAGCCCAGTGCGAATGTTGCCTGTAATCCATCGCTTCTGGTTGGGGTATGTACGTACAGTCACTGTGGGGACAACATCCTTGATGCACTTATTGATAAAGCCAGTGACTGATGTGGTGTACTCCTCAATGCCACCAGAAGAATCCCGGAACATATTCCAGTCTGTGCTAGCAAAACAGTCCTGTAGTTTAGCATCTGCTTCATCTGACCACTTTTTTATAGGCCGAGTCACTGGGGCTTCCTGCTTTAATTTTTAATTCTAAGCAGGGATCAGGAGCATAGAGTTATGGTCAGATTTGTAAAATAGAGAGCGAGGGAGAGCTTTTTATGCATCTCTGTGTGTGGAGTAAAGGTGGTCTAGAATTGTTTTCCCTCTGGTTGCACATTTAACATGCTGATATAAATGAGGTAAAACTGATTAAAATTTCCATGCATTAAAGTCCCAGGCCACTAGGAGTGCCACCTCTGGATGAGCAGTTTCCTGTTTGCTTATGGTGGAATACAGCTCATTGAGTGTGGTTTTAGTGCCAGCCTCGGTCTGTGGTATGTGGTATGTAGACAGCTACGAAAGTTAGAGATGAAAACTATCTAGGTAGATAGTGTGGTCTACAGCTTATCATGAGATTCTCTACCTCAGGCGAGAAAAACCTTGAGATTTCTTTAGATATCGTGCACCAGCTATTGTTTACAAATATGCATAGGCCCCCACCCCATGTCTTACCAGAGGCTGCTGTTCTATCCTGCCGATATAGTGTATAACCCGTTTCACTGTTAGCACTGAGGCGGTGTGTCCTAGTAGGAAGACCACTTTCTGCAGCTCACCCTGCACTGTCAACTCCAATGTAAATGAGTAATGAGTAAGTCTACTTCTGATAAGCTTAACAGTAAAGCATTAAAAACAATCAAGCAACCCGGAAAAGTGCTGAAAAATAGGCCATATTAACATATGTAGCCTAAGAAACAAGGTCTACTAACTTGCTTGTAATAGATGACATTCATATTCTGACTATCTCTGAAACTCAGTTAGATAATACCTTTGACGATTCAGTGGTAGCAATGCATGGTTAAAACATCTACCGAAAAGACAGAAATGCCAACGGGGGTGGTGTTGCGGTCTATATTCAGAACCACATTCCTGTAAAGCTTAGAGACAATCTAATGTCAAATACTGTTGAAGTAATATGGCTACAGGTTCATCTGCCTCACCTACAGCTCATTCTTGGCTGCTATAGACCACCAAGTGCTAACAGTCAGTATCTGGATAATATGTGTGAAATGCTTGATAATGTATGTGATATCAACAGAGAAGTATATTTTCTGAGTGAATTAAATATCATCCGGCTATCATCAAGCTGCCCACTCAAGAAAAAACTTCAAACTGTCACCAGTGCCTGCAACCTGGTTCAGGTTGTCAGTCAACCTACCAGGGTAGTTACAAACAGCACAGGAATTGAATCATCAACATGCATTAATCACATCTTTACTAATGCTGCAGATATTTGCTTTAAAGCAGTATCCAAATTCATAGGATGTAGTGATCACAATATAATAGCCATATCTAGGAAAACCAAAGTCCCAAAGTCTGGGTCTAATGTAGTGTATAAGAGGTCATACAAGAAGTTTTGTAGTGATTCATATGTTGATGATGTAAATAATATTTGCTGGTCTGTGGTGTGTAATGAGGAGCAACCAGACGCTGCACTTGACACATTTATGAAATTGCTTATTCCAGTTACTAATAAGCAGCACCCATTAACAAAATTACTGTAAAAACTGTTTAATCCCCTTGGAAGGATGAGGAATTGAAAAATGGTACGGTTGAGAGGGATGAGGCAAAAGGTATGGCAAATAAGTCTGGCAGCCCAACTGATTGGCAAACGTACTGCTAATGAAGAAATCATGTGACTAAACTAAATAAAAATAAACTATACTATGAAACAAAGATCAATTATATAAAGAATGATTGGAAAAAGCTTTGGGGCACCTTCAATTACACCTTCAATTACATTTTGGGGAAAAAAGCCAACTCGCCTCCATCATTCATTGAATCAGAAGCTCATTCATCATTGAATTCTGTAAAGTCGGTGTAGAAGAGGTGAAAAAATGATTGTTGTCTATCAACAATGACAATCCACCGGTGACTGACAATCTGGATGAAAAACTACTAAGGATAATAGCAGACACGATATTGCTACTCCTACTTGCCACATCTTCAATTTAAGCCTACTAGAAAGTGTGTGTGGAGGTTGTGCTTTGGCAAAGTTGGTGGGGTTATATCCTGTCTGTTTGGCCCTGTCCGGAGGTATCGTCAGACAGGGCCACAGTGTCTCCCAACCCCTCCTGTCTCAGCCTCCAGTATTTATGCTGCAGTAGTTTATGTGTCAGGGGTCTAGGGTCAGTCTGTTATATCTGGAGTATTTCTCCTGTCTCATCCGGTGTCCTGTGTGAATTTAAGTATGCTCTCTCTAATTATCTTTCTCTTTTTCTCTCTCTCTCTTTCTCTCTCTTTCTCTCTCTCTTCTCTCGGAGGACTGAGCCCTAGGACCATGCCTCAGGACTACCTGGCCTGATGACTCCTTGCTGCCCCCAGTCCACCTGGTCATGCTGCTGCTCCAGTTTCAACTGTTCTGCCTGCGGCTATGGAACCCTGACCTGTTCACTGGACGTGCTACCTTGTCCCGGACCTGCTGTTTTGGACCCTCTCTCTACCGCACCTACTGTCTCTCACTCTGAATGACTGGCGATGAAAGGCCAACTGACATTTACTCCTGAAGTGCTGACCTGTTGCACCCTCTACAATCTCTATGATTATTATTATCTGACCCTGCAGGTCATTTATGAACGTTTGAACATCTTGGCCATGTTCTGTTATAATCTCCACCCGGCACAGCCAGAAGAGGACTGGCCACCCCTCAGAGACTGGTTCCTCTCTAGGTTTCTTCCTAGATTCTGGCCTTTCTAAGGGGTTTTTCCTAGCCACGGTGCTCTACATCTGCATTGCTTTCTGTTTGGGGTTTTAGGCTGGGTTTCTGTATAGCACTTTGTGACATCGGCTGATGTAAAAAGGGCTTTATAAATACATTTGTATGATTGATAGTAGCTAAAATGGGGAGAAGTCTGTTCATAATAAAGCCACATAATAACCACAAGGCAGGTCCTACAGGCTCTAGTTTTGTCGCACCTTAACTACTGTTCAGCCGTGTGCTCAAGTGCCACAGAAAAAGGACTCAGGAAAATTGCAATTGGCTCAGAACAGGACAGCACGGCTGGCCCTTGGATTTACACAGGCAGCTGATATTAAAAGTATGCATGTCAATCTCTCCTGGCTCAAAGTGGAGGAGAGATGAACTTCATCACTACTTGTGTTTGTGAGAGGTATTGACATGTTGAATGCACCCAGCTGTCTGTCTAAACTACTGGTGCACAGGTCGCACACCCATGTATACCCCACAAGACATGGCACCAGAGGTCTCTTCAGATGGGAGGCGCACTGTACCTCATAGAGCCATGACTACATGGAACTCTATTCCACAGTACTACATAGAGACATGACTACATGGAACTCTATTCCACAGTACCTCATAGAGCCATGACTACATGGAACTCTATTCCACAGTATTACATAGAGACATGACTACATGGAACTCTATTCCACAGTACTACATAGAGACATGACTACATGGAACTCTATTCCACAGTACTACATAGAGACATGACTACATGGAACTCCATTCCACATCAGGTAACTGATGCAAGCAGTAAAATTAGATTAAAAAACAGATAAAAAACACCTTATGTTAGAGCGGGGACTGTGAAGCAACACAAACATAGGCACAGACACACACATACACACACACACGATAACATACGCACTACACACACACACATACACATGGATTTATTACTGTAGATATGTGAAAGTGGTGGAGTAGGGGCCTCGGGGCAGAGGGTAGCCTAGTGGTTAGAGCGTTGGACTAGTAACAGGAAGGTTGCGAGTTCAAACCCCCGAGCTGACAAGGTACAAATCTGTCATTCTGCCCCTGAACAGGCAGTTAACCCACTGTTCCCAGGCCGTCATTGAAAATAAGAATTTGTTCTTAACTGACTTGCCTGGTTAAAAAAAGGTTAAAAAAAAAGGGCACACAGTGTGTTGTGAAATCTGTGAATGTATTAAAATGGTATAAACTGCCTTAATTCTGCTGGACCCCAGGAAGAGTAGCTGCTGCCTTGGCAATGGAGATCCATAATAAATACAAATATGACTTTCAGTAGTCTTATAAGCAACAATTTTATACAATGCCTTCAATTGCATAGGCCTACTTTATTCCAATATTTGGTGAGTTTTCCTATCTCCTCGCTTTTCTGAGACAAGGGCTGTCTCCTCATCTGACTGTCTCCTCATCTGGCCGTCTCCTCATCTGGCCGTCTCCTCATCTGGCCGTCTCCTCATCTCCTCACATTTCACTGCCGTCCGCCTCTGCTGCATTGTTCTCAACACCTTAAATCAACGAAATGTGGCTTTTTTTTCAGGTCTGAGCTTACATTTCAGTGATGTTGGACCGGGCCTGGGCTTAGGCTTCAGTTCAAGCCCCGATGGCTCGAATTTTCAAGCCCGATGAGAACTCTAACACACACAAACACATCCAGCATTCGAAGAAGACCTTAAGAGGGGACCAGCCAATAAATATCATATTTATTAATATTATTAATCATATCAAATAAATATCAGAGTAATAGTCTGTCTCCTCTTATCAATTTCCTGCCTCGTTGTCTTCTATGTCGATGACCTTTACTAGTGAATTTCCTGCCTCGTTGTCTTCTGTGTCGATTACTTTTACTAGTGGATTTCCTTCCTCGTCTTCTATGTTGATGACCTTTACTAGTGAATTTCCTGCCTCGTTGTCTTTTATGTCGATGACCTTTACTAGTGATTTTCCTGCCTCGTTGTCTTCTATGTCGATGACCTTTACTAGTGAATTTCCTGCCTCGTTGTCTTCTATGTCGATGACCTTTACTAGTGAATTTCCTGCCTCGTCTTCTATGTTGATGACCTTTACTAGTGATTTTCCTGCCTCGTTGTCTTCTATGTCGATGACCTTTACTAGTGAATTTATTGCCTCATCTTCTATGTTGATGACCTTTACTAGTGAATTTCCTGCCTCGTTGTCTTTTATGTCGATGACCTTTACTAGTGATTTTCCTGCCTCGTTGTCTTCTATGTCGATGACCTTTACTAGTGAATTTCCTGCCTCGTCTTCTATGTCGATGACCTTTACTAGTGAATTTCCTGCCTCGTTGTCTTCTGTGTTGATGGCTTTTACTAGTGAATTTATTGCCTCGTCTTCTATGTTGATGACCTTTACTAGTGAATTTCCTGCCTCGTTGTCTTCTGTGTTGATGACCTTTACTAGTGAATTTCCTGCCTCGTTGTCTTCTGTGTTGATGACCTTTACTAGTGAATTTCCTGCCTTGTTGTCTTCTATGTTGATGACCTTTACTAGCGGATTTCCTGCCTCGTCTTGTGTGTTGATGACATTTACTAGTGAATTTCCTTCCTCGTTGTCTTCTGTGTTGATGGCCTTTACTAGTGAATTTATTGCCTCGTCTTCTATGTTGATGACCTTTTATAGTGAATTTCCTGCCTCGTTGTCTTCTGTGTTGATGACCTTTACTGGTGAATTTCCTGCCTCATTGTCTTCTGTGTTGATGACCTTTACTAATGAATTTCCTGCCTCGTTGTCTTCTGTGTTGATGACCTTTACTAATGAATTTCCTGCCTCGTTGTCTTCTGTGTTGATGACCTTTACTAATGAATTTATTGCCTCGTCTTCTATGTTGATGACCTTTTATAGTGAATTTCCTGCCTCGTTGTCTTCTGTGTTGATGACCTTTACTGGTGAATTTCCTGCCTCATTGTCTTCTGTGTTGATGACCTTTACTAATGAATTTCCTGCCTCGTTGTCTTCTGTGTTGATGACCTTTACTAATGAATTTCCTGCCTCGTTGTCTTCTATGTTGATGACCTTTACTAATGAATTTCCTGCCTCGTTGTCTTCTGTGTTGATGACCTTTAAAAGTGAAATTCCTGACTCGTCTTCTGTGTCGATGACCTTTACTAGTGAAGGGCATTTCAGTCTTTTCTCTCAGCCTTTTCATGCTTATCGGATTGTGATGTGAATCCGAGAACACGCCATTTAGTATGAGATGTTACATTTCGTATGATATGTATTAATTTGTGCATAGCCATCACCCATTTTATAAGATATCTTACAAATTACAATTCGTAATATATGTTACGAATTTGAAAAATGTACAATATGCTGCACATTTTCTAAATCACTATATGTTACAGATTTGCTAAATGTTTGACGTTACAAATTCTAGCTAGGTGACTAATGTTAGCTAGCTGGCTAACGTTAGCTAGGCTAGGGATTAGGGTTAAGGTTAAATTTAGGAGTTAAGTTAAACAGTTAAGGTTAGGGTTAGGGGAATGGTTAGCTAACATGCAAAGTAGATAAAAAGTAGTAAGTACTTCAAAAGTTAATAATTAGCTAAACTGCTAAAGTTGTCCGTGTTGAGATTTGAACTTGCAACCTTTGGCTTGCTAGACGTTAACGTCATACGCCTACCCCTCCACCCCGATCAACCACCCTACTTTCATTTTTGCCTGAAGTACTCATCTGTCTTATGTAACCATACCAAACATAAAGTATCATACTCATTTGTCCAAGATTTACTTTTACTATGTTACATCTAGTATATGAGACCAGGCTGTGTCAAGTCGAATAAGAAAAAATGTATGAGATGGCATGCTTTATTCAATTCAACTACAGCAGCAATACCAAAATGGTCATATTCAGAATACAAGAATGAAGTGAAAGATAACTATCTTATTGCTGGAAGATTGTCATGTAATATAATTTACACGTGGTAGACTATATACTGTACTAATCTATATAATAATGCTCTTGTGTGCTCTGACTGTATATCCAGGGTCATGGCTTTCTTACGTATATAGATCCAGATATAATAAAGTTAATTGTATGGATGGTCTCATCCCCATTGTCTGGCACTGTGCAGATCTAAATAAATAGATGGAGAGGTCAGTAAGGACACTGGGCAGATATTTAAAAAAGATGTGGAGTGGCCAGTAAGGACACTGGACAGGCCTTTATGGTAGAGCCCGCTTGGAGTTTGCCAAAAGGCACCTAAAGACTCTCAAACCAACAACAAGATTCTCTGGTCTTATGAAACCAAAGTTGAACTCTTTGGCCTGAATGCCAAGCATCACATCTGAAGGAAACCTGGCACCATCCCTACAGTGAAGTATGGTGGCGGTAGCATCATGCTGTGGGGATAGTATTCAGCGGCAGGGACTGGGAGACTAGTCAGGATCGAGGGAAAGATGAATGGAGCAAAGTACAGAGAGGTCCTTGATGAAAACCTACTCCAGAATGCCCAGGACCTCAGACTGGGGGTGAAGGTTCACCTTCCAACAGGACAACGACCCTAAGCACACAGCCAAGACAACGCAGGAGTGGCTAGGGGACAAGTCTCTGAATTTCCTTAAGTGGTCCAGCCAGAACCTGGACTTGAATCCCATCAAACATCTCTGGAGAGACCTAAAAAGAGCTGTGCAGTGATGCTCCCCATCCAACCTGACAGATCTTGAGAGGATCTGCAGACGCGAATGGGAGAAACTCCCCAAAGATAGGTGTGCCAAGCTTGTAGTGTCATACGCAAGAAGACTTGATGCTGTAATCGCTGCAAAAGGTGCTTCAACAAAGTACTGAGTAAAGGGTCTGAATACTTATGTAATTGTGATTTCAGATTTGTATATATACACATATATATAGTCGGAAGCTTACACATACACCTTAGCCAAATACATTAAAACTCAGTTTTTCACAATTCCTGACATTTAATCCCAGTAAAAATGTCCTGTCTTGGGTCAGTTAGGATCACCACTTATTTTAAGAATAAGAAATGTCAGAATAGTTGTAGAGAATGATTTATTTCAGCTTTTATTTCTTTCATCACATAACCAGTCGGTCAGAAGATTACATACACTCAATTAGTATTTGGTAGCATTGCCTTTAAATTGTTTAACTGGGTTCAAATGTTTCAGGTAGCCTTCCACAAGCTTCCCACAATAGGTTGGCTGTATTTTGGACCATTCCTTCTGACAGAGCTGCTGTAACTGAGTCAGGTTTGTAGGCGTCTTTAATCGCACACAGTTATTCTGTTCTGCCCACAAATGTTATATAGGATTGATGGCCACTCCAATACCTTGACTTTGATGTCCTTAAGCCATTTTGCCACAACTTTGGGAGTATGCTTGGTGTCATTGTTCATTTGGAAGACCCATTTGAGAACAAGCTTTAATTTCCTGACTGATGTCTTGAGATGTTGCTTCAATATATCCACATAATTTCCCTACCTCATGATGCCATCTATTTTGTGAAGTGCACCAGTCCCTCCTGCAGCAAAGCACCCCCACAACATGATGCTGCCACCCCTGTGCTTCACGGTTGGGATGGTGTTCTTCGACTTGCAAGCCTCCACTTTTTCCTCCAAACATAACGATGGTCATTATGGCCAAACAGTTCTATTTTTGTTTCATCAGACCAGAGGACATATCTCCAAAAATTACGATCTTTGTCCCCATGTGCAGTTGCATCCCGTAGTCTGGCTTTTTTATGTCGGTTTTGGAGCAGTGTCTTCTTCCTTGCTGAGCGGCCTTTCAGGTTATGTTGATATAGGACTCGTTTTACTGTGGATATAGATAATTTTGTACCTGTTTCCTCCAGCATCTTCACAAGGTCCTATGCTGTTGTTCTGGGATTGATTTGCACTTTTCGCACCAGAGTACGTTCATCGCTAGGAGAGAACGCGTCTCCTTCCTGAGCGGTATGACGGCTGAGTGGTCCCATGGTGTTTAAACTTGCATACTATTGTTTGTACAGATGAACGTGGTACCTTCAGGCGTTTTGAAATTGCTCCCAAGGATGAACCAGACTTGTGGAGGTCTACAATTTTTTTTCTGAAGTCTTGGCTGATATCTTTTGATTTTCCCATGACGTCAAGCAAAGAGGCACTGAGTTTGAAGGTAAGCCTTGAACTACATCCACAGGTACACCTCCAAATGACTCAAATTATGTCAATTAGCCTATCAGAAACTTCTAAAACCATGACATCATTTTCTGGAAATTTCCAAGCTGTTTAAAGGCACAGTCGACATAGTGTAAACTTCTGACCCACTGGAATTGTGATACAGTGAATTATAAGTGAAATAATCTGTCTGTAAGCAATTGTTGGAAAAATGACTTGTGTCATGCACAAAGTAGATGTCCTAACCGACTTGCCAAGCCTATAGTTTGTCAACAAAAAAATTTGTGGAGTGGTTGAAACTAGTTTTAATGACTCCAACCTAAGTGTATGTAAACTTCTGACTTCAACTGTTCATATATATAAACAGTACCAGTCAAATGTTTGGACACACCTACTCATTCAAACGGGTTTTCTTTCTTTTTATAATTTTCTACATTGTAGAATAAGAGTGAAGACATCAAAACTATGAAATAACACATATAGAATCATGTAGTAACCAAAACAGTGTTAAACAAATCACAATATATTTGAGATTTTTCTAAGTAACCATCCTTTGCCTTGATGACAGCTTTGCTCACTCTTGGCATTCTCTCAACCAACTTCATGAGCAACGCTTTTCCAACAGTCTTGAAGGAGTTCCCACATATGGGGAGGCAGTGTAGCCTAGTGGTTAGAGCATTGGACTAATAACCGAAAGGTTGCAAGTTCCAATCCCCGAGCTGACAAGGTGCAAAATCTGTCGTTCTGCCCTAGAACAGGCAGTTAACCCACTGTTCCTAGGCCGTCATTGAAAATAAGAATTTGTTCTTAACTGACTTGCATAGTAAAATAAAAGGTATATTGAGCACTAGTTGGTTGCTTTTCCATCACTCTGCATTCCAACTCATTCCAAACCATCTCAATTGGGTTTACCATCAGGATATTTTGGAAGCCAAGTCATCTGATGCTGCACTCCATCACTCTCCTTCTTGGCCAAATAGCCCTTACACAGCCTGGAGGTGTGGGTCATTGGGGCGGCAGTGTAGCCTAGTGGTTAGAGCGTTGGACTAATAACCGAAAGGTTGCAAGTTCTAATCCCCAAGGTACAAAGGCTGTCATTTAAAATAAGAATTTGTTCTTAACTGACTTGCCTAGTCAAATAAGGGTAAAATAAATTTAAAAAATGCTTCATGGTGGAACCACACATGCAGAGATCATTTAATCACTTACTCTGCCTCTCACAAAGACACAGTGGTCAGAGCCAAAAATCTCCAATTTGGACTCATCAGAGCAAAGGACAGATTATTCTTATTGCTGTCCTTTAGTAGTGATTTTGTTGCAGCAATTGGACCATGAAGGCCTGATTCACACAGTCTCCTCTGAACAGTTGATGTTGAAATGTGTCTGTTACTTGAACTCTGTGAAGCATTTATTTAGGCTGCAGTTTCTGAGGCTGGTAACTCGAATGAACTTATCCTCTGCAGCAGAGGTAACTCTGGGTCTTCCTTTCCTGTGGCGGTCCTCATGAGAGACAGTTTCATCATAGTGCTTGAAGGTTTTTGCGACTGCACTTGAAGAAACGTTCAAACTTCTGGAAATGTTCCGTACTGGCTGACCTTCATGTCTAAAAGTAATGATGGACTGTCATTTCTCTTTGCTTATTGGAGCTATTCTTGCCATAATATGGACTTGGTATTTAACCAAATAGGGCCGTCGTCTGTTTATCACCCCTACCTTGTCACAACATAACTGATTGGCTCAAACGTATTAAGAAGGAAAGAAATTCCACAAATTAACTTTTAAGAAGGCACACCTGTTAATTGAAATGTATTCCAGGTGACTACCTCATGAAGCTGGTTGAGAGAATGCCAAGAGTGTGCAAAGCTGTCATCAAGGCAAAGAGTGGCTACTTTGAAGAATCTAAAATCTAAAATCTATTTTGATTTGTTTAACACATGTTTGGTTACTACATGATTCCATGTGTGTTATTGAAGAGGTTGATGTCTTCACTATTATAAATTTGTAAAAAAAAATGAAGAGTTTTTCCTTTGTCATTATGGGGTATTGCGTGTGTATTGAGGGGGTGGGGGGTATTTAATCAATTTTAAAATAAATCTATAACGTAACAAAATGTGGAAAAAGTTAAGGGGTCTGAATACTTTCCAAATGCACCGTACTCTATATATACAAAGTATGTGGACACCCCTTCAAATTAGTGGATTGGCTATTTCAGCTACACCCGTTGCTGATAGGTGTATACAATCCAGCACACAGTCATGCAATTTCTATAGACAAACATTGGCAGTAGAATGGCCTTACTGAAGAGCTCAGTGACTTTCAACGTAGCACCGTCATAAGATGCCACCTTTCCAACAAGTCAGTTAGTTACATTTTTGCCCTGCTAGAGCTGCCCCGGTCAACTGTAAGTGCTCTTATTGTTAAGTGGAAATTAAGTTAAGTGGAGCAACAGCGGCTCAGGCGCGAAGTTGTAGGCCACACAAGCTCATAGAACGGGACCGCTGAGTACTGAACCGCGTAGCACGTAAAATTCATCTGTCCTCGGTTGTAACACTCACTACTGAGTTCCAAACTGCCTCTGGAAGCAATGCCAGCACAATAACTGTTCGTCGGGAGCTTCATGAAATGTGTTTCCATGGCCGTTTAGCCATACACAAGTCTAAGATCACCATGAGCAATGCCAAACGTTGTCTGGAGTGGTGTAAAACTTGCTGGAGTGATGAATCACGCTTCACCATCTGGCAGCCCGACAGACGAACCTGGGTTTGGCGGATGCCAGGAGAACGCTACCTGCCCTAATGCATAGTGACTGTAAAGGAGGAGGAATATTGGTCTGGGGCTGTTTTTCATGTTTGGGCTGGGCCCCTTAGACCCAGTGAGGGGATATCTGAACGCTCCAGCATACAATGGCATTCTAGATGATTCTGTGCTTCCATCTTTGTGGCAACAGTTTGGGGAAAGCCCTTTCCTGTTTCAGCATGACAATGGACCCGTGCATAAAGTGAGGTCCATACAGAAATGGCTTGTCGAGATCAGTGCGGAAGAACTTGACTGGCCAGAGCCCTGACCTCAACCCCAGTGAACACCTTTGGGAGATATTTGATCTCCGATTGCAAGCCAGGACTAATCGCCCAACATTAGTGCCCGACCTCACTAATGCTGCTGTGGCTGAATGGAAGCAAGTCCACGCAGCAATGTTTCAACATCCAATGGAAAGCCTTCCCAGATAAGTGGAGGCTGTTATGGCAGCTAAAGGGGGGACCAACTCCATATTAATGCCCATGATTATGGAATGAGATGTTCCACGAGCAGGTGTCCACATACTTTTGGTCATGTAGTTTAAATTAAGAGGTGAAGAGGTCAGCTAGGACACTGGACAGATATAAATAAACAAGTGAAGAGGTCAGTTAGGACACAGAAAAAAGGGATGTCAATTACCCCTCCCATTCTGTTACTGTTAAGTGGAAGACATTACATCAAACATATTTTAGAGTTCAATCAGATTTCATGCCATGAGTAAAATTAGAGTGTACATTTGCTGAAAACTGTTGATTGTGTAAAATGGTTTGTGCTGTTCCCAGCATTTGTTTTGTTGATTCACTTTATTTACATCTGTGGTCTCACACCTCTCATTTTCTTACAGTCTCTTCTTAAATAAAGGCAAACATTTGACAGAATACACATGAACAAATACCTATACTGTATAAAGAAAGACTCGATCTCTGGACAATATTTTTCTCATTTCACGTTTCAGGTGGACCTGTTTGGTATTATCAAGGTTTTATTCAAAAATGATTTGGGATTTAGAGCTCAATAGAGGAAAGGACAGAAAGGGCTCTATTCAATCCGCCAAGCTGAAGATCCGCTTTATAGTGCCATTGACAATTAAAGGCAATGTTCCCGTGGTCGCGGAGACCGTATTCAAGGTCAACGATGCATATGTTGGCTCAATCGGAAATGACTTGTTATGTTGACGCTGTTAAAACGTTCAAATGTTTAACGCTCCTCTTCCACGATACTTTGGCTCTAAGAGGGAGACATCTGGAGCAGACAAAGAAAACAATTTCACATGTACAAAAGGCCTACATAAAGTGAAAGAGAAGGTGAAGGTCTTGTAAAGAACCAACCCACACATGGACTGATTAAATCTAAAGTGGACACTAGGTAGGTCTCCAAATAGATTGGTGGAGCAGATTGGATCTGTGAAAATCACTCATCAGCATGAAGTGTCGCCCCTTGATCCATTCAAGAAGGCCATATCCATAGTGAGATGGGTTGGGACACTTCAGGGGGTCCTGATTTCGAGTCGTGGTATGAGCTGAATCAGGGGGAAGCGGTACTCGCTAAGCGAGCATTGTGGCATCCTTAACATGGGCACTGGAGCAAATGGCTGAAAAACAACAGCTTGCACCCGGAAAGTAGTGCAATATAACTACTGTAATACAACTGAATGTAATTTTTCAGGATTTTTACCAACATTTCATAGTAGGCCCCATCATACATGCGAGTTATGTATTTGTCCTCACCCCCCAAAAGCATAGATTGATCAATAAAGACACCTTTGTGTAAAATGACTTATAAGCCTCATTTAATGTATTTGAACTATTTCACGCAAATTTATATTCATGTATGTATGTTGATGTGTTCATTTAGCCTGTTGCACAAGCATATCAGACTCCTCGGATGTCTCTGATTGATGGAAGGCTACAATAACCAATGAGATTTGGGACCTCCCCTGATGTTTCTGAAGCTGCTGAGGGAACTTTATGAACCTGAGCCGCGGTGCACCGGTATATGGCCCGTGATATGAGCGGCCAAAAGCGGTGAGGGAGGAGCGCCCTTCTCAAATGCAACAGTAATCTGCACCGCTTGGTTAGGTTGTCAACAAGGCAGCATGGTACATCTTCCAGAAACATATAATATATATTTTCATATAATATATATTTTCTGTGAAACATATGGTAGAATGTTCAAACTAGTTTTCATTGGGAAGGCAGATAAAGCATTTTTTTTAAAGCAATCCTTTTTTAATGTGAAAACACAGATTCCTACTCATTACTCAACATGCCTAATATAGCCTAGGCTACATTACTTTTGTTTTGAGCCGATTTCTCGAGTGGACTTTGAACTGGGCACCTGGCTCACACCCAGGAGGCAGACCGGTTCCAAAACGAATGCTATCGTTTTACAAACCGTTGATAACCTAGGCCAGATAATCGAATCCCCTCATTGTCAACACAAATATGGAAAATGGCCGCGTGCATCTCCGCTACTTCAAAACAAGCTATTCACTATTAACAATACAATTAAACAATTTAACATAATTTTTAGAAACGCCACTGAACAGGGGGACATTTGAATATGAGTTTTAGCAAGTAGTTTTTCCCTCCGTGATGCTCAATAGTTGAAAGATGGCAAGACTTTCAATAGTTTCTTTGAGGAAACTTTTTGTTTTCTTCCTCTGCCTATCAGCTGTACTTTTCCTTCTGATTACTCTGCAGGTATTTATCGTTACAGTGACATGAACGAAAAGTATCGAGGTCGAACAGAAACACTGTCAGTTGTACACGACAGTAGTGACCTTTTCACGCCAATGGTTTCCACCGTTGTGAAATGTATCCATTTTTCTCCAGAGCTCGAGGAGTGCTTACATTGTGTCTTCAAGAACGTGCCACTATATATAATAACAAACGCCGCTTTGCACGCACACATTTGCATATAGAGAGTTGTGTTGATTAATATATTTTGTTTGCAGGCAGAAACGCAATATATTCCATCCCCAATCTCTGTTCCTAGGTCTGTTTGGTCTATCTGACTAATACTGGGATGAAAACTAGAATCTCTTTCACCTCTGGTATTTCCTTATCTTTTCCCACCTGGTTAACCATCTCAATCCCATACCAGTAACTGGTATATTCCAGAATGCATGGAATTAGATGTCTATTGGTATTTTTAAACTCATTAATTTAGCTATACATGCATTATTGTATGTATTAGCATCATACTTTTGTGGGGTTTTACTGTCAGGCTGCATGTGTGTGTTTATGCTGAGGTGCATGCTATTGCATGCATTGCACATCTTCATGAAAATGACCACAACCGGAATCGTTCAAAATCCATATACTTCCTAAACAGTGTGGTGTCAAAAAGGTGGTCTACATTTCCCAAAATATACTATATATATTTTCTGTCTTTGCATAGGTGGTGGTGGAGCTTGGTCAGTTTGAAAGGACAGTACACATCCTCCCTCCAAGGGACCTACACGAGTCAGACTGGAGACATCGTTTACATGGCAGCGGACTGTTGGCCAGTGAGAGAACGTCCCCTGGGGGACCAGAGGGCCAGTACCCTTACATTGTATGGTGGTCCCCACTAACAGGAGAGATTGGCCGACTAGGAGAGTGTGGGACAAACAAGTGCTTCTTCACCATCAACAGGACCCTCTACTCTCACCCATCTACACAGGCATTCCTTTTCTATGGTGAGACTTTTATTTTTTATTAATTTGTTGAAACTATAGGAACATCTGAAAATTAGAAAATGTACAATGTATGGGCCTGTATAGTTCCTGAAGTTCAGTGTAAATCATTATCTTAACTTGGTATGGTGTTTGATATAGATTAATTGTTTGTTTTCATGATACTTAGCCTAGTTGACAAGAGGCTTGAAGGAGGACAAGATGTAGTACATTGTTACAGTCAAGTGAAAACTGATTAGGCCATCTTTCTTGTGGTGTAATCATATACATGGATGGTTTGTTATACCATTAGCATCCTCTGATTCTTCAATTGATGTCATACTTGACAGTCAGGATGGAACCGGGTTTTTTGATTTGAGTAAACATAATCAAATGTACACTAGAGGGAGCCATTGTTGTGTAGGTTCAAGCTGAAGAGAAGGCCCTGGTATTGCAGCTGTAAGTAACTCTGTTGGTTCAACTGGTTCCAAGTAAATAGTTTACCCTAGAGCACCTAATTGTGAAACAGTGATTGGTGATAGATAATATTTGCATATCCTGTAGGCCTGCCTTATGTGTATAGCTTTAAAAACTCCTGATGGCAATTGCAATGCAATTTAATGTATGTTCAGAATCACATTTGGTTCTTACAGTTAACTCCAATGAACTTATCAAATAAAATGTTATTTGTCACATGATTCGAATACAACAGGTGTAGACCTTACTGTGAAATGCTTACTTATAAGCCCTTAACCAACAATGCAGTTCAAGAAATAGACTTAAAAATATTAAATATATAATAAATAATAATAAAATATTTACTAAATAAAATAAAGTAAAAAAATATCTCATCAATCAAAAAGTAACACAATACATTTACATAACAGTAACAAGGCTCTATACAGGTGTACCGGTACTGAGTCAATATGCAGGGGTACAAGTTGGTCGAGGTAATTTGTAACGTGACTATGCATAGATAATAAACAGCGAGTAGCAGCAGTGTCAAAACAAAGGGGGGTCAATGTAAATAGTCCCAGTGGCCATTTGATTAGTATAGTTGTTCAGCAGTCTTATGGCTTGGGGATAGAAGCTGTTTAGGAGCATTTTGGTCCAAGACTTGGCACTCTGGTACCATTTGCCGTGCGGCAGCAGAGAGAACAGTCTATGACTTGGGTGAATGGAGTTTTGGAAAAAAATGTAGGCCTTCCTCTGACACCGCCTAGTATATAGGTCCTGGATGTCAGGAAGCTTGGCCCCAGTGATGTGGGGTGACAGGGTAGCCTAGTGGTTAGAGCGTTGGACTAGTAACCGGAAGGTTGCAAGTTCAAACCCCTGAGCTGACAAGGTACAAATCTGTCGTTCTGCCCCTGAACAAGCAGTTAACCTACTGTTCCTAGCCCGTCATTGAAAATAACAATTTGTTCTTAACTGACTTGCCTAGTTAAATAAACGTCAAATTAAAAAAAAAAATGTACTGGGCCGTACGCACTACCCTCTGTTGCGCCATTTGATTAGTTTAGTTGTTCAGCAGTTGCCATACCTGCTCTCAATGGTGCAACTTTTTGAGGATCTGGGGACCCATCCCAAATCTTTTCAGTCTCCTGAGGGGGAAAAGGTATTGTCGTGGCCTCTTCACAACTGTCTTGGTATGTTTTGACCATGATCGTTTTTTGGTGATGTGGACACCAAGGAACTTGAAACTCTCGACCCGCTTCACTTCAGTCCTGTCGATGTTCGGCCCTCCTTTTCCAATAGTCCACGATCAGCTCCTTTGTCTTGCTCACATTGAGAGGTTGGTGTCCTGGCACCACACTGTCACCTATAGGCGGTCTCATCGTTGTCGGTGATCAGGCCTACCACTTTTGTGTCATCAGCGAACTGGTGTTGGAGTCGTGCTTGGCCACGCAGTCATGGGTGAACAGGGAGTACAGGAGGGGACTAAGCACGCACCCCTGAGGTGCCCAAGTGTTGAGGATCAGCATGGCAGATGTGTTGTTGTTTACCCTTACCACCTAGGGGTGGCCCATCAGGAAGTCCAGGATCCAGTTGCAGAGGGAGGTGTTTAGTCCCAGAGTCCTTAGCTTAGTGATGATCTTGGTGGGCACAATGGTGTTGAATGCTGAGCTGTAGTCAATGAACAGTATACTCACATAAGTGTTTCTTTTGTCCAGGTGGGAAAAGGCAGTGTGGAGTGTAATTGAGATTGGGTCATCTGTGTATCTGTTGGGGCGGTATGCGAATTGGAGTGCGTCTAGGGTTTCTGGCATGATGGATGTGAGCCATGACCAGCCTTTCAAAGCACTTCATGGCTACCGACATAATCATTTAGGCAGGTTACCTTCGCTTTTTTGGGCACAGGAACTAGGGTGGTCTGTTTGAAACAGGGAGAAGTTGAAAATGTCAGTGAAGGCACTTGCCAGTTGGTCGGCTAGTTGAGAACAAGTTCTCATTTGCAACTGCG
Organism: Oncorhynchus masou masou; assembly: GCF_036934945.1. Taxonomy (NCBI): domain Eukaryota; kingdom Metazoa; phylum Chordata; class Actinopteri; order Salmoniformes; family Salmonidae; genus Oncorhynchus; species Oncorhynchus masou. The sequence goes on along the minus strand of NC_088239.1, from coordinate 78,597,518 downwards.
ACCTGGCCAAGATAAAGCATAGCAGTGTGAACAGACAACACAGAGTTACACATGGAGTAAACTATTAACAAGTCAATAACACAGTAGAAAAAAAGAAAAAAAAGAGAGTCTATATACATTGTGTGCAAAAGGCATGAGGAGGTAGGCGAATAATTAAAATTTTGCAGATTAACACTGGAGTGATAAATGATCAGATGGTCATTAACAGGTAGAGATATTGGTGTGCAAAAGAGCAGAAAAGTAAATAAATATAAACAGTATGGGGAAGAGGTATGTGTCTCTGTGTGTGGAGTAAAGGTGGTCTAGAGTAATTTTTTTCCTCATGTGACACATGTGACATGCTGGTAGAAATGAGGTAAAACTGATTTGTTTGCCTGCATTAAAGTCCACGGCCACTATGAGTGTTGCCTCTGGATGTGCATTCTATTGTTTACTTATGGCCTTATACTGCTCATTGAGTGTGGTCTTAGCGCCAGCATCGGTTTGTGGTGGTAAATAGATGGCTATGAATAATATAGATATTGTGGTCTACAGCTTATCATGAGGTACTCTACCTCAGGCGACTAGTACCTTGAGACTTCCTTAATGTTAGACATCGCGCACAAGCTGTTGTTGACAAATAGACACATCTTATCAGACGTAGCTGCTCTGTCCTGCCGAAACACGGAGAAGCCAGACAGCTCTGTATTATCCACATCGTCGTTCAGCCAAGTCTCTGTGAAACATAAGGTATTACAGTTTTAATATCCCCTTAGTCTTAATCGTAGATCATCCAGTTTGTTTTCCAATGATTGTACGTTGGTTGATAATTGACTCGCCAACAAGTTTTCACACCCAGACCTCCCCCTCTGTATTTCCATCTTCACGCAAATTACGGAGATTTGGGCTTGGTCTCTGGGGAATTTTATTTAAAAACTAAAATATTTAACCTTTATTTATTGACTAGGCAAGTCAGTTAAGAACAAATTCTTATTTACAATGACAGCCTACCAACACTCAAAAGGCCTTTTTATCCCAGGGCCTGGGATATATATATATATGACAAAACACACACTTCATTCATTCACTGCCTACAAGGCCAGCTTCCTGGAGTCGCTTATTCACTGTTGACCTTGAGACTGGTGTTTTGCGGGCAGCTAGTTTCTCAAACTAGACATTCTAATGTACTTGTCCTCTTACTCAGTTGGACTACTGGGCCTCCCACTCCTCCTCTTTCTATTCTGGTTAGGGCCAGTTTGCGCTGTTCTGTGAAGGGAGTGGTACACAGCGTTGTACCAGATCTTCAGTTTCTTGGCAATTTCTCGCATGGCATAGCATTCATTTCTCAGAACAAGAATAGACTGACGAGTTTCAGAAGAAAGTTCTTTGTTTCTGGCCATTTTGAGCCTTTAAACGAACCCACAGATGTTGATGCACCAGATACTCAACTAGTCTAAAGAAGGCCAGTTTTATTGCTTCTTTAATCAGAACAACAGTTTTCAGCTGTGCTAACATAACTGCAAAATTATAAACTTTGAATAGCTAACACAACGTGCCATTGGAACACAGGAGTGATGGTTGCTGATAATGGGCCTATGTAGATATTCCAGCTGCAATAGTCATTTACAACATTAACAATGTCTACACTGTATTTCTGATGAATTTGATGTTATTTTAATGGACAAAAAAGTTACTTTTCTTTCAAAACAAGTGACCCAAAACTTTTGAATGGTTGTGTATATCTTATTATTACTGTAATATTAACCTTCTCATTGAGGATTTCCTATATATATCTAATTATTACTGTAATTTTAACCTTCTCATTGAGGATTCCCTATATTTATCTTATTAGAGTAATATTAACCTTCTCATTGAGGATTTCCTATATACACTGCTCAAAAAAATAAAGGGAACACTTAAACAACACAATGTAACTCCAAGTCAATCACACTTCTGGCTGATGTTTTGGTCACTTTTGAATGCTGGCGGTGCTTTCACTCTAGTGGTAGCATGAGACGGAGTCTACAACCCATTACAAGTGGCTCAGGTAGTGCAGCTAATCCAGGATGGGACATCAATGCGAGCTGTGGCAAGAAGGTTTGCTGTGTCTGTCAGCGTAGTGTCTAGAGCATGGAGGCGTTACCAGGAGACTGGCCAGTACATCAGGAGACGTGGAGGAGGCCGTAGGAGGGCAACAACCCAGCAGCAGGACCGCTACCTCCGCCTTTGTGCAAGGAGGAGCAGGAGGAGCACTGCCAGAGCCCTGCAAAATGACCTCCAGCAGGCCACAAATGTGCATGTGTCTGCTCAAACGGTCAGAAACAGATTCCATGAGGGTGGTATGAGGGCCCGACGTCCACAGGTGGGGGTTGTGCTTACAGCCCAACACCGTGCAGGACGTTTGGCATTTGCCAGAGAACACCAAGATTGGCAAATTCACCACTGGCGCCCTGTGCTCTTCACAGATGAAAGCAGGTTCACACTGAACACATGTGACAGATGTGACAGTCTGGAGACGCCGTGGAGAACGTTCTGCTGCCTGCAACATCCTCCTGCATGACCGGTTTGGCGGTTGGCCCTGGGTTCCTCCTAATGCAAGACAATGCTAGACCTCATGTGGCTGGAGTGTGTCAGCAGTTCCTGCAAGAGGAAGGCTTTGATGCTATGGACTGGCCCGCCCGTTCCCCAGACCTGAATCCAATTGAGCACATCCTGGGACATCATGTCTCGCTCCATCCAGCAACGCCACGTTGCACCACAGACTGTCCAGGAGTTGGCGGATGCTTTAGTCCAGGTCTGGGAGGAGATTCCTCAGGAGACCATCCGCCACCTCATCAGGAGCATGCCCAGGCGTTGTAGGGCGGTCATACAGGCACGTGGAGGCCACACACACTACTGAGCCTCATTTTGACTTGTTTTAAGGACATTACATCAAAGTTGGATCAGCCTGTAGTGTGGTTTTCCACTTTAATTTTGACTCCAAATCCAGACCTCCATGGGTTGATGTCAGCACATTCAACTACTACTACTAAATATTTTTTTACTCTATTTCGTGAACTGTATTATTGGTTAAGGGCTTGTAAGTAAGCATTTCACGGTAAGGTCTGTGACGAATAGAATTTGATTTGATAATAACCTTCTCATTTAGGATTTCCTATATATATCGACAGCCTAGAAGAGGACAGAAGTGCACCCAATTTAAGAAGATATCCGAGACACATTGATTTGTACATTTCTGATGACAACAAAATACCTGGCATCTCCTATTATAAACACTGCAAGGCAGAAAGACAGACAACTGTTACTTCATCATTGTTCAGATCCCAGAGTAATATGTCTGTCATCTTAGACAAGGAAGAATATAAAACATATTTTATGTTAATCTACTCTACCTATTACCTATGTAATAAGCAAAATGGTCAGCATTGCATTCGATGTGCTGACCTTTCACATTCAAGACATATAAACTCTATACTAATGTCTCCCCTTTCCAACCTTCTTGAATCAAACAAGGCACCGATTTCAACATCGAGAGTCTTCCTCTGCCGAGGAGAGAGCACCACCAGTGGGCCTTGTTTCACGAGGAGTCGCCCAAAAACAACTACAAGCTCTTCCACGAGCCCGTCATCACCCTCTTTAACCACACGGCCACCTTCAGCCAGCACTCCCAGCTGCCCCTCACCTCCCAGTACCTGGAGAACCTGGAGGTCCTGACCTCCCAAACCTACCTGGTGTCCCTCAACCAGAAGAACGAGCTGAGGAAAACACTAGCCCCGGTGGTGTACGTCCAGTCAGACTGCGACCCTCCGTCGGACCGGGATGCCTATGTGAGTGAGTTAATGAAGCACATCAGGGTTGATTCCTATGGACAATGCCTCCACAACAAAGACCTGCCTTCCCATCTGAGGGACTCGATTGCCATGGAGGAGCAGGCCTTCTACCAGATCCTGGCCCAGTACAAATTCATTCTGGCCTTTGAGAACGCCGTCTGTGACGACTACATCACCGAGAAACTATGGAGGCCTCTCAAGCTTGGGGTGGTTCCTGTGTATTATGGTGCTCCCAATGTTCGGCAATGGCTGCCGAGCAACAGTAGTGCGGTTGTAGTCGACCCAGACGAGCCCCCTGAAAAACTGGCTCTGTATCTGAAGAGACTAGATGAGGACGACAAGGAGTATGCCACTTATCTGGAGTGGAAGTTGAAGCGTGAAGTCTCCAACCTGGAATTGGTAAAGGAGATGAAGGAACGCCCATGGGGAGTCCAGGATCTGACACAGGAGAACTACATAGATGTGTTTGAGTGCATGGTGTGCAGCAGGGTGTGGGAGAACATCGACAGACAGAAAAAGGTAACAAGAACTGAACTGTTTTATTTGTGACATCTAATGATAAGGTTGCTAATTCCTTTTGACTACAATTTACTTGGTGTGTCAATGGTTTTGACAATATGATTAGTTTGACTGTAAATTGTTGATTATACAGATTCTTAATTTGGATCACCATTAGCTGACTCCATCATGACAGCTAGTTATCCCATGGTCCATACACACAATAAAAAATACATTCGGCTTTAAATTATAAACATTACAAGACTGTAACACAATATTGTGTTAATAATAATAATATTCAAGCTGGTATGAAATAGACCTGCACCAGTATTGTGTTTTTCTAGTGTGCCAATATAGTAACATTTCTGCTTCCCAAACAGGGCCTTGTTCCTAAAACCTGGCAAGCAGAGGGAAACCACCTAAAGTGTCCACTTCCGAGGATATTTGACTTTGCTTCAGGCCCTAGAAAGCGGACATCTTTGCGAGGAATTTGGACGGCCAGTTACGAGCAGTCCAAGAAAGAGGCTAGGGCATTGCGTCACTTGGCTGAGAGGAACAGGAATTTCACTGTGGAGCAGTACTGGAAGGAGGTATTCACTGACTAAAACCCTACTACAACTAAAACACTATAATTCACATAGAAAGGACCCTTGTTGTGATACAGTGTCATTTTTCTATGGCCACCCAGTGCTTTGGTGGTGTGTCAAAGATCAGAAGCACTATGAAAATGACAATGGTCCACATATGATGACTCATGGTTGAACATGACAATCACACAATAACCTTTGATCAATATATTTCATATCTTTAATATTTCAAAAGCTTGCTGTATAGCTATTGAAATCAACCATAGTTTTGACGACCAAAAAATAAAAAAATGTGATTGATTCTAAAAGTGAGAGAATGTCTGGTCTTTCTAACGAAACCTTCCTTAATCTTCCTTAAACCAAATTCCTTCAGGAGTCTACACCTCTGTCACGTTCAGGAATTACCATACAGCTTTTATCTTGTTTTTATTATGTTTTTTTGTTAACTTTGCATTGCATTTTTTTTAAACTCTATTAAAATGGTCATAAGAAAACATTTACTTTCCATGTTCTATACTGAACAAAAATACCTTAAAAAAAAGGTGGATCAGAAAACCAGTCAGTATCTGGTGTGACCACCATTTGCCTCATGCAGCGTGACATCTCCTTTGCATACAGTGTCTACAAAAAGTATTCAGACCCCTTGACTTTTTCCACATTATGTTACGTTATGGTGTTGCTGATTGTGTTGCTGGTTATTGGAGGGAACCGGAACACGCTGTTGTACACAACGATCCAGAGTATCCTCAATGGGTAACATGTCTGAGTATGCAGGCCATGGAAGAACTGAGACATTTTTAGCTTCCAGGAATTGTGTACAGATCCTTGCGACATTGGGCCATGCATTATCATGCTGAAACATGAGGTGATGGAGGCAGATGAATGGCACGACAATGGGCCTCAGGATCCCATCATGGTGTCTCTGTGCATTCAAATTGCCATCGATAAAATGCAATTGTGTTTGTTGTTCGTAGCATTAACAAGTTGGCGCCGACTGATGGCGCCGATTATTTCTTACATTGTTAGCCCAGAAAATGTTAATACATACAGCCAAGATATCAGAGTGATGTCAACTTACCAACATTTCGACCAGGAATATGACCTTCCAGGACAATGGATCTAATCCCAGAGGCCGACCCAAAACAACGTCGCCACAGAAGAGGTAGATGGAGCAGCCTCCTGGTCTGACTTTATAGGCGTGCACACCACCCACCGCTTGCGATTATATTACTTGCCAATGTTCAGTCTCTAGACAACAAGGTAGACATAATTAGGGCAAGGATTGCTTTCCAGAGAGACATCAGAGATTGTAAAATTCTCTGTTTCACGGAAACATGGCTCTCTCGGGATATGTTGTCGGAGTCGGTACCGCCACTGGGATTTTTTTTTTAACCTTTATTTTACTAGGCAAGTCAGTTAAGAACAAATTCTTATTTTCAATGACGGCCTAGGAACAGTGGGTTAACTGCCTGTTCAGGGGCAGAACAACAGATTTTGTACCTTGTCAGCTCGGGGATTTGAACTTGCAACCTTTCGGTTAAGAGTCCAATGCTCTAACCACTAGGCTACACTGCCGGATTCTTCATGCGTCGCGGCCACAGAAATAAACAACTCTCTGGGAAGAATGACAGGGGTGTATGCTTCATGATTAACGACTCATGGTGTAATCGTAACAACATACAGGAACTCAAGTCCTTTTGTTCACCTGACCTAGAATTCCCCACAATCAACTGACGACCATATTATCTCCCAAGAGAATTCTCGTTGGTGATTATCACAGCCGTGTATATCCCACCCTCAAGCCAATACCACGACTGCCCTCAAGGAACTTCACTGGACTCAATGCAAACTGGATGCCATATATACTGAGGCTGCATTTACTGTAGCTGTGGAAATTTGAGAACAAGGCTACCTAAATTCTACCAGCATATTGATTGTAGCACTCATGCTGGCAATACACTGGATCACTGCTACTCTTCCGTGATGCATACAAGGCCCTCCCCCGCCCTCCCTTCAGTGAATCTGACCACGACTCCATTTTGCTACTACTGTCCTATAGGCAGAAACTCAAACAGGATGTGCCCGTGACAAGAACTATTCAACTCTGGTTTGACGAATCGGCTTCAAGATTGTTTTGAACACGCGGACTGGGAAATGTTCCGGGCAGCCTCAGAGAATAACATCGAATTATACAATGATTTGGTGAGTGAGTTTATAGGGAAGTGCATTGGCGATAATGTGACTATTAACCTACCCTAACCAGAAACCATGGATAGATGGCGGCATTTGCGCAAAACACCGCATTTAACCATAGAAAGATGACTGGGAATATGACCAAATACAAACAGTAGTTATTCCCTCCACAAGGTAATCAAATAAGCAAAATGTCGGTATCGGGACAAAGTGGAGTCACAATACAACGGCTCAGATACGAGACGTATGTGGCAGGGCCTACAGGCAATCACGGACTACAAAAAGAAAACCAGCCACGTCACGGACATCAATGTCTTGCTTCCGGACAAACTAAACACCTTCTTTGCCTGCTTTGAGGATAATACAGTGCCACAGACGCAGCCCGCTACCAAGGACTGCGGGCTCCCGCTCTCCTTCTCCGACGTGAGTAAGACATTTAAACGTGTAATCCCTTGCAAGGCTGCCGGCCCAGACGGCATCCCTAGCCGCGTCCTCAGAGCATGCACAGACTAGCCAGCTGGTGTGTTTACGGACATATTCAATCTCTCCCTATCCCAGTCTGCTGTCCCCACATGCTTCAAGATGGCCACCATTGTCCCTGTACCCAAGAAGGCAAAGATAACTGAACTAAATGACGATCGCCACGTTGTACTCACTTCTGTCATCATAAAGTGCTTCAAGGATCATATCACCTCCACCTTACCTGCCACCCTAGACCCAATTCAATTTGCATACCGCCCCAATACGTCCACAGACGATGCAATCGCCATCACACTGCACACTGCCCTATCCCATCTGGACATTAGGAATACCTATGTAAGAATGCTGTTCATTGACTACAGCTCAGCATTCAACACCATAGTACCCTCCAAGCTTATCAATAAGCTTGAGGCCCTGGGTCTCAACCCCACCGTGTGCAATTGTGTCCTGGACTTTCTGACGGGCCGCCCCCAGATGATGAAGGTAGGAAACAACATCTCCACTTTGCTGATCCTCAACACTGGGGCCCCACAAGGGTGGGTGCTCAGCCCCCTCCTGTACTCCCTGTTCACCCATGACTGCGTGGCCATGCACGCCTAAAACTCAATCATCAAGTTTGCAGACGACACAACAGTAGTGGGCTTGATTACCAACGATGACGAGACAGCCTACAGGGAGGAGGTGAGGGCACTCGGAGTGTGGTGTCAGGAAAACAACCTCTCATTCAGTGTTAAAAAAAACAAAGAAGATGATTGTGGACTTCAGGAAACAGCAGAGGGAGCACCCCCTATCCACATCAACAGGACAGCAGTGGAGAAGGTAAGAACGTTTTAAGTTCCCCGGCGTACACATCACTGACAAACTGAAAAGGTCCACCCACACAGACAGTGTGGTGAAGAAGGTGTAACAGCGCCTCTTCAACCTCAGGAAGCTGAAGAAATTTGGCTTGTTACCTAAAAACCTCACAAACTTTTACAGATCCACAATTGAGAGCATCCTGTCGGGCGGTGTCCACGCCTGGTATGGCAACTGCACCAATCTCAACAGCAAGGCTCTGCAGAGGGTGGTATGGTCTGCACAATGCATCACTGGGGGCAAACTACCTGCCCACCAGGACACCAACAGCACCCGATGTGACAGGAAGGCCTTAAAGATCATCAAGAACAACAACCACCCGAGCCACTGCCTGTTCACCCCACTACATCCAGAAGGCGAGGTCAGTACAGTTGCATCAAAGCTGGGACCGAGAGACAGAAAAATAGCTTCTATTTCAAGGCCACCAAGACTGTTACACAGCCATCACTGACACAGAGAGGCTGCTGCCTACACACAGACTCGAAATCATTGGCCACTTTAATAACTGGATCACTAGTCACTTTAATAATGCCACTTTAATAATGTAAACGTATCTTACATACTCATCTCATGTATATACTGTATTTTATACCATCTATTGGATCTTGCCTATGCCGCTCAGTCATTGCTCATCCATATATTTATATGTACATATTCTTATTCCATCCCTTCAGATTTGTGTGCATTAGGAAGTTGTGGAATTGTTAGATTACTTGTTAGATATTACTGCACTGTCGGAACTAGAAGCACAAGCATTTCACTACTCTCGCATTAACATCTCCTAACCATATGTATGTGACCAATAAAATTTGATTTATGCCTGCCCATACCATACCCCCACCGCCACCATGGGGCACTCTGTTCACAACGTTGACATCAGCAAACCGCTCGCCCAAACAACACCATACATGTGGACTGCGGTTGTAAGGCCGGTTGGATGTACTACTGAATTCTATAAAACGACATTGTAGGTTGCTTATGAAAGACAAATCAACATTAAATTATCTGGCAACAGCGCTGTTGGACATTCCTGCAGTCAGCATACAATTTCCCTTAAAACTTGAGACATCTGTGGCATTGTATTGTGTGACAAAACTACACATTTTAGAGTGGCCTTTTATTGTCTCAAGCACAAGGCGCACCTGTGTAATGATCGTGCTGTTAAAGCAGCTTCTTGATATACCACAGCTGTCAGGTGGATGGATTATCTTGGCAAAGGAGAAATGCTCACTAATAGGGATGTAAACCAATTTGTGCACAACATTTGAGCGAAATAAGCTTTTTGTGCATATGGACAATTTCTGGAATCTTTTTTCAGCTCATGAAACATGGGACCAACACTTTACAATAAACTATTTTTGTAAAGTTTATTGAATTAGCAGAAAGTATACCTTATTTATGTACAGCATAATGGAAGCAAAATGAACAATAACATTTTACAATATTACTATTACAGTAATTTCAAATCAATGGATAACTAAAACTTACAAGTAATTTATCGAATGATATGTACATCGTTGTGTGAAATGGTAACTGCGTGTGTGTTTGTGTGCGTGCGTGAGTCTGTTTGTGTGTGCCTTTCTCTCCCTAGTCTAATGCAGCATACTATTTTACCATAGATAGTCCTTTTTCAACAGCAGTGCAGAGAGAGGACCTATTATCCTATTTCTCACAGATCCCTTTATTTTTATTGGAACACTTCTCATCATTCCACAACCCTGAACGATTCCAGATCTCCCCACAGTCCTGGTCCGTTCCATTGTTGTCGTTGGGCTGCCCTCTCCCCCAATTCGCTGTGGTCAGTGGTGTACCATCCACCCATTTCCAGGTCCCTTCAGTAACTGAGTCAGTAAGACCAATCCAGACATTATTTTTTGTTTGGTACAATCCTTTGATAAATACCTGTTCCTCTTTGCTGTTTATGATCACCAGATCTGCTCCAAACTCTTGGCATTCTTCACTGCTCTGAGTCCAGGTTTTTTTCTCATTGGTGATGTAGTAACAGCTGAATTCAAACTCCCTCCAGCCTTCTGGACAGCGTCTCCCTTTGATCTTCTTGTTCAGGTTTTCTTTCTCCTTCTGTAGCTGGTCTCTCTCGTTAGTCAGGTTGTTGTAACTGGTCGATTGGTTTCTCTGGTAGACAGACAGGCTTATGATCCCAGCCAGTAGGAGAACACACAGCAGCCCCAGACACGCCACAGCAGCTCTGGAGGGTCTCTTCCACCTCTGGAAATATATTGCTCCTTCTCTTGGGCTGGCCCTGAAGGAACTTGAATTGGCATATGTATTTTCATCATTGTCCATCTTGACACACTTCTGCTCAAATACAGTTAACTTCAACTGTTACTTCAGTTCTTACTGTAAGTCTAGTTTTGAGTCAAGAGTCATCCACAGTAATAGTGGACAGGAAACAGGAAATGTACAGTTCCTCAGTGCATGAAAACGCATAATTGTCTTAGAAATGCTGTTGGGTAAATACAACCACTCTCAAATTCAGAGACTGAGTCCATGATGTCGACATGCTTGTTTTAATGTATATTTAAACAAAGTTGTTTATTTACTTTTTATCTTCCTCTTCAGTCATGGTAGGGTTAAACATGATAGGGTTAAACAGTTCTTCTAAACTCTTCAGTCATGATAGGGTTAAACATGATAGGGTTAAACAGTTATTCTAAACTCTTCAGTCATGATAGGGTTAAACATGATAGGGTTAAACAGTTATTCTAAACTCTTCAGTCATGATGGGGTTTAAACATGATAGGGTTAAACAGTTATTCTAAACTCTTCAGTCATGATAGGGTTAAACATGATAGGGTTAAACAGTTATTCTAAACTCTTCAGTCATGATAGGGGTTAAACATGATAGGGTTAAACATGATAGGGTTAAACAGTTCTTCTAAACTCTTCAGTCATGATAGGGTTTAAACATGGTAGAGTTAAACAGTTCTTCTAAACTCTTCAGTCATGATAGGGGTTAAACATGATAGGGTTAAACATGATAGGGTTAAACAGTTCTTTTAAACTCTTCAGTCATGATAGGGGTTAAACATGGTAGGGTTAAACAGTTATTATAAACTCTTCAGTCATGATAGGGGTTAAACATGATAGGGTTAAACATGATAGGGTTAAACAGTTCTTCTAAACTCTTCAGTCATGATAGGGGTTAAACAGTTATTCTAAACTCTTCAGTCATGATAGGGTTAAACAGTTCTTCTAAACTCTTCAGTCATGATAGGGGTTAAACATGATAGGGTTAAACAGTTATTCTAAACTCTTCAGTCATGATAGGGTTAAACATGATAGGGTTAAACAGTTATTCTAAACACTTCAGTCATGATGGGGTTTAAACATGATAGGGTTAAACAGTTATTCTAAACACTTCAGTCATGATGGGGTTTAAACATGATAGGGTTAAACAGTTATTCTAAACTCTTCAGTCATGATGGGGTTTAAACATGATAGGGTTAAACAGTTATTCTAAACTCTTCAGTCATGATAGGGTTTAAACATGATAGGGTTAAACAGTTATTCTAAACTCTTCAGTCATGATAGGGTTTAAACATGGTAGGGTTAAACAGTTATTCTAAACTCTTCAGTCATGATAGGGGTTAAACATGATAGGGGTTAAACATGGTAGGGTTAAACAGTTATTCTAAACTCTTCAGTCATGATAGGGGTTAAACATGATAGGGTTAAACAGTTATTCTAAGCTCTTCAGTCATGATAGGGTTTAAACATGGTAGGGTTAAACAGTTATTCTAAGCTCTTCAGTCATGATAGGGGTTAAACATGGTAGGGTTAAACAGTTATTCTAAGCTCTTCAGTCATGATAGGGTTTAAACATGGTAGGGTTAAACAGTTATTCTAAACTCTTCAGTCATGATAGGGGTTAAACATGATAGGGGTTAAACATGGTAGGGTTAAACAGTTATTCTAAACTCTTCAGTCATGATAGGGGTTAAACATGATAGGGTTAAACATGATAGGGTTAAACAGTTCTTCTAAACTCTTCAGTCATGATAGGGGTTAAACAGTTCTTCTAAACTCTTCAGTCATGATAGGGTTAAACAGTTCTTCTAAACTCTTCAGTCATGATAGGGGTTAAACATGATAGGGTTAAACATGATAGGGTTAAACAGTTCTTCTAAACTCTTCAGTCATGATAGGGGTTAAACATGGTAGGGTTAAACAGTTCTTCTAAACTCTTCAGTCATGATAGGGGTTAAACAGTTATTCTAAACTCTTCAGTCATGATAGGGGTTAAACATGATAGGGTTAAACAGTTATTCTAAACTCTTTAGTCATGATAGGGTTAAACATGATAGGGTTAAACAGTTATTCTAAACACTTCAGTCATGATGGGGTTTAAACATGATAGGGTTAAACAGTTATTCTAAACTCTTCAGTCATGATGGGGTTTAAACATGATAGGGTTAAACAGTTATTCTAAACTCTTCAGTCATGATAGGGTTTAAACATGGTAGGGTTAAACAGTTATTCTAAACTCTTCAGTCATGATGGGGTTTAAACAGTAATACTAAACTCAAAGGGCCATGTTAGTCTAATGATTGTTAAACAGCAAGACCTTTGTTTCTTAATATGATGTACCACTGTGTCCTTTAGAGGGAGCTATAGGGCTTTTAATGAGAAACAGATGAGCATTATATATCTTCAGATTCCAAATAGGATTTTAAGCATGGATCCACATCGCTAGACTGTATTGTTTTACTACAATATGTACCTATTATCCTCATCATTAAACACATTGATTATACTTGCTTACCTGACGGACACCATCTACTAGCCTCCCAGACCTCGTAGGCCAAGGTGCTCTTATGAGCAGATTTATATTGCTTTGTTTTGTATACGGAATTGTGAGGACATATTGGGATGTCACGGTGGGGTATCCCAAAACCATAGAAGGCCCAAAGCATGTTGTTGAACCATTTCTTAGAGGTAAGCCTCTGAAGCACAGAACCTTTTTAATACACCAACAAAGGCACCTAATGCTCATTGACTCTGCAGCCCTGAATGGCCACCGCTCTGCAGAGGGGAAAATATGTACAGTAGAGAGCAGTCTTCTGCTATGTTCTGTCTGATAGATTTATCCTCAGATTAGGTCAGTTTTCCATTCGCTCTCTGTGGTTTCATTTGTTCAGTTCTTGCTCCTCGTACCTGTGGAATTTGCAGCCATTTAACCTTAAGGGTTGGTTTCCCAGACATTAAGACTCGTCCTGGACTAAAAATCACTTTGGAATTAAAATAGTATTTTGGTCCAGTACTAGTCCTAATCTGTGTTCGGGCAGCCCTCTTTAAGGACTGGTTTCCCACTTCTAGATTAAGACTAGTCCTGGACTCTCTCTCCAAAGTTGGAACACAAAATTTGGTTCCAGCAAAGTATGTAAGAATGATGCAACAGATTATCTATTTTAGTGGGTCTTTTTCTTTTGTCGCTCGAAGAAACTGAAGTAATATTGCAATGCCGTTGATCAATATAATTTGTTATCAACTGACATCCCATGTTCATTAAGTAGTTTCACAGTGCCGGACCTGCTAGATAAAGTTAACACCTGAACTTTTCCACAATAATCTTGACTGCAGGATACATTTCAGCAGCAATGTCAGTTTTGAGTCTGATAAATGTAATTCTGGTATTTTCATAGAGTTTTATAACGTCTGCCTGAATAAAACCATGGAGAAGAGGATGAACAACATGTTTACATTATTTCTATGTGATGTATTAATACTCTCTGAACCTCATGTTAACTCTATTCTCACCTTCACCTTTCACCTGATTGATCAGTCACATGCAACCCAAATAAACCTAAAATGAATATCTAAAATGGCTATTTTAATGGCATTTTTGCGCTATTCATCAAATACCTCCAAGCTCGACTTCAAACCACTATTCCTGCAAAGGGTCTGGAACTTACTATAATACACTATATATACAAAAGTATGTGGACACCTCTTCAAATTAGGGGATTGACTATTTCAGCCACACCCATTACTGAGAGGTGTATACAATCGAGCACACAGCCATGCAATCTCCATTGACAAACATTGGCAATAGAATGACCTTACTGAAGAGCTCAGTGACTTTCAACGTGGCACTGTCACAGGATGGCACCTTTCCAACAAGTCAGTTCATCAACTTTCTGTCCTGCTAGAGCTGCCCCGGGTCAACTGTAAGTGCTGTTATAGTGAAGTGGAAACGTCTAGGCGCAACAACGGCTCAGCCATGAAGTGGTAGTCCACACAAGCTCATAGAACAGGACCGCCATTATCTGATCCCGTAGTGCGTAAAAATCATCTGTCCTCGGTTGCAACACTCACTACGGAGTTCCAAACTGTCTCTGGAAACAGCGTCCACACAAGAACTGTTTGTTGGGATCTTTGTGAAATGGGTTTCCATGGCCGAGCACACAAGCATAAGATCACCATGCGAAATGCCACATGTTTGTTGGAGTGGTGTACAGCTCACCGCCATTGGTTCGGGCTAGGCCCCTTAGTAACAGTGAAGGGAAATCTGAACACTACAGCATACAATGACATTCTAGATGATTCTGTGCTTCCAACGTTGTGGCAACAGTTTGGGAAACAGCCTTTCCTGTTACAGCATGACAATGCCCCTGTGCACAAAGTGATGTCCATACAGAAATGGTTTGTCGAGATCAGTGTGGAAGAACTTGACTGGCCTGCACAGAGCCCTGACCTCAACCCCATTGACCACCTTTGGGATGAATTGGAACGCTGACTGCAAGCCAGGCCTAATCACCCAACATCATTGCCTAACCTCACTAATGCACTTGTGGCTGAATGGAAGCCAGTCCCTGCAGCAATGTTCCAACATCTAGTGGAAAGCCTTCCCAGAAGAGGGGAGGCTGTTATAGCAGCAAAGGGGGGACCAACTCCATATTGATGCCCATGATTTTTTGACGAGCAGGTGTGGGGCAGCAAAGCCACTACTCAACACAATACTAAACAGTACATTAACTGAACTTGAATGGTGACAAACGGTGTCCACAAACTGTTAGGACCTACGTAAAGCTGCCCCAACACCTTACCACTGCTACACCTGGCTATCAGTGGAGCCTTGTCTGGACGTGAAACAGTTCATTGAGCCTAATTTACTGCCTTTAAAAAAAAGCATAGCTGATATGCTATGTTAACCAAAAGTGGTTTCTACTGACAATTGAGATGTACAAACTATGGCATAAGGGGATGACGAGTGGATAAGAGGCAATCTGTCATTTTGATTAAGACATTAATGAGCAAGCTAGGATAGACGTAGTCAATGTAACTATTTTCAGCACTTTTGAAATGTACAGCGACAGAATTCAGAACATGGGCTATTCTTCCTGTACAATATTTTATGATGACATTTCTCTAAAACGGGCTATAGGCTACATGTGCACCACCAAGTCAGAACAGTAGGCAAAATGATGAGGGGCTACTAACAGCTTACTACACAATATACACTTTGTATTACCTTCTTAGCTACAGTATACTTTTTCCCTGGCATTTTACATAATTTATTCAGCAGCATGCAAGACATTTTTGGACTCACCTTGCACTGTGCTCAATTGAACAGGAAGGTGGTGCTTTTATCATCGTACTTTGTCATAGGTCTGGCATTCTCTGGATTGATGGTGCTCTCAAGACAACTGGGAACTCGAGAGAAAAAAAACAAGGTTGCATCATGACGTTAGTGATCTTCAGGTCGGAGCTTTAGAAAGAGGCCCGAGTTCCTGACTTGGAGTTAATGTCCTCCTATTTTCCCAAGTTCCCAGTTGTCTTGAGCTCACTGAAAGGCTGAGATTTTCCAATTCTGAGTTCCCAGTTGTCTTGAGCTCACTGAAAGGCTGAGATTTTCCAATTCTGAGTTCCCAGTTGTCTTGAGCTCACTGAAAGGCTGAGATTTTCCAATTCTGAGTTCCCAGTTGTCTTGAGCTCACTGAAAGGCTGAGATTTTCCAATTCTGAGTTCCCAGTTGTCTTGAGCTCACTGAAAGGCTGAGATTTTCCAATTCTGAGTTCCCAGTTGTCTTGAGCTCACTGAAAGGCTGAGATTTTCCAATTCTGAGTTCCCAGTTGTCTTGAGCTCACTGAAAGGCTGAGATTTTCCAATTCTGAGTTCCCAGTTGTCTTGAGCTCACTGAAAGGCTGAGATTTTCCAATTCTGAGTTCCCAGTTGTCTTGAGCTCACTGAAAGGCTGAGATTTTCCAATTCTGAGTTTCCAGTTGTTTTGAAAGGTGCAGAAGTCCTGCTGGATTTACAGCATGGCCAATGTTGAATGTTTATCCTTTAAAGCTTGGAAAAGAGACCCTTAAACCCAGACTTGGACCACACATCCACTTCACTGAATAGCAGGCTAGTGGTTGCTTGGCAATGCTTGCAGTTAGCCACTGATTCCTACCAAACCACTCGTTGTTGAATTTGCTATTTCAAACTTGTGTAATGTTTATGTCCAATGGCCGATGAGCACTGATACGTTTTACTTATAGTTTCTCTACATTCGGCAGGTTGCCTACTGGCTAAAGTGTTGGGCCAGTAATCGCAAGGTCGCTGGATCAAATCCCCTAGCTAACAAGGGAAAAATCTGTTGTTTTACTCCTGAACAAGGCAGTTCACTGTTCCCCGGTAGGCTGTCATTTGTTCTTAACTGACTTGCCTAGTTTAATAATTGTTGACTTGATTCATTATGATGACTGATTTTGAAAGTAAGAATTTGAAAGTATGTTATTTACATGATAAGTCCAATCAAAGCAACTGTAGATAGAACGTGATTTGATGTCATTTTTGTCTGTGGCCAATGACCTTGAGCGTTCTTGGATGGGCACTTCTTTTTTTTAATATATATTTTTTAAACTTTGATTATTGGATTTTCAAGCCAGCATTTACAAGATAATTGCACTTGTACGTTATTTGGTAGTAACATAAAACACAACAAAGACAACAATACATCAAAACAAAGCGTGAGACAGAAATATAACAAAAAAAACAAAGACTAAAAATATATATATTTTGAGACAGTTGTTACAGGTCAACTAGCACAGATAATACAGTCCTCCTAAACATCCGAGATGCTGTGAATACACATATCAGGTCTCTGCACAGGTCTCTGCACAGAATTTGTCTATAGACCCATTGAGTGTGTGTGTTCATTTCTTCCAACTTTATGCAATTCAAAACATGTTTAATCCAAACTGCATGAGACGGGGGTGCAGAGGATTTCCATCTCAGTAAAATTAATCATCTCGTTAAACAAAGTGACGAAGGCAATTACATCCTTATTAATTTTGGTCAGTTGTAATGTGGGTAAGGAAACCCCAAATAATGCAAATAAAGGGTCTGGTTTGATCTGTGTTCTGCTTAATTCTCGGATGGGCACTTCTAATATAGATCTATGGCATCACCCAGGGGGCTTGAATTTTTTTGCTCTGCCTGTAGATTTTGTGGTGACGTAGTGTCCCCATGAGTGACAGAACGCTGAGCCAATTACAGCGCAACAAGACAACATTACGGACCCCTACACTCTGTATTTTCCGCTGGCTGCCCCACCACCACAGAAAGCACTGATCTACGACGAAACTCCTGCATTTTGGAGCTGCATTACTCAAGAAAGCAAAAGAGAGACCATGTTGTATGCGACTTTATTCATTCAAATATCTATATATTTGTTTTTACGTTGTTTGTAAACTGATATGTGACACATATTAATGCCAACATAACATGCAAAACAGGCTACAACAAAAGAATAGATGTATTGTGAGAGTTCAGTGACCAGCCGGAGGAAGACGACAGCACCCTCCTCAGGGGATAGGTACTCAGTGTAAAACCAATTAGTACACACCTGGGCCCACTAATTGCTTTGTGTCTTCCTCTATATAGATGTGCCAGGAGATGAGCTGAGGGAGAATGTGGAATAGAGACGGGGACCTGGGAGAACGTCAGATTTTCCGATCTCAGAGAAAGCTTTGTTTACTGGGGCACCTTGTCTCTCTGTTGACCAAGGCTGGCTTTAGGTAGAGAGAAGTGTTCCTCCTGGAACTATTATGTGTAGTCAATAGTCTAAAGACAGGAGTAGTTGTTTTTTGCCTCCCCTTTTTGGCCACTGCCTTTTGGTCAAAGGTTTAGTTTATGTTTATATGTTACACGGCAGGGCAGCAGGCGGCAGGGTGGCCTAGTGGTTAGAGCCTTGGACTAGTAACCGGAAGGTTGCAAGTTCAAACCCACGAGCTGACAAGGTACCAATCTGTCGTTCTGCCCCTGAACAGGCAGTTAACCCACTGTTCCTAGGCCATCATTGAAAATAAGAATTTGTTCTTAACTGACTTGCCGAGTTAAATAAAGGTAAAAAAATAAAATACACAGGTGTTTGGACGTTACCCTGTACTGGAGTTATTTTGTCGGGCGAAAGTACCTGTTTAGTAAACTTTCACAAGAAAAGGAATCTCAACCACTGCCTCTGTTCATGTCTTGACTCCCCTCCCGCCTGTGTTAGGGCGTTTCGGACAACTGGTGAAGAATACGGGCATCTTGAGGCAAGACCACAAGCTTTCCCTTTTCCGGTGGCTTTGATTTTATTTTTTAAATTTCATCTTTCGGAAGCCTGCTACGCCCGCTGATAGGCATGAGAGAAGAATTGCTACATCAACGGCCTGCGCCATCACCCAACAGGAGACCTTAGACCTCCTCAGGTCCAAAATAGCAGACCGCCGTCTCCCAGGGAACGTAGGATGCCCAATGTCAACGCTCTGATTTCACGTCTGACGGAGGACGACTATGTGAAGGCCCATCTCCTGGCCTTCGAACGAACGGCGCAGAGAGGGAGAGATGGCCTCAGGAAGACTGGGCGGGCCTCCTGGCTCCTGCTCACAGGCAAAGCCCAGGCAGCATACTATGACATTGAGGAAGGGGCTGCCGCGGATTACGCACGTCTAGGTGGAGATTCAGGCCAGCTATCAGCTGAATCCCAGAGACCGGGCCCAAAGATTTCATGACTGGAAGAACGCTGAAGTCACCAAAAGGCCAGCTCTACCAACTTTTCAGTCTGGTAATGGGGTGGTTATGCCCCACAAACTATGGCTGAAATGTTAGAAACCCATAGACAAGTGTTTGAGGGACTTACCCGTTACCATGCAGAGGATAGGCCTTCCTAGATTCGGGAAGCATGGTTTCTCTGGTACGGGAGGAGATCCTGGCCAACCGCCCGGTCTCGAGGCAGGGACCTCTGTAGCCTGCATCCACGGGGACAGCAAACGCTACCCCACAGCCCGAGTCAGCTTCCATACCCCTGCCGGTAAGACCACCCTGAGCGTTGGGGTTGTTCCCCAAATGAAGGTACCAGTGCTACTGGGGAGGAACTGCCCCGTGTTCGAGCTTCTGTGGAGGAAGGCGGGCTGAGGGAGTGGCCCCGATCGAGCACAGAGACTGAACAACTCTAATCGCCAGGCACTGGCGCACTCCGTGTTCCTGGAGACCACGGAGGAAGACACCTTGGAGGGGGATTGAGAGCGACAAGTCCACGAGCTCCAGAGGGAGCAGTTACGTCATCGAGGGATTCATCGAGGGAGAGCACCCTGAGTGGGTTTGGCACAAAGTCATCCGACCTGACCAGGAGTACCCCCTCCCTCACCCCAACACGCAAAACTTCCCCCTGTCGGAAGAGCTATTGGCCCAAGTCAGAAACCGGCCAACACCAGGAACCTGACCTTCACAAGGCGAAGAGGATAGATGGGCAGAATATCATCTCGGAAGGTGAGTTAACTACTCCTTATTACACCATTGGGTGTGTGCTGCCATCCTGTTCGAAGGTAACAGATTATTTTATTTACAATGGTTAAAATGTATTTTCATTGTGTTCCATGGTGTTATTCGCCCCCTATTGGAGCTTTCTGGTACTTAGAAAGACTACGCAAACAGGAAGTAGAGAATTTGTTCTGCACGCATAGAAGCAGCTAAAAACAACGCTACGGTGCAGGTCTTTCAGTGTAGTTATTTCTTGTCACGCTTCAGCCTTGGAAAATATTTGTTTGTAAGTTCGATTCAAGCATTTAGCTAATGATAGTCTTGTTATTGATAGAGTTGCTAACATATCAATGTTGGTTGGTTGCATTTACTCACACAAATTGCAATGCATTTCATGTATGTCGTGAACTGTATTACTTTGCTCGTGTGTCATGCAAACGAATTGTATAATATACAATACTGTAGTTTTGTTACTATTTCTAGTGTAATATGCTTTGTTATTCTACATAGATGGTTGTACATAATTAGAGTAATGAAAGGAGTTAGCCAATTACCATATGAGTAACAATTATCTATATGGTTTGGCCAAACGTAGAGGGGTAGAACAGGAACTGCTACTGGTGCCCCGTTCATACACATGGCCTATACACTAGGGGGCCACCACGCCCAGGAGATGATCACGAACGGTTGCTGGGGCATTTCTATTGGCATGGATTTACCCAAGATGTCGCTAAGTATTGCAAATCTTGTGACACCTGCCAACTCCCTGCTCCCAAGCGAACATACCGTAACCCTCTTATCACTCTCCCAATTATACAGACCCCGTTTGAGCGCATAGCCATGGACCTGGTGGGACCCCTTCCGCATTCGGCATGCAGACATGAGTACATCTTGGTGGTGGTGGACTATGCGATGAAGTTCTCAGAGGCTATTCCTCTGAGGTCGATGGAAACGAAAGCCATAGCAAAGGGACTGTATCTCATGTTGGACAGGCTGTGTGAACGGATTAATAAACCATCAAGAGCATGCTATGCCGGTTGGTGGACTGGGACAGGAAGAATTGGGATATGTTGTCCCATGCTCTGGGAGGTCCTCCAGACGTCCACTGGCTTCTCGCCGTTCGAGCTGCTCTATGGGCGGCCCTGGCGTGGCATCCTTGATTTGGCCAGGAAGGCCTGGGAAAGCCAACCCTGCCAGTACCGTACCTTCATGGAACACATCACATTCATGAAGGACAAAATAGCAGCGATATGGCCGGGGGTGAGGGAACACATGGCCAAAGTGCAGGAAACCCAAGCCTGGGTGTACAATAAAACGGCCCAGCTGCGACAGTTCCGCCCTGAAGATAAGGTCCTCGTCCCCAAGCCGGAACACCGGCTTCAGGCTCGGTGGCATGGCCAATATGTGGTGACAGAGCAAGTCTCCCTGGTAAACTACAGGGTGAGTAGTTAAGGATGACAGCGCCCTCAGCAGATATACCACATAAGCCTGTTGAAAGCCTATGTGGAATGAGAGGTGCAGGTGCTGATGGAACTTAAGGCAGACGGAGAGGAACGACCAACAGAAAAGGTTTTGGCCCCACTCTTATGGCTCAACAGACACAACACCTTGGAAGGATTGTCCACCAGAACCATCGGGTCTTCTCCCCCTTTCGGGGCAGACCTTGCTCTGCAACCGCATAGCCACAGAGCCAGGGAAGAAGGTTCATCTCCAACCCTACAGGGTACCAGAAGCACGCCGGGAGCTGGTACGGAAAGAAAGGAGGAAGATGTTGAAGATGAGGTCATTAAGCCAAGGATGAGGTCACCTGCGAATGGTCCAGCCCTATCGAGCTGGTGCCGAAACCCAGTGGGTCTATTCACTTCTGCAACGATTTCCGAGCCCTCAAAGCCATCTCCAGGTTCGACGCCTACCCCATTCCCGAGGATCGATGAGCTGCTTGGGAAAGCCCGCTATATATCGACCCTCGACCTCACAAAGAGGTACTGGCAGATGCCTCTGGTCCCCGAAGACCGCCACAAAACCTCCTTTGCCACCCCATATGGGCTATTTCAGTACGCAGTTACATCCTCACCAGGCATTCACTGCTGATGACATTGTAATACACAGTGAGGACTGGGAGGACCACCTCCGCCAGCTGCGCTCTGTGCTGGCCAGCCTGGAGGTGGCCGGCCGGACAGCTAACCCAAAGAAGTGCCACCTGGGACTGAATGAGGCTGAATACCTTGGTTACACCATTGGCAGCGGTCTGGTCTAACCACAAGTGGAGAGGACCCGGGCCATCCGGGAGTGGCTGCTGCCCTGGGACAAGAAGGGAGTTCGCTCCTTCCTGGGCCGGGTTACTACAGACGGTTCATCCCAAACTACAACACCATTGCCACCTCACTGACCAACATAACAAAGAAGAGAAACCCGGTGAGTT
The DNA here is from genome assembly GCF_036934945.1 of Oncorhynchus masou masou. Taxonomy (NCBI): domain Eukaryota; kingdom Metazoa; phylum Chordata; class Actinopteri; order Salmoniformes; family Salmonidae; genus Oncorhynchus; species Oncorhynchus masou. The sequence continues at coordinate 78,574,920 of NC_088239.1, read as the reverse complement.
TGGTATGGACATCTGAAGCCAATGGGGAGTTCCTCCACCTCAAGACACACAGCTGAGAACTGGTGTTGAGAGCCCCCGATTTTCAGCAGCCCTTCACTGTTCACACCGACGTCTCCAGCACCGGCTTGGGGGCTGTACTGTCCCAAAGGGACGGGGTGGAGGAACGTCCCGTCCTATACGTAAGCCGCAAGCTGTTCGACCGGCAACGGAAGTATGTGACGATAGAGAGGGAGGCACTGGTAATTAAGTGGGCCCTAGAATACTTGAGGTAGTTTCTCCTTGGGAGGTGATTCTGGCTGGTCACGGATCATGCACCCCTCCAGTTGTTGGCATGGTATCCGAGACACGAACAGCCGAATAACAAGATGTTTCTTGTCGCTCCAACCATTTTAATTTCCTAGGTGGTTCACCGATTGGGGAGAGCACACAGAAATGCAGTCGCGCTATCCCGTCGAGACCCTGAGGCCTCGTCTGACGCACGCCCCTCTGGGTTGATCTTGGGAGGGAAGGCATGTGAGAGTTCAGTGACCAGCCGGAGGAAGAAGACACGACAGCACCCTCCTCCGGGGATAGATGCTCGGTGTAAAGCAAATTAGTAAACACCTAGGCCCACTAATTGCTTTGTGTCTTCCTCTATATAGGTTTGCCAGGAGAGGAGCTGAGGGAGAATAGAGACTGCAACCTGGGAGGACGTCAGATTTTCCTATCTCAGAGAAAGCTTTGTTTACTGGGGAACCTTGTCTCTCTGTTAACTAAGGCAGGCTTTAGGTAGAGCGACGTGTTCCTCCTGTAACTATTATGTATAGTCAATAGTTGATATTGAAATGTATTTTAATTGGTAACTCTGGGTCTTCCTTTCCTGTAGCGGTCCTCATGAGAGCCAGTTTCATCATAGAGCTTAATGGTTTTTGCGACTGCACTTGAAGAAACTTTCAAAGTTCTTTAAATATTCCGTATTGACTGACCTTCATGTCTTAAAGTAATGATGGACTGTTGATTGTCTTCGCTTATTTGAGCTGTTCTTGCCATAATATGGACTTGGTCTTTTACCAAATAGGGCTATCTTTTGTATACCAACCCTACCTTGTCACAACATGTCTGATTGGCTCAAATTAAACAGGAAAGTAATTCCACAAATGAACTTTTATCAAGGCACACTTGTTAATTGAAATGCATTCCAGGTGACTATCTTATGAAGCTGGTTGAGAGAATACCAAGAGTGTGCTAAGCTGTCATCAAGGCAAAAGGTGGCTACTTTGAAGAGTTTTGATGTCGTCACTGTTATTCTACAATGTAGAAAATAGTAAAAATAAAGAAAACCCTTGAATGAGTAAGTGTCCAAACTTTTGACAGGTACTGTATATATATATATTTTTTTTTTTCTCAGAAAATAGTGAAAGTTAAGAAGTACCGGCTTCAACATTGAGTGTCTCCACTGCCGAGGAGAGAGCACCACTAGTGGGCCTTGTTTCACGAGGAGTCACCCAAAACAACTACAAGTTCTTCCACGAGCTCGTCATCACCCTCTTTAACCACACGGCCACCTTCAGCCAGCACTCCCAGCTGCCCCTCACCTCCCAGTACCTGGAGAACCTGGAGGTCCTGACCGCCCAGACCTACCTGGTGTCCCTCAACCAGAAGAACGAGCTGAAGAAAACACTAGCCCCGGTGGTGTACGTCCAGTCAGACTGCGACCCTCCGTCGGACCGGGATGCCTATGTGAGTGAGTTAATGAAGCACATCAGGGTTGATTCCTATGGACAATGCCTCCACAACAAAGACCTGCCTTCCCATCTGAGGGACTCGATTGCCATGGAGGAGCAGGCCTTCTACCAGATCCTGGCCCAGTACAAATTCATTCTGGCCTTTGAGAACGCCATCTGTGACGACTACATCACCGATAAACTATGGAGGCCTCAAGCTTGGGGTGGTTCCTGTGTATTACAGTGCTCCCAAGGTTCGGCAATGGCTGCCGAGCAACAGTAGTGCGGTTGTAGTCGTCCCAGACGAGCCCCCTGAAAAACTGTCTCTGTCTCTAAAGAGGTTAGCTGAGGACGATGGGGAGTTTGACAATATGATTAGTTTGACAGTAAATAGTTGATTATAATGAATCTCAATTTGGATCCCCATTAGCTGATGCCAGGATGACAGCTAGTCTTCTCGTGGTACATACACAAAACTAAAAAGACAGACTTTACATTATTGACATTAACACAATATTGTGTTAATAATAATATTCAAGCTAAAATGAAATAGACCTGCTGGAGTATAGCCTTTTTTTATTGTGCCTATATAGTAATATTTCTGCTTCCCAAACAGGGCCTTGTTCCTAAAACCTGGCAAGCAGAGGGAAACCACCTAAAGTGTCCACTCCCGAGGATATTTGACTTTGCTTCAGGCCCTAGGAAGCGGACATCTTTGCGAGGAATTTGGACGGCCAGTTACGAGCAGTCCAAGAAAGAGGCTAGGGCATTGCGTCACTTGGCTGAGAGGAACAGGAATTTCACTGTGGAGCAGTACTGGAAGGAGGTATTCACTGACTAAAACCCTACTACAACTAAAACACTATAATTCACATAGAAAGGACCCTTGCTGAAATACAGTATAATTTTTCTACCCAATGCTTTGGTGGTGGTGTGTCAAAGTTTGATCAATATCATATCTTAAATTTTTTTTTTTTACCTTTATTTAACTAGGCAAGTCAGTTAGAACAAATTCTTGTTTTCAGTGATGGTCTAGGAACAGTGGGTTAACTGCCTTGTTCAGGGACAGAACGCCAGATTTGTCAGCTCTGGGTTTTGATCTTGCAACCTTTCGGTTACTAGTCCAATGGTCTAACCACTAGGCTACTTGCTTTTGCTTTGTCAACCATAGTTTTGACATCCAAATTGCAACAAGAGTAGCCCGAGGCAGAGCACTTTGAGGAAACAGTTCAGTCATGTCGTTATTTCACTGAAGCCATGAAATGTGAGTTATTATGAAAGTGAGAAGATGTCTGGTCTTTCTAACGAAACCTTCCTTAATCTTCCTTAAACCAAATTCCTTCAGGAGTCTACACCTCTGTCTACACCTCTGTCACGTTCAGGAATAGGAATATGTCATCACCTGACAAATGTTACGTTTACATTTAAAGCAACAGTGTAAATTTACCATACTGCTTTTATCTCTGATTTTACAGTAACTTTGTATTGCATTTTTAAACTCTAATAAAACATTTAATTTTCCTGTTTTATAATGAACAAAAATAGTAACACAACACGCAATACCTTCAAAGATTTTACTGAGTTACATGGTGGATGGATTATCTTGGCAAGGAGAAATGCTCACTAACAGGGATGTAAACAAATTTGTGCAGAGAAATAAGCTGTTTCTACGTATGGGCAATTTCTGGAATCTTGTTTTTCAGCTCATGAAACATGGGACCAACACTTTAAATGTTTTTGTTCAGTTTATTGAATAAGCAGAAAGTACATCTTAATGTACAGCATAATGGAAGCAAAATGAACAATAACATTTCACAATAGTAATGTATCATTAATTTCAAATGAATGGAGAACTAAAACGTAAAGTAATTTATTGAATGATATATAGATCGTGTGAAATGGAAACTGTGTGTGCATGCCTGTGCCTTTCTCTCCCTAGTCTAATGCAATGTACTATTTAACCAAAAAACATCAATCTTCAGACCATCACCATAGTCCTTTTTCAACAGCAGTGCAGAGAGAGGATCTATTATCCTATTTCTCACAGATCGAATTTTGTTTATTGGAACATTTCTCATCATTCCACCACCCTTGACTAGTTGGATGATATACAAAGTCCCCACAGTCCTGGTCTGTTCCATTGTTGCCGTTGGGCTGCCCTCTCCCCCAATTCGCTGTGGTCAGTGGTGTAGTCCGTCAATCACGGACTACAAAAAGGAAACCAGCCCAGTCACGGACCAGGATGTCTTGCTCCCAGGCAGACTAAATAACTTTTTTGCCCGCTTTGAGGACAATCCAGTGCCACTGACACGGCCTGCAACGAAAACATGCGGACTGTCCTTCACTGCAGCCGAGGTGAGTAAAACATTTAAACGTGTTAACCCTCGCAAGGCTGCAGGCCCAGACGGCATACCCAGGCACGCCCTCAGAGCATGTGCAGACCAGCTGGCTGGTGTGTTTACGGACATATTCAATCAATCCCTATACCAGTCTGCTGTTCCCACATGCTTCAAGAGGGCCATCATTGTTCCCGTTCCCAAGAAAGCTAAGGTAACTGAGCTAAACGACTACCGCCCCGTAGCACTCACTTCCGTCATCATGAAGTGCTTTGAGAGACTAGTCAAGGACCATATCACCTCCACCCTACCTGACACCCTAGACCCACTCCAATTTGCTTACTGCCCAAATAGGTCCACAGACGATGCAATCTCAACCACACTGCACACTGCCCTAACCCATCTGGACAAGAGGAATACCTATGTGAGAATGCTGTTCATCGACTACAGCTCAGCATTTAACACCATAGTACCCTCCAAGCTTGTCATCAAGCTCGAGACCCTGGGTCTCGACCCCGCCCTGTGCAACTGGGTACTGGACTTCCTGACGGGCCACCCCCAGGTGGTGAGGGTAGGCAACAACATCTCCACCCCGCTGATCCTCAACACTGGGGCCCCACAAGGGTGCGTTCTGAGCCCTCTCCTGTACTCCCTGTTCACCCACGACTGCGTGGCCACGCACGCCTCCAACTCAATCATCAAGTTTGCGGACGACACAACAGTGGTAGGCGTGATTACCAACAACGACGAGATGGCCTCAAGGGAGGAGGTGAGGGCCCTCGGAGTGTGGTGTCAGGAAAATAACCTCACACTCAACGTCAACAAAACTAAGGAGATGATTGTGGACTTCAGGAAACAGCAGAGGGAACACCCCCCTATCCACATCGATGGAACAGTAGTGGAGAGGGTAGTAAGTTTCAAGTTCCTCGGCATACACATCACAGACAAACTGAATTGGTCCACTCACACAGACAGCATCGTGAAGAAGGCGCAGCAGCGCCTCTTCAACCTCAGGAGGCTGAAGAAATTTGGCTTGTCACCAAAAGCACTCACAAACTTCTACAGATGCACAATCGAGAGCATCCTGGCGGGCTGTATCACCGCCTGGTACGGCAACTGCTCCGCCCACAACCATAAGGCTCCCCAGAGGGTAGTGAGGTCTGCACAACGCATCACCGGGGGCAAACTACCTGCCCTCCAGGACACCTACACCACCCGATGTTACAGGAAGGCCATAAAGATCATCAAGGACAACAACCACCTGAGCCACTGCCTGTTCACCCCGCTATCATCCAGAAGGCGAGTTCAGAACAGGTGCATCAAAGCTGGGACCGAGAGACTGAAAAACAGCTTCTATCTCAAGGCCATCAGACTGTTAAACAGCAACCACTAACATTGAGTGGCTGCTGCCAACACACTGACTCAACTCCAGCCACTTTAATAATGGGAATTGATGGGAAATGATGTAAAATATATCACTAGCCACTTTAAACAATGCTACCTAATATAATGTTTACATACCCTACATTATTCATCTCATATGTATACGTATATACTGTACTCTATATCATCTACTGCATCTTTATGTAATACATGTATCACTAGCCACTTTAACTATGCCACTTTGTTTACATACTCATCTCATATGTATATACTGTACTCGATACCATCTACTGTATCTTGCCTATGCTGCTCTGTACCATCACTCATTCATATATCTTTATGTACATATTTTTTATCCCCTTACACTTGTGTATAAGACAGTAGTTTTGGAATTGTTAGTTAGATTACTTGTTGGTTATTACTGCATTGTCGGAACTAGAAGCACAAGCATTTCGCTACACTCGCATTAACATCTGCTAACCATGTGTATGTGACAAATAAAATTTGATTTGATTTGTACCATCCACCCATTTCCAGGTCCCTTCAGTAACTGCTAACTGGTCTCTCTCGTTAGTCAGGTTGTTGTAACTGGTCGATTGGTTTCTCTGGTAGACAGACAGGCTTATGATCCCAGCCAGTAGGAGAACACACAGCAGCCCCAGACACACTGCAGCAGCTCTGGAGGGTCTCTTCCACCTCTGGAAATATATTGCTCCTTCTCTTGGGCTGGCCCTGAAGGAACTTGAATTGGCATATGTATTTTCATCATTGTCCATCTTGACACACTTCTGCTCAAATACAGTTAACTTCAACTGTTACTTCAGTTCTTACTGTAAGTCTCGTTCTGAGTCAAGAGTCATCCACAGTAATAGTGGACAGGAAACAGGAAATGTACAGTTCCTCAGTACATGAAAACACATAATTGATTTAGAAATGCTGTTAAATACAACCACTCTCAAATTCAAAGACTCCGTCATGGACATCAAGAGTCCATTACATCGACATGCTTGTTTTAATGTATATTTAAACAAAGTTGTTTATTTACTTTTTTTATCTTCCTCTTTAGTCATGATAGGGGTTAAACATGATAGGGTTAAACAGTTATTCTAAACTCTTTAGTCATGATAGGGGTTAAACATGATAGGGTTAAACAGTTCTTCTAAACTCTTCAGTCATGATAGGGTTTAAACATGATAGGGTTAAACAGTTCTTCTAAACTCTTCAGTCATGATAGGGTTTAAACATGATAGGGTTAAACAGTTCTTCTAAACTCTTCAGTCATGATGGGGTTTAAACAGTAGTACTAAACTCAAAGGGCCATGTTAGTCTAATGATTGTTGAACAGCAGGACTTTTGTTTCTTAATATGATGTACCACTGTGTCCTTTACAGGGAGCTATAGGGCTTTTAATGAGAGAGATCACCATTATTTATCTTCAGATTCCATATTGGAATTTAAGCATGGATCCATTTTTAATAGCATGAACTACTCTTAGGTATGAAACATAGCTAGACTGTATTGTTTTACTACAATATATACTTATTATCTTAATCATTAAACACATTGAATATATGGTTATTACAACCAGTGGTGGAAAAAGTACCCAATTGTGATACTTGAGTAAATGTATAGATACCTTAATAGAAACTCAATGATCCTTTACGATAGACTGTCACGCCCTGATCTGTTTCACCTGTCCTTGTGATTGTCTCATCCCCTTCCAGGTGTCGCTTATGTATTTATACCTGTGTTTCCTGTCTTTCTGTTCCAGTTCGTCTTGTTTGTTTCAAGTCAACCAGCGTGATTTTCCCCATGCTCCTGCTTTTACTATTCTCTCTTTCTCCCCACTCTGAACCTCCTAGATCTGGTTTTGACTCTTTGCCTGTCCACGACCATTCTCTTGCCTACCCCTTTTGGAACTAATAAATATCAAACACTCAAACCATGTGCCTCCCGTGTCTGCATCTGGGTCTGGGTCTGACACTGAGCCCTTATAGTACAAACTGGCCATGACAGACCCAGCATACTTGGACCAGCTCAGCCACGCTGTCTCCCTGCAGGAAGCCACCACTGGGAGACAGGAGGAGCTACTTCAGGACCTTCTGGAAGGGTTTCATTCCCTGACGGAACGCCACGACCAAGAGTTTAAGGCTATTATGGAGCAAACCAGGGAGTTAGCTCATAGGCAACCTACCACCTCTGAGAACCCTCAACCACCCAGAAACCTTTGCCCTATGAGTGGTGAGTTTGTACAGCCTACCCTGGCTCCCCGGGAACCCTGCTTCCCTCCTCCGGAGCATTATTCTGGGGGATCATGGTACCTGCCGGGGTTTTCTTGCTCAATGCTCCCTTATTTTTGAGCTACAGCCATCTTTGTTCCCTTCGGACCGATCTAAGATAGCAGATATTATTACGCTAATGTCAGGAAGGGCGCTCTCCTGGGCAACGGCTGTTTGGGAGCAACAATCCGTAATTTGTCATCATCTGGAGGATTTCATGGCAGAGGTGAGGAAGGTGTTTGATTCTCTGGTATCTGGGAGAGAGGCGGCCCGTAAACTTCTTGAATTATGTCATGATTCCCATAGTGTGTCAGACTATGCTGTTGATTTTCGCACAATTGGCGCGTGAGAGTGCCTGGAATCCCTTTTCAATACCTTCCTTCACGGACTATCTGAGGTGATAAAGGATGATCTAGCTGCTGGGGAATTGCCGGTGGACCTTGATTCCCTCTTCGCCCGTACATTATGAGTACCTGGTTATGGCGTTTGGACTCACCAATGTGCCTGCTGTTTTCCAGGCTCTGGTCAACGATGTGCTCCGGGACATTTGAATCGTTTTGTTTTTGTCTACCTCAACGGCATCCAGGTTTTCTCTCATTCTGCCCAGGAACACATTATCCATGTTCGACAGGTTCTTCAGCGCCGCTTGGAGAATAAGTTGTTTAGTAAAGGCTGAGAAGTGAGTTCCACCACTCCACTATCTCCTTTCTAGGATACATTATTACTGAGTGGAATGTACAGATGGATCCGGAGAAGGTGAGAGTGGTGATGGATTGACCCCAGCCCATGTACAGGGTGCAGCTCCAACGGTTTCTGGGTTTTGCTAATTTGTACCACCGTTTCATTCTGGGCCACATCAACCTGGCGGCTCCCCTCTCAACCTGGCGGCACTGACTTCTCCCAAGGTACCATTCACATGGTCTCCAGTAGCGGACAAGGCTTTTGGGGATCTTAAGCAGCGACTCACTACTGCTCCTACCCTCTATCCTCATCCATCCAGACCCAAATCGTCAGTTTGTGGTGGAGGTTGATGCTTCAGACATGGGAGTAGGGGTCGACCAGTGATCCGTCCAAGACCAAAAGCTTCATCCCTGTGCCTTCAAGTCCCATCTTCTCAACTCTGCGGAAAGGAATTATGATATTGGGAACCGGGAACTCCTAGCTTTAAAGATGGCTCTGGAGGAGTGGAGACACTGGCTGGAAGGGGCTGAACATTCATTCCTGGTATGGACGGATCATAAAAATGTAGAATCTCTATATACTGCCAAGCTCCTAAACCCAAGGCAAGCTCGTTGGGCTCTGTTATTTACCAGGTTCAATTTCACCATCTCCTACCAACCAGGGTCAAAGAACGTGAAGCCGGACACTCTATCCCATCTGTACAGTTCCACTGCCACTCCCTCTGAATCTGAGACCATCCTCCCGGCGGCTAAACGGATGTATGTTTTGGATTCGGTCCGGTCTCAGGTATTGGAATGGGCTCACTCCTCCAGGCTTACCTGGCATTCTGCTTTTCGTCAAACACTGACTTTCCTCCGTCAAAGCTTCTGGTGGCCCACCATGGTTCCTGATGTCTCGGGCCTTCGTCGCCGCATGCATGGTGTGCGCACAAAGCAAGACTCCGCGGCAAGCTCCGTCTGGCCTCCAACAGCCACTCCCTGTCCCTCATCGCCCCTGGTCCCATATTTCCCTGGATTTTGTCACTGGGCTTCCTCTGTCAGACGGCAACACCCCCATCCTGACAGTGGTTGACTGATTCTCCACGGCCGCCCATTTCATCCCTCTTCCGAAGTTAACTTCAGCCAAGGCGACGGCCCAACTTATGGTGCAGCACGTCTTTCGAATCCATGGACTCCCGGTTGACATTGTCTCGGACCGGGCTCCTCAGTTCTCGTCCCAATTCTGGAAGGCGTTCTGCACTTTTATTGGGTTGTCAGCCAGCCTGCCCTCTGGGTTTCATCCTCAATCTAACAGCCAGTTGGAGCAAGCCAACCAAGATATGGAGACTTCACTCCGGTGTCTTGTTGCCAGTAACCCTGGAGTCAGCAACTGGTCTGGTTGTAATATGCCAGGAACACTCTCCCCTGCTCGGCTACTGGACTATCAGCCCCCGCTCTTTCCAGAGCAAGAAGTAGAGGTCAACATACCTTCAGCCCAGATGTTCGTCCGCCTCTGTCGGCATACCTGGAGAAGAGCTCGGGCGGTTCTTCTCAAGACCACCTCCAGGTATTGTCGACAAGCGGACTGCCACCTATTGGGTCGGGCAGAGGGTATGGTTGTCCACTCGGGACCTACCCATCCAGGTAGAATTGCTTAGACTTTCCCCCCATTTCATTGGTCCTTTCCCCATTTCTAGAGTCATTAGTCCCACTGCTGTCTGTCTGTTGCCCCGTACCCTCCGTGTTCACCCCACTTTTCATGTGTCCAGGATTAAGCCCTTGTCTCAGTCCTCTGTCTTCTGTTTCTAGGCCCATCCCTCCCCCCCAGGTCATCGATGGCCAGCCAGCATATACAGTGAGATGCCTCCTGAGGGGTCAACCACGGGGCAGGGGTTTTCAGTACCTGGTTGACTGGGAGGGTTATGGCCCAGAGGAGAGGTGCTGGGTTCCTGCTAAAGACAACCTGGACCCGGCCCTCCTCGCCGATTTTCACTTCAGACACCCCGGTCAGCCAGTTGGCGTCCCTGGGGTTAGGGGGGGGGGGAACTGTCACGCCCTGATCTGTTTCACCTGTCATTGTGATTGTCTCCACCCCCTCCAGGTGTCACTTATTTTCCCCAGTGTATTTATCCCTGTTTCCTGTCTCTCTGTGCCAGTTCGTCTTGTCTGTTTCAAGTCAACCAGCGTGTTTATCCCGTGCTCCTGCTTTTGCTATTCTCTCTTTTGTTAGTCCTCCCGGGTTTGACCCTTTCCTGTTTTCTGGACTCTGTACCCGCCTGCCTGACCAGTCTGCCTGCCCTGAGCCTACCTGCCACTCTGTACCTCCTGGATCTGGTTTTGACCTTTTTCCTGTCCACAACCATTCTCTTGCCTACCCCTTTTGGAACTATTAAATATCAAACACTGAAACCATCTGCCTCCCGTGTCTGCATCTGGGTCTGGCCCTGAGCCCTTATATAGACGGTGTGGAATACTCAATCAGCTCCCAAAAATATGTACGTTGCCTCATGGTGTGCAGAAGTGGGGGTGGTGGTGTCACTGCTTTGGTTGGACCTACTTCCTTTCAGTTGCAATCAATTCAGGAGATTCATTGAAATGTAATTGGACAGATATTTCCTCTTTAAAAATAATTCACTTTTTGAATTAATCTCCTGGGATATATTGACAAACTGTCAACCATGACCATTCTCTTTCAAGATGGTCTCCTGCAGTTAGTTTAACCTGGTAGAATTCATATTTATTCAGGAATCTGTTGCCAATTGTGGTCTAACAGGCTGTGACCATAGGAAGGCCATTGTTTTGGGAATCGGGTGCAGGCAAGGGGAAGTGACTCACCTTCTACAGTATGCTACTGTTCTCCTACATTTTAATTAGCTGTAACAGAGTTGAGTTGGTTGCAATACCTCCACCTCCACTAGCTTTTCGGTGGCGCAGCTGGTTAATGATGTTTCAAGAGTGCGGGCATATGAGTCAGCTGACCGATGAGTCAACTCTTTTCCAACTTCCCGTTCTTCATTGCACCTGATGTGCATCTCTCACCCTTCTGTAGATGGATTTTGCTGGTGGAGAGTGGGTCATTATTACAAGATATTCGTGCTGTTGGTATATCGAAGTTGGATCTACCCTCTGGAAACCCTTCCTACTAGCATGGCTCCGGGTGTTTCCTAACTGGATTTGGATACAGACACAGGAGTCAGCTCGCCCTAAGGGGCCAATTTGCAATTCTTTAAAGATTGCAATATGTTCAACATCACCTATTGTTTTGATTTTCAGGTTATAAAACTTTTGATTAAATTCAATAGCAAGATTTTAAATTCAAATCAGATTTTATGAATCAATTGACCAATGGTACGAATCATCACATAGCTTTCCCCTAATCATTTGTGATGAGGCCTATACAGCCTTGTTAGCAGCCTTATTCTTACTGCATGTAGCAACAACATCAGCTGACTAGTATAACCTGCATGGCCAGTAAATGTGATGATGTCCTCATTAGCTACACTTGGTTCATCTTCATGGAGGGCTGCCAGTTTGAGGACATGTCGCTGGATGCATCCCATATGGCACTCTTTTCCCAATATAGTGCACTACTTTTAACCAGGGCCCATAGAGTAAGTGCACTATGTAGGAAATAGGGTGTCATTTGGGATGCATACACTTTCTTTGCCTCACACAAAACCCTCATCATTATTTTTTATAAACTAATTAGTAACTTTCCCTTTCACTGTCTGAAACAGAATAAAATGTATTGTGTGTCTTGGGGGATCGGGGAGAGTTCAAAGAGCAGCTCTCAGTTCAAGGAAACGTCTGACTGATAATCTAGGCTCTCTGTAGAGCAGCTCAAATGTAAAGCCTTCACACGCTGTACAAGAGTCATTACTTTAAATGGGGTTACCCTGCAAATAATTATCCTATTAACTCTGACCAATAGATGGGTTTACCCTGCTTATAATTATCCTATTAACTCTGACCAATAGATGGGTTTACCCTGCTTATAATTATCCTATTAACTCTGACCAATAGATGGGTTTACCCTGCAAATAATTATCCTATTAACTCTGACCAACAGATGGATTTACCCTGCAAATAATTATCCTATTAACTCTGACCAATAGATGGGTTTACCCTGCAAATAATTATCCTATTAACTCTGACCAATAGATGGGTTTACCCTGCTTATAATTATCCTATTAACTCTGACCAACAGATGGATTTACCCTGCTTATAATTATCCTATTAACTCTGACCAACAGATGGATTTACCCTGCTTATAATTATCCTATTAACTCTGACCAACAGATGGATTTACCCTGCAAATAATTATCCTATTAACTCTGACCAACAGATGGATTTACCCTGCAAATAATTATCCTATTAACTCTGACCAATAGATGGATTTACCCTGCAAATAATTATCCTATTAACTCTGACCAACAGATGGATTTACCCTGAAAATAATTATCCTATTAACTCTGACCAATAGATGGATTTACCCTGCAAATAATTATCCTATTAACTCTGACCAACAGATGGATTTACCCTGCAAATAATTATCCTATTAACTCTGACCAATAGATGGGTTTACCCTGCAAATAATTATCCTATTAACTCTGACCAACAGATGGATTTACCCTGCTTATAATTATCCTATTAACTCTGACCAACAGATGGATTTACCCTGCTTATAATTATCCTATTAACTCTGACCAATAGATGGGTTTACCCTGCTTATAATTATCCTATTAACTCTGACCAATAGATGGGTTTACCCTGCTTATAATTATCCTATTAACTCTGACCAACAGATGGATTTACCCTGCTTATAATTATCCTATTAACTCTGACCAACAGATGGATTTACCCTGCTTATAATTATCCTATTAACTCTGACCAACAGATGGATTTACCCTGCTTATAATTATCCTATTAACTCTGACCAACAGATGGATTTACCCTACTTATAATTATCCTATTAACTCTGACCAACAGATGGATTTACCCTGCTTATAATTATCCTATTAACTCTGACCAACAGATGGATTTACCCTGCTTATAATTATCCTATTAACTCTGACCAACAGATGGATTTACCCTGCTTATAATTATCCTATTAACTCTGACCAACAGATGGATTTACCCTGCTTATAATTATCCTATTAACTCTGACCAACAGATGGATTTACCCTACTTATAATTATCCTATTAACTCTGACCAATAGATGGGTTTACCCTGCTTATAATTATCCTATTAACTCTGACCAATAGATGGGTTTACCCTACTTATAATTATCCTATTAACTCTGACCAATAGATGGATTTACCCTGCTTATAATTATCCTATTAACTCTGACCAACAGATGGATTTACCCTACTTATAATTATCCTATTAACTCTGACCAATAGATGGGTTTACCCTGCTTATAATTATCCTATTAACTCTGACCAATAGATGGATTTACCCTGCTTATAATTATCCTATTAACTCTGACCAACAGATGGATTTACCCTGCTTATAATTATCCTATTAACTCTGACCAATAGATGGATTTACCCTGCTTATAATTATCCTATTAACTCTGACCAATAGATGGATTTACCCTGCTTATAATTATCCTATTAACTCTGACCAATAGATGGATTTACCCTGCTTATAATTATCCTATTAACTCTGACCAACAGATGGATTTACCCTACTTATAATTATCCTATTAACTCTGACCAATAGATGGGTTTACCCTGCTTATAATTATCCTATTAACTCTGACCAACAGATGGGTTTACCCTGCAAATAATTATCCTATTAACTCTGACCAACAGATGGGTTTACCCTGCTTATAATTATCCTATTAACTCTGACCAATAGATGGGTTTACCCTGCTTATAATTATCCTATTAACTCTGACCAATAGATGGGTTTACCCTGCAAATAATTATCCTATTAACTCTGACCAATAGATGGGTTTACCCTGCTTATAATTATCCTATTAACTCTGACCAATAGATGGGTTTACCCTGCTTATAATTATCCTATTAACTCTGACCAATAGATGGGTTTACCCTGCAAATAATTATCCTATTAACTCTGACCAATAGATGGGTTTACCCTGCTTATAATTATCCTATTAACTCTGACCAACAGATGGATTTACCCTGCTTATAATTATCCTATTAACTCTGACCAATAGATGGGTTTACCCTGCTTATAATTATCCTATTAACTCTGACCAACAGATGGATTTACCCTGCTTATAATTATCCTATTAACTCTGACCAATAGATGGGTTTACCCTGCTTATAATTATCCTATTAACTCTGACCAATAGATGGGTTTACCCTGCTTATAATTATCCTATTAACTCTGACCAATAGATGGGTTTACCCTGCTTATAATTATCCTATTAACTCTGACCAATAGATGGGTTTACCCTGCTTATAATTATCCTATTAACTCTGACCAATAGATGGGTTTACCCAGCATATACAGTGCATTCAGAAAGTATTCAGACCCCCTTTTTTACATTTTGTTACGATCGTTTTTTTTGTGACATTTTTGCATATTTATAGAAAAAAAATACAAAAACTAAAATGTCACCATTTATATAACTATTCAGACCCTTTACTCAGTACTTTGTTGAAGCACCTTTGGCAACGACCACAGCCTCGAGTCCTCTTGGGTATGACATTACAAAATTGGCACCACTGTATTTGTGGAGTTTCTCCCATTCTTCTCTGCAGATTCTCTCAAGCTCTGTCAGGTTGGATGGGGAGCGTCGCTGCACATATATTTTCAGGTCTCTCCAGAGATGTTCGATCGGGTTCAAGTCCGGGCTCTGGCTGGGCCACTCAAGAACATTCAGAGACTTGTCCCGAAGCCACTCCTGCGTTTTATTGGCTGTGTGCTTAGGGTCGTTGTCCTGCTGGTGAACTTTCTCCCCAGTCTGAGGTCCCGAGCGCTCTGGAGCAGGTTTTCATCAAAGATCTCTCTGTACTCTGCTCATTCATATTTTCCTCGATCCTGACTAGTCTCCCAGTCCCTGCAGCTGGAAAATATATATGATGATGCTGCCACCACCATGCTTCACCGTAGGGAAACCTGGGTTTCCTCCAAACGTGATGCTTGGCATTCAAGCGAAAGAGTTCAATCTTCATCAGACCAGAGAATCTTGTTTCTCATGGTCTGAGAGTCCTTTAGGTGCCTTTTTGCAAACTCCAAATGGGATGTCATGTGCCTTTTACTGAGGAATGGCTTCCCTTTTGCTACTCTACCATAAAGGCCTGATTGATGGAGTGCTGCAGAGATCGTTGCCCGTCTGGAAGGTTCTCCCATCGCCACAGAGGAACTATGGAGTGACCATCGGGTTCTTGGTCACCTCCCTGACTAAGGCCCTTCTCCTCCGATTGCTCAGCTTGGCTGGGCGGCCAGCTCTAGGAAGAGTCTTGGTGGTTCAAAACTTCTTCCATTTTAAGAATGAAGGAGGCCACTGTGTTCTTGGGGACCTTCAATGCTGCAGACATGTTTTGGTACCCTTCCCCAGATCTGTGCCTCGACACAATCCTGTCTCTGAGCTCTACAGACAATTCCTTCGACCTCATGGCTTGGTTTTTACTCTGACATGCACTGTCAACTGTGGGACCTTATATAGACAGCTGTGTGCCTTTTCTAAATCATGTCCAATCAATTGAATTTACCACAGGTAGACTCCAATTAAATTGTAGAAACATCTCAAGGATGATGAATGGAAACAGGACGCACCTGAGCTCAATTATCAAGTCTTATAGCAAAGGGTCTGAATACGGGTATTCAAAGGGTATTTCAAATTATCTTTTTTTTTACATTTGCAAACAACATTTCTAAAAGTCTGTTTTCGCTTTGTCATTATGGGGTATTGTGTGTGTGTGTATATTGATGAGGAAAATGTTTGATTTAATCAGTTTTAGAATAAGGCTGTAACGTAACAAAATGTGGAAAATGGGAATGGATCTGAATGCACTGTATATAGTTATATTGATTTGTTTTACATTGATTCTCTGATCATTAGATTGGTTTACCCTGCTTATAATTGTCATTTTAACTCTGACCATTAACGGAGCAAGATTGATTTAATTTGTATTTGCAGCATAAATGCATGCGCGCACCCACGTAAGCACACACACACACTGACATCTAAAAACTCTATTTCTTTACATCAAAAACAGAGTAGAATAGTTTTTGAGACCGGAGGTCATAAACAGTAGTGAACCAATCTGTGGTTTCTCACTCTGTCAGCCAAATTTCAAAAGGACATCCAATAATGAACGCTAGACTTTTCTGAACATTCCAACAGCTGTGATCAAGGCTGTATTCCCTTTGTTTGTCACTGAAAGAGTCCAGGGATAGCTTTGATGGGATGACATGCTGCCGGTTCTTTCAGGCATTTCAGACTAATATGTTTCAATTCCAAGAAGATCAGCTGAAGAGAACAAGCACCTTGATACAAATCTCTTCGGAAGACATTCGATTGTCTGAGGGAATATTTTGAATATTCTAAAGCCCTTTTTATAATAGTTTGCAAATATATATTGCATTTATTCATTCAAGGGGTTTTCTTTATGTTTACTATTTTCTACATTGTATGGTAATAGTGAAGACATCAAAACTATAAAATAACACGTATGGAATCATGCAGTAACCAAAAAAGTGTTAGACAAATCCAAATATACTTGAGATTCGTCAAAGTAGCCACCCTTTGACTTGCTTACAGCTTTGCACACTCTTGGCATTCTCTCAACAAGCTTCATGAGGTAGTCACCTGGAATGCATTTCAATTAACAGGTGTGCCTTGTTAAAAGTACATTTGTGGAATTTCTTTCTTGATGCGTTTGAGTCAATCACTTCAATCACAAGTCCATATTATGACTAGAACAGATCAAATAAGCAAAGAGAAACGACAGTCCATCATTACTTTAAGATTTGAAGGTCAGTCAATCTGGAAAATTTCAATAACATTGAAAGTTTCGTCAAGTGAATTCGCAAAAACTATCAAGCTCTATGATAAAACTGGCTCTCATGAGGACCGCCACAGGAAAGGAAAACCCAGAGTTACCTCTGCTGCAGAGGACAAGTTCATTGGAGTTAACTGCACCTCAGATTGCCGCCCAAATAAATGCTTCACAGAGTTCAAGTAACAAACACATCTCAACATCAACTTTTCAGAGGAGATTATGTGAATCAGGCCTTCATGGTCAAATTGCTGCAAGGAAACCAATACTAAAGGAAACCAATAATAAGAAGAGACTTGCTTGGGCCAAGAAACACAAGCAAAGGACATGTCGGTTGAAATCTGTCCTTTGATCTGATGAGTCCAAATTTGAGATTTTTGGGTCCGTCTTTGTGAGACGCAGAGTGGGTGAACGGATGTTCTCAGCATGTGTGGTTCCCACCGTGAAGCATAGAGGAGGAGGTGTGATGGTGTGGGGGTGCTTTGCTAGTAACACCAATTTATTTAGAATTCAAGGCACCCTTAACCAGCATGGCTACCACAGCATTCTGCAGCGATACGCCATCCCACCTGGTTTGCGCTTTGTGGTACTATCATGTTTTTCAACAGGACAATGACCCAAAACACACCTCCAGGCTGTGTAAGGGCTATTCTACCAAGAAAGAGAGTGATGGAGTGCTGCATCAGATGGCCTGGCCTCCACAATCACCCCCGACCTCAACCGAATTGAGATGGTTTAGAATGAGTTCGACCTCAGAGTGAATGAAAAGCAGACAACAAGTGCTCAGCATATGTGGGAACTCCTTCAAGACTGTTGGAAAATCATTCCAGTGAAGCTGGTTGAGAGAATGCCAACAGTGTGCAAAGCTGTCATCAAGGCAAAGGGTGACTATTTTGAAGAATCTCAAATATATTTTGTTTAACACTTTTGATTGGTCACTACATGTCTTCACTTTTATTCTACAACGTAGAAAATAGTAAAAATAACGAAAAACCCTTGAATGAGTAGGTGTGTCCAAACTTTTGACTGGTACTGTATATATTTACATATATTAGCAATGTTTTGTTTTCGCTGCTGTTAGTTGTTTAAATCCTTTCAGCTTTGCCTCCCTGATCTTCCACTGAACCTTGTGAACATCTCTGACCATCTTTTCCTATGGAGTTACCCTAGCAACTATGCAACAGCTGTAGAAATAACAGTGATAAACACTTTCATTGGACTCCTGGGGGTTATCTTCTCACCCATCAGGAGAATGGTATTTTGTATTTTATTAGGATCCCCATTAGCTGTTGCGAAAGCAGCAGCTACTCTTCCTGGGGTCCACACAAAACATGAAACGACATAATACAGAACATTAATAGAGAAGAACAACTCGAGAAAAGAACTACGTTAATTTGAAACATCACACAAAAAGTATTCATACCCCTTGACTTATTCCACATTTTGTTGCGTTACAGCCAGAATTAAAAATTGATTAAAGAGATTATTTTATCACACATCTAAACACGGCAGTGTAGCCTAGTGGTTAGAGCATTGGACTAGTAACCGAAAGGTTGCAAGTTCAAATCCCCGAGCTGACAAGGTAGATTATCTGTCGTTCTGCCCCTGAACAGGCAGTTAACCCACTGTTCCTAGGCTGTCATTGAAAATAAGAATTTGTTCTTAACTGACTTGCCTAGTAAATAAAGGTATATAAAAAAAACACAATTCCCAAAAATGACAAAGTGAAAACAAATTTGTATAATTTTTTGCAAATTTATTGAAAATGAAATACAGAAATATCTAATTTACACAATTATTCACACACCTGAGTCAATACTTTGTCGATGTACCTTTAGCACCAATTACAGTTGTCACTCCTTTTGGGTAAATCTCTGAGATCTTTCCAGACCTGGATTGTATGACATTTGTCAATTTATTCTTTAAAAAATTATTCAAGCTCTGCCAAATTGTTTGCTGATCATTGCTAGACAACCATTTTCAGGTCTTGCCATTTGATTTTTAAATAGATTTAAGTCAACTGTAACTCGGCCACTCAGGAACATTCACTCTCTTCTTGGTAAGCAACTCCAGGGTAGATTTGGCCTTGTGGTTTAGGTTTTTGGAATTCAGCTCCTAGTGTTTAGTGGAAAGCAAACTGAACCAGGGTTTCCTCTAGGATTTTGCATGGGCTTTAGCTCCCTTCCATTTCTTTTTTATCCTGAAAAACTCACGAGTCCTTAACGATTACAAGCATACCCATAAGATGATGCAGCCACCGCTATGCTTGAAAATATGTAGAGTAGTACTCAGTTATGTGTTGTATTAGATTTGCCACAAACATAACACGTTGTATTCAGGACAAAAAGTGAATTGCTTTGACAAATGTTTTGCAGTGTTACTTTAGTGCCTTGTTGCATGTTTTGGAATATTTGTATAATGTATAATGTACAAGCTACTCAATACTGCCCCCAGCCATAAGACGTTAATACAGACAGATAATAGCTCCAACTTCAGTCTCCCGAGTGGCACAATCTCAGGCACTGCATCGCAGGTGTGCCAGGTGTGCCACTAGAGATTCTGGGTTAGAATCCAGGCCCTGTCACAGCCGAGCCATGACCGGGAGACCCATGGGGCGGCGCACAATTGACCCAGCATCGTCCGGGTTAGGGGAGGGTTTGGCCGGCAGGGATGTCCTTGTCCCATCGCGCACTAGGGACACTGTTGCCAGGTGCACGGTGTTTCCTCTGACACATTGGTGTGGCTGGCTTCTGGGTTAAGTGGGCATTGTGTCAAGAAGCAATGCGGCTTGGTTGGGTTGTGTTTCGCAGCGATGAGACAAGACTGTAACTCCCAATTGCATACCATGAAATTGGGTAGAAAAAGGGGGTTTATATATCACATTTAACATTGTCTGTAAGCTTGCGTTAATTTGCACACAAAGAATCATACAATGATGGAAAGACCTGTGTGTTGTCCTTGTTAATTCAGACAGAGAACAGCTTCAACTTCTTAATCATAGCCTCAATTTTATCCCGGACATTGAATATAGTTGAGGTCCCTGTAATCCTAGATTCAGATCATTCAGGTGAGAAAAAACATCACCCAGATAGGCCAGTCGTATGAGAAACTCGTCATCATGCAAGCAGTCAGACAAGCGAAAATTATGGTCAGTGAAGAAAACTTTAAGCTTGTCTCTCAATTTAAAAAAAACGTGTCAATACTTTGCCCTTTGATGACCAGTGCACTTCTGTATGTTGTAAAAGCGTTACATGGTCGCTTCCCATATCATTGCATAATGCAGGAAATACACGAGAGTTCAGTGGCCTTGCTTTAACAAAGTTAACCATTTTCACTGTGGTGTCCAAAACGTATTTCAAGCTGTCAGGCATTCCCTTGGCAGCAAGAGCCTCTCGGTGGATGTTGCAGTGCAATCAGTACAGATACCAACACATCTTGACCACCAAAGTCCATTTGATGTCACAAAGCTGTCCAGTACGTTAAAAATATCATTTCCTGTTGTCCTGGTTTCCAGTAGTTTGCAGAAGAGGATGTCTTCCTTAATTGACCCCCCATAAATGTATCGGACATACAGTTGAAGTCGGAAGTTTACGTACACTTAGGTTGGAGTCATTAAAACTAGTTTTTCAACTACTCCAAACATTTCTTGTTAACAAACTATAGTTTTGGCAAGTCGGTTAGGATGTCTACTTTGTGCATGACACAAGTCATTTTTCCAACAATTGTTTACAGACAGACTATTTCACTTATAATACAATGTACCACAATTCCAGTGGGTCAGAATTTTACATACACTAAGTTGACTGTGCCTTTAAACAGCTTGAAAAATTCCAGAAAATGATATCATGGCTTTAGAAGCTTCTGATAGGCTAATTGACATCGTATGAGTCAATTGGAGGTGCACCTGTGGATTTCAAGGCCAACCTTCAACTCAGTGCCTCTTTGCTTGACATCATGGGAAAATCCAAAGAAATCAGCCAAGACCTTAGATTTTTTTTGTAGACCTCCATAAGTCTGGTTCATCCTTGGGAGCAATTTCCAAACACCTGAAGGTACCACATTCATCTGTACAAACAATAGTACGCAAGTATAAACACCATGGGACCACGCAGCCTTCATACCTCTCAGGAAGGAGATGCATTGTGTCTCCTAGAGATGAACGTACTTTGGTGCGAAAAGTGCAGTTCAATCCCAGAACTACAGCAAAGGACCCCGTGAAGATGCTGGAGGAAACCGGTACAAAAGCATCTATATCCACAGTAAAACGAGTCCTATATTGACATAACCTGAAAGGCCGCTCAGCAAGGAAGAATCCACTGTTCCGAAACTGCCATAAAAAAGCCAGACTACGGTTTGCAGCTGCACATGTGGACAAATATCATACTTTTTGGTCTGGTCTGATGAAACAAAAATAGAACTGTTTGGCCATAATGACCATCGTTATGTTTGGAGGAAAAAGGGGGAGGCTTGCAAGCCAAAGACCTGTATGTGTAGGGTACAGAGATGAGGGAGTCATTCAAAAGTAATGTTCAACACATTTATTGCACACAGAGTGAGTCCATGCAACTAATTCTGTGACTTGTTTTTGTAAGTGTTTACTCCTGAACTCATGTAGGCTTGCCATAGCAAAGGGGTTGAATACATATTGACTCGAGACATTTCAGCTATTTATTTTTTATTCATTTGTTATGTCTAAAAACGTAATTCCACTTTGACATTTATGGGGTATTGTGTGTAGGCCAGTGTAATTTATTTTTTTAAAATTTCATCCATTTTAAATTCCGGCTGTAACACAACAAAATATGTAAAAGTCTTTCTGAAGGCGCTGTAGGCTACATATAATACACACACAAATATTTAAGGGCAAATGGGGGAGAGGCATTGTGCCATGAGGTGTTGCTTTATCAGATTTTTTAAAACCAGATTTGCTGTTCAATTGAACAATCTGAGATGGGAGTTCCATGCAATCATGGCTCTATATAATACTGTACGTTCTCTTTAATGGGGCATGTCTGGTGGGGTGAGTGTCTGTGTCAGAGCTATGTGTAAGTTGACTGGAATTTTCAACACATTAATGTTTCTTGTAAAAAGAAGTGATGCAGTCAGTATCTTTACTTTTAGCAAAGAGAGACTGGCAGCATAGTATTGATATTAGACCTCTGATTACAGTGAAGCGCAAGATGTGCCACTCTGTTCTGGGCCAGATGCAGCATAACTAGGTCCTCCTTTGCAGCACCTGACCATATGACTGGAGAATGATCAAGATAAGATACAACTAGAGCCTGCAGGACTTGCTTTGTGGAGTGTGGTGTCAAAGAAGCAGAGCATCTCTTTGTAACGGAAAGACCTATTCCTGGCTTTACAACCATTGAATCAATATGTTTTGACCATGACTAAGGTAACACCAAGTCATTTGGTCTCCCCAACTTTTTCAACAGCCACATTATTCATTATCAGATACAGGTGAAGTATAGAACTCAGGGAATGATTTGTACCAAATGCAATGCTCTTAGTTTTAGGGAATGGAGCATCTAAGCACATCCCTGACACTCAGCCAGAGATGGGCTTTTCACAGGGCTATGTTGAAGAAGAGATTGGGGAAGATTCATTCATTCCACACTGCATAAGCTTGTTCCTCTCCCACAGAAAATCGTGAAAAAGAGCTCTTGTATCCTAATCTAGGATGATAAAAAAGGGTCAAATATGTATCATATTTCACAATTAAAGCTGTTAATGTTTGGTTAATGGTTTAGCCGTTACCAAGGAGTTGCGCTGTAAAAATGGAATAGTCCCATGTTTTGTTTCATCTTCCAATATCAACAACAATGTGCTTTAACTAACAGCATTGTGATTTAAAATGACATAGTATTGTGACAGTGTTCCAAAAAGTATTAAACCGCAAAGAGAGAGGTTTTGTTGGCCAGAACTAGTTGTTCTCTGTGTACACATTTATAGTCATACCTTAGCTGTGTATCTGATAGAAAATGTATCTGGAATTCCCCAAGGGGTGCGCATTCTCCTCCTTTCTTGTTTTGTTTGGGCTTCACACACTTGAACTCAGAAACTCTGTGCACTCAAGTGATTTAGATAAACTGGAATCTAGGCAGAGCAGTCAAGGGCTCTGAGGAAATACTACTGTACCCTTCCTTGTCAGGCGTTTAAAACATCCCAGATCAATGCATTCTTTATGGCTTGCACCTCTTCCTTGTGACTTCCTATCAGATGATAAAAGTGTCAATTCACATAGTATGTTAAATTACCTTAAATAATAATAATAATCTTGAGCTGACTGCTTATGTCAATGCTTAGATTAAAGACTGTTCTACCCACTGGGTTTACCATTACCTGAACCTTTTATCAATTTCACAGTCATATTTTATACTTGATCCATTTCCCACTTTGAAATGTGAAGTTCTAAGCGTTCTATCAAATCCATTTCAAAATATGTATCCCAATGGGCAAAATGTTTCACATCGAGACCTTGGGACGATAAGGTTCTATCTACGCAAAGCATCGTTCTGGGATATTGAGCATCAACATTTTTACATCCCAGATCTCAGATTTTTTTTGTAGTGAATTCTTCTTTCATAATCATTTAAGGTCTTCACCTTTAACAGTACCTAAAGTGCAGATTAACTAATTCCTGAGACATTTGTAAAAAAAGATATATAATAATTTAGGTGGGTGCAATCGCAGATAGAACCTTAGGGCTCTGAAATGTCAACCTGGGTTCAACCATACGATTCTACCTGACACTTCTGAAGTAGACATTCAAATGGATTTATGCAGATAGAACATTCTAGTTTTTTTCACTTAAAACATTTAACTTCACAGACATATGAATAAACATAAAAAGATCAACTATATGTGACTAACTCATTTTTGACAAAAAATGTCAGTTAGAACCTTATAGTCCCAAGATCAAGACATGCCATCTTGATGATGTCATTTTTCTGGTTGTTTTCTTGGTTGTGTTTTCTTGGTTGAGAATATTTTGTATAACCAGATTACCAACTGGTCACTGTTACCACCAGAGTAAAGACATATTTTTCATGAAAATATCAAGATGTCATGGAAAATAAGTCACATGCTGGTTATCTGTGAACGTTTCTGGTCTGTTTGTCAACGTCACTGGTTGCTAAAGAGATGTTAACAAAAGTTTTACATTACAACTAGTATACAATCTGACCACGACGTCATAAAAACAATCAAATCTAAATCAAATGTATTTATTTAGCCCTTCTTACATCAGCTGATATCTCAAAGTGCTGTACAGAAACCCAGCCTAAAACCCCAAACAGCAAGCAATGCAGGTGTAGAAGCACGGTGGCTAGGAAAAAGTCCCTAGAAAGGCCAATAATGATGTCATTGTAACCACATTTTCCCCACTGGGATAGGTATTCTGTCAGTCGATGTGAAGTAGGGTTGCATGGCGGTTACCTCCCAAAACCACAGGTAACACCAAGTCATTTGGTCTCCCCAACTTGATCAACAGCCACATTATTCATTATCAGATACAGGTGAGGTCTAGAACTCAAGGAGAAACTAGGAAATTATAATGAATTACATCAACAGCATGACATGAAATGGAAATGTTATATGGAAATGCAATGTCTAAATCTGGCTTCTCTACGGTCTTCTCTCTGCTCTCTGCATGATCAATCATCAATGCTCATGGTGGGGATAGACAGCCCATACCTGTATGGAGTGCAGTTCCTGTCCACTACATGACCAAAAGTATGTGGACACCTGCTTGTTGAAAATATCATTCCAAAATCATGGGCATTAATATGGAGTTGGTCCCCCCTTTGCTGCTATAACAGCTTCCACTCTTCTGGGAAGGCTTTCCACTAGATGTTGGAACATTGCTGCAGGGACTTGCTTCCAGTCAGCCACAAGAGCATTAGTGAAGTATGGCTCTGATGTTGGGCGATTAGGCATGGCTTGCAGTCGGCATTCCAAAACATCCCAAAGGTGTTCAATGGGGTTGAGGTCAGGGTCCTGTGCAGGCCAGTCAAATTCTTCCACACCGATCTCGAACAAGCTATTTCTGTATGGACCTCGCTTTGTGCACAGGGGCATTGTCATGCTGTAACTGGAGGAATCGTCTAGAAAGTAATTGTATGCTATAGCATTAAGATTTCCCTTCACTGGAACTGAAGGGCATACCCTGAATCATGAAAAGCAGCCCCAGACCGTTATTCCTGCTCCACCAACCTTTACAGTTGGCACTATGCATTCGAGCAAGTAGCATTCTCCCGGCATCCGCCAAACCCAGATTCGCCTGTCGGACTACCAGATGGTGAAGCTTGATTCATCGCTCCAGAGAATGTGTTTCCACTGCTCCAAAATCCAATGGCGGAAAGCTGTACACCACTCCAGTTGATGCTTGGCATTGTGCTTGGTAATCTTAGGCTTGTGTGCGGCTGCTCGGTCATTGAAACCCATTTCATGAAGCTCCCGACAAATAGTTATTGTGCTGACGTTGTTGCCAGAGTGTTGCAGCCGAGGACAGTTTTTTTATGTGCTTCAGCACTCAGCGATCCTGTTCTGTTAGCTCGTGTGGCCTACCACTTCGCAGCTGAGCCGTTGTTGCTCCTAGGTGTTTCCACTTCATAATAATAGCACTTACCTTTGGGATGTTTACAGTTGACCGGGGCAACTCTAAAAGGGCAAAATTTGACGAACTGACTTGTTGGAAAGGTGGCATCCTATGACGGTACCACGCTGAATGTCACGGAGCTCTTTAGTAAGGCTAATCTACTGACATTGTTGGTGTATGGAGATTGCATGGCTGTGTGCTCGATTTTTATACACCTGTCAGCAACGGGTGTGGTTGAAATAGCTCAATCCACTCATTTGAAGTGGTGTCCACATACTTTTGTACATTTAGTGTATCATCTCATCATTGCAACTTTTTTATTGTGATAGGTAGGCTTACATTTACTGCAGCATAGCCTATGCTACAGTAATAAAATGACCGAATGTGCATCTCATTTACACATCTCCATCTGGCTTTTGGGGTCACAATATTTTTTACTTGTAAAGATAGTTTTTTTTTTAAATTACAGCTGCAGGGTTTTAAAACAGCCTTTCACTCAAATATCGTTGCTTTAAATCAGAGCATGCGTGAGCAGTCTCTCGCTCTCCATCAATTCCATTCAAAGATATCAAGATATCCTAGCCTACATAGCCATGGAAAATAGGGGTGCTGCAGCACTCCCTGAAAAATCTGAATAATACAGTACCTTCAGCATTCAGACCCCTTGACTTTTCCCACATTTTGTTACGCTACAGCCTTATTCTAAAATGGATGAAATTATTTTTTCCCCCTCATCGATCTACACACAATGCCCCATAATGATCAAGCAAAAACAGGTTTTTAGAAAACGGAAATATAACATTTACATAAGTATTCAGACCCTTTACTCAGTACTTTGTTGAATCACCTTCGGCAGCGATTACAGCCTTGAGTCTTCTTGGGTATGACGCTACAAGCTTGGCACACCTGTATTTGGGGAGTTTCTCCCATTCTTCTCCTCTCAAGCTCTGTCAGGTTGGATGGGGAGTGTTGCTGCACAGCTATTTTCAGGTCTCTCCAGAAATGTTAGATCTGTATCAAGTTCGGGCTCTGGCTAGGGCCACTCAAGGACATTCAGAACTCCTGCGTTGGCTTGGCTGTGTGCTTAGGGTCGCTGTCCTTTTGGAAGGTGAACCTTCACCCCTATCTGAGGTGCTGAGCGCTCTGGAGCAGGTTTTCATCAAGGATCTCTCTGTACTTTGCTCCGTTCATCTTTGCCTTGATACTGACTCGTCTCCCAGTTACTGCCGCTGAAAAACATCCTCACAGCATGATGCTGCCACCACCATGCTTCACCGTAGGGATGGTGCCAGATTTCTGATGCTTGGCATTCAGGCCTTGCTTTCAACAGACCAGAGAATCTGGTCTCTCATGGTCTGAGAGTATTTAAGTGCTTTTTGACAAACTCCAAGTGTGCTGTCATGTGCCTTTACTGAGGAGTGGCTTCCGTCTGGCCAGTCTACCATAAAGACCTAATTGGTGGAGTGCTGCAGAGATGGTTGTCCTTCTGGAAGGTTCTCCCATCTCCACTGAGGAACTCTATAGAGTGCTGTCAGAGTGACCATCGGGTTCTTGGTTATCTCTCTGACCAAGGCCCTTCTCCTCCGATTGCTCAGTTTGGCCGGGCGGCCAGCTCTAGGAAGAGTCTTGGTGGTTCCAAACTTCTTCCATTTAAGAACGATGGAGGCCACTGTGTTCTTGGGGACCGTCAATGCTGCAGACATTTTTTGGTACCCTTCCCTAGATCTGTGCATCGACACAATCCTGTCTTGGAGCTCTACGGACAATTCCTTCAACCTCATGGCTTGGTTTTTGGTCTGACATGCACTGTCAACTGTGAGATCTTATATAGACAGGTTTGTGCATTTCCAAATCATGTCCAATCAATTGAATGTACCACTTTTTCATAATGGGGTATTCTTTGTAAATTGATGAGAAAAATAAATAATTTAATCCATTTTAGAATAAGGCTGAAACATAACAGAATGTAGAAAAAGTCAAGGGGTCTGAATACTTTCCAAATGCACCGTATATATTTCTTCCACAAAAGTAGTGCACTGGGCCTTTACTAGTATTAGCAGACCGATATAGATGTCTGTAGCTGGTTTTTTGGTAACTTTCTCATTATATAAACAGCAGTGGTGAGATTAATTATACCACTATTCATGGCTTTATTATGTGCTTTATTATGTGTGCCTGCATCGGCCACAGGCTATAAAAATACCGCATGCATCCAATAGTCTATTTAGTCAGGGGGGGTTCTATATCAGGCCCTAGTATTGAAATTATACAATTGTATAACATTGAGGTCCATGAAAAGTACAATTAGGTACTTGAAAATGTCCTTGAATTTGACTTTCCAATGTCTATGAACCCTGCTTAAAGGATGTAGAGTCCTTGACCTATGTTGTTGTATAGGTTAGGGGCAATTTGCATATATTCACTTTTATTCAAATGTGAAACTGCATGAAAATAATTTAAATGTTGATCCCAATGTTCCATATTGGCCTCATTATTTATAGAAAGACCCATATGCACATCATAAATAATGTATGCGATGTACATGTTCAAATATGCAAGATGTAAAAGTAATAGTTCTGTTAAATGCCTCCTTCTGCTCCTCTGTGCGAAGTTGACAGCTGGGAAGCTGTTGGAGTAGAAGGTAAATGCCCCATTTGTCTAATGCCCAGGGTCCAAGATCATGTTTGATACTGCCTTTCCTTCATCTTCCTCCTGTCACTTACTACATCCTTTTACTTTCACTGAATCCTCTGAATTGTGTGTCACTTTACCTCATTGATGGAGCTGTTTGTTTGTGAACATGTGTGGCACGTATCCCTAGAAGTGGTGAAATTACATTGTGGACATTAGTCATACATGTTAATAGTAGTTACTGTATATAGAGTATAATATATACCAGGGTTCCCCAGCTGTCGGTTATTTTATTTTAAGTTTTAAATAAAAAAATGATAAAAACACCAGCAAATCAGCTCCAAGTGGATTTAATTTTGGAAATCTGTTCCAAAGTATTCTGGGATTTTTATGAATAATGACTAAATGATGTATACATTTAATGTAGACCTATAAGTAACAGAATTCTACCCTGTCTGATGAAGAATGTTTGTATACAGGCAAAGACGAAGTGTTAACAGACAACTTGTGACTACAGTGAAACTAACCACAGGAAAGATGTCTCGCTCCCACTCAGGGAGGGGAGAAACCATTGGACTTGCAGTGGATTGTGTATAACGTGGTAGCATATGATAAGCAATATGTATGTGTTGGAATGGAATTGAAAAGCAGCTTTGCCATTGTCAGAGAGGAGGAGGGACATTTAGGGCGCTATGGTGCTATGTGTGATATATAAACTAATGTACATGATATTATGAGCAGAGCTCTCGAGAATAAACGTAACGGACTGTTTCATTTCAACCAGAACCTTACAACCTCTGGGTCACAGACCGAGAATTCTAATTGAAGTTCAGCTTATGAACCTTGAGAACATAATTCTCCTAACATATTCTCACACATAATAGATACAGTTGAAGTCGGAAGTTTACATACACCTTAGCCAAATACATTTAAACTTAGTTTTTCACAATTCCTGACATTTAACCATAGTAAATTCCCTGTCTTAGGTCAGTTAGGATCAGCACTTTATTTTAAGAATGTGAAATGTCAGAATAATAGTAGAGAATGATTTATTTCATCTTTTATTTCTTTCATCACATTCCCAGTGGATCAGTAGTTTACATACACTCAATTAGTATTTGGTAGCATTGTCTTTAAATTGTTTAACTTGGGTCAAACGTTTTGGGTAGCCTTCCACAAGCTTCCCACAATAGGTTGGGTGAATTTTGGCCCATTCCTCCTGACAGAGCTGCTGTAACTGAGTCAGGTTTGTAGGCCTCCTTGCTCACACATGTTTTTTCTGTTCTGTCCACATATTTTCTATGGGATTGAGGTCAGGGCTTTGTGATGGACACTCCAATACCTTGACTTTGTTGTCCTTAAGCCATTTTGCCACAACTTTGGAAGTATGCTTGTCCATTTGAAAGACCCATTTGCGACCAAGCTTTAACTTCGTGACTGATGTCTTGAGGTGCTGCTTCAATATATCCACATAATTTTCCTATCTCATGATGCCATCTATTTTGTGAATTGCACCAGTGCCTCCTGCAGCAAAGCACCCCCACAACATGATGCTGCCACCCCCGTACTTCACAGTTGGGATGGTGTTCTTCGGCTTGCAAGCCTCCCCTTTTTTCCTCCAAACATAACGATGGTCATTATGGCCAAACAATTCTATTTTTGTTTCATCAGACCAGATGACATTTCTCCAAAAAGTACGATATTTATGGCGGTATTGGAGCAGTGGCTTCTTCCTTGCTGAGCAGCCTTTCAGGTTATGTCGATATAGGACTCGTTTTACTGTGGATATAGATACTTTTGTACCTGTTTCCTCCAGCATCTTCACAAGGTCCTTTGCTGTTGTTCTGGGATTGGTTTGCACTTTTTGCACCAAAGTACGTTCATCTCTCGGAGACAGAACATGTCTCCTTCCTGAACGTTATGACGGCTACGTGGTCCCATGGTGTTTTTACTTGCGTACTATTGTTTGTACAGATGAATGTGGTACCTTCAGATGTTTGGAAATTGCTCCCAAGGGTGAACCAGACTTGTGGAGGTCTACAATTTTCTTTCTGAGGTCTTGGCTGATTTCTTTTGATTTTCTCATGATATAAAGCAAAGAGGCACTGAGTTTGAAGGTAGGCCTTGAAATACATCCACAGGTACACCTCCAATTGACTCATATGATGTCAATTAGCCTATCAGAAGCTTATAAAGCCATAACGTCATTTTCTGGAATTTTCCAAGCTGTTTAAGGGCACAGTCTACTTAGTGTATGTAAAGGTTTGACCCACTGGAATTGTTATACAGTGAATTATAAGTGAAATAGTCTGTCTGTAAACAATTGTTGGAAAAACGACTTGTGTCATGCACAAAGTAGATGTCCTAACTAACTTGCCAAAACTATAGTCTGTTAACAAGACATTTTTGGAGTGGTTGAAAAAACTAGTTTTAAAGACTCCAACCTAAGTGTATGAAAACTGTGTATACTCACCAGACAGTTTATTAGGTACACTACCCTATTCACGAATATGGACCGCTCCTACAGACAGTGAGTCAGTTTCTGTTCGATTGAACGTTAGAATGGGCAAAACAAGTGATCTAAGCGACTTTGAGTGTGGTATGATCGCCGGTGCCAGGCACGCCGAATCCAGTATCTCCTGGGCTTTTCACACACACAACAGTGTCTAGGGTTTACCGAGAATGGTGCGACAAACAAAAAACATCCAGTCAGCGGCAGTCCTGTGGGCGAAAACAGCTTGTTGATGAGAGAGTTTGAATGAGAATGGCAAGAATCGTACAAGCGGGCCACAAACAGACAAATAACGGTGCAGTATAACAGTGGTGAGCAGAACAGCATCTCATCAATCCTTGTCACAAACGGGCTATTGCAGCAGACTCCCAATCACGGCCGGTTGTGATACAGTCTGGAATCAAACCAGGGACTGTAGTGACGCCTCTAGTACTGAGATGCAGTGCCTTAGACTGCTGCGCCACTTGGGAACCCTATTTGGTAGGGGTGGTATACAGAAGATAGCCCTATTTGGTAAAAGACCAAGTCCATATTATGGCAAGAACAGCTCAAATAAGCAAAGAGAAATGACAGTCCATCATTACTTTAAGACATGAAGGTCAGTCAATCCGGAAAAGGTCAAGAACTTTGAAAGTTTCTTCAAGTGCAGTCACAAAAACCATCAAGCTCCATGATGAAACTGGCTCTCATGAGGAAAGGAAGACCCAGAGTTACCTCTGCAGAAGAGGATAAGTTCATTGAAGTTAAAAAACAGACACATCTCAACATCAACTGTTCAGAGGAGACTGCATGAATCAAGGCCTTCATGGTCGAATTGATGCAAAGAAACCACTACTAAAGGACACAGATAAGAAGAAGAGACTTGCTTGGACCAAGAAACATGAGCAATGGACATTATACCGGTGGAAATCTGTCCTTTGGTCTGAGTCCAACTTTGAGATTTTCTGTTTCAACTGCTGTGTCTTTGGAGAGACACAGAGTAGGTGAACGGATGATCTCCACATGTGTGGTTCCATTCGAGAAGCATGGAGGAGGAGGTGTGATGGTGTGGAGGTGCTTTGCTGGTGAAACTGGTGAAAAGCAGCCAACAAGTGCTCAGCTTATGTGAGAGCTCCTTCAAGACTGTTTTTGAAAAGCATTCCTCATGAAGCTGGTTGAGAGAATGCCGGGAGCATGCAAAGCTTTCATCAAGGTAGCTACTTTGAAAGGTGGCTACTTTGAAAAATCTCAACTATAAAATATATTTTGATTTGTTTAACACTTTTTTTGATTACTACATGATTCCATATCTGTTATTTCATAGTTTTGATGTCTTCACTATTATTCTACAATGTAGAAAATAGTATAAATAAAGAAAACCCCTTGAATGAGTGGGTGTATCCAAACATTTGACTGGTACTGTATATGTAAAAAATAAATACAAAAATAACAAATGTTTCCTGATCTTTCTTATATCTCTCAAATATAGGACAGACACTTCAGAACAAACTTCATTTAGTTTTTTGGGAGGGACAATCTGTTGTTCCATGTAATGAATCTGTTATTTAATGTGTTTGTATGGGCTAATAGCAGTCCGCACCAACATTTTTTGAATCGCATTGTTTTTATATGGACTACCGTTCAAAAGTTTGGGGTCACTGAGATGTTTCCTTGTTTTTTAAAGAAAATTTTAAAAATTGTTTAAAATATTAAAATAACATCAAATTGATCAGAAATACAGTGTAGACATTGTTAATGTTGTAAATGACTGTTGTAGCTGGAAACAGCAATTTTTTTATGGAATGTCTACATACTGTAAGCGCACACAGGTCCATTATCAACAACCATCACTCCTGCGTTCCAATGGCATGTTGTGTTAGCTAATCCAAGTTTATCATTTTAAAATGCTTATTGATAATTGGAAAACCCTTTGCAGACACCTCACAAGTCCTCATCTGGCAGCTTCATTAAATAGTACCCACAAAACACCAGTCTCAATGTCAACAGTGAAGAGGCAACTCCGGGATGCTGGCAGAGTCCCCTGTCCAGTGTCTGTGTTCTCTTGCCCATCTTTTATTTTTATTGGCCCATCTGAGATATGGCTTATTATTTCCAACTCTGCCGGGAAGGCCAGCATCCCGGAGTTGCCCCTTCGCTGTTGATGTTGAGACTGGTGTTTTGCAGGTACTATTTAATGAAGCTGCCAGTTGAGGACTTGTGAGGCGTCTGTTTATCAAACTAGACACACTAATGTACTGTTCCTCTTACTCAGTTGTGCACCGAGACCTCCCACTCCTCTTTCTATTCTGGTTAGAGCCTTTTTGCTCTGTTCTGTGAAGGGAGTAGTACACAGCGTTGTATGAGATCTTCAGTTTCTTGGCAATTTCTCGCATGGAATAGCCTTCATTTCTCAGAACAAGAATAGACTGACGAGTTTCAGAAGAAAGTGCTTTGTTTTTGGCCATTTTGAGCCTGTAATCGAACCCAGATACTCAACTAGTCTTAAGAAGGCCAGTTGTATTGCTTCTTTTATCAACACAACAGTTTTCAGCTGTGCTAACATAATTGCAAAAGGGTTTTCTAATGATCAATTAGCCTTTTAAATTTATAAACCAGGATTAGCTAACACAATGTGTCATTGGAACACAGGAGTGATGGTTGCTGATAATAGGCCTCTGTGCGCCTTTGTAGATATTCCATAAAAAAATCAGCCGTTTTGAGCTACAATAGCCATTTACAACATTAACAATGTCTATGCTGTATTTCGGATTAATTTGATGTTATTTTAATGGACAAAAAATGAGCTTTTCTTTCAAAAACAAGGACATTTCTAAGTGACCCCAAACTTTTTAACGGAAGTGTATATATTTTTTATACTTTAAGAGGTCTTAAAATTCAAAAACAAATAGCTAAATGATCCTTGGTATGACCTTATTAAAATAATTTCCTGTTGCTGCGTGATTCTTTTCCTGCTGTAGCAAATTGGTAAATGCTGCAGATGTCAGCTCAAGCACCTCAGCCAAGAGGGGAGAGTTCCTCATGTATTCAGAAGGCTGTTGATTGACTTCACTGGCTTTAACCTCATTATCTGTCAAGTGGGGATTCACCCGAGTCCCTAAAGTGCAATCCTCTTCAGTTAGTCAGCTACACCAGAGATAATGATACAATGTGTAAGCAAGGTATAGATGCGGTAAAGAGGTAAATTGAACTCGACAGGGGAAAGGGACGTGGAGGAAAGATCCCGAATCTCCCCCCATCAAAATGATCCTACATTTAAGCTATTGTTTATATGTGTATTAGACACTAATGTTGAGGTAAAAATCAGATAACAATGTTTGTATGGATGTCAACCCCAACACAACGTCATCAGTACCAATCAGCTGCATTTCATTTAAAAACAACTTTGACTACCACTGATTTTTGTACGTTAGCTATGTTAACCAGTTTACACAATAATGAGAGTATTGTGGATGGTCAGATTAATAAAATCATTTGATTAAAACGTGTACATGCTTTGCAAGAAGAACGATTTCGCTAATAATCCTGTTTACATGGATATATTTGAAATCATGCAAATAAACGTTATACCACAGCAACCATTCATATTTGATTCTGAGTACGGACATAGAAGTAGTTTTCACAAACTTTATAAGATGCACACATTCAGTTGTTTCCGAACTCACTTCACTCGTGCTAAAGCAATAGTGTGCAACTGAAGCCTGCAATTTGGGGCGTTCCTGCATGTGGGCATTCCTGCATCTACAGGAACGCCCCACCTCAAGCATCCCATTGGTTCCTGTTGAGCTAACAAGCCTGCTCTTAAGCGATACTGTGTGCTAGCACACGGTATCACTCTCTCCTCCCGGCTGGGTACCGGAGAAAACCGTGTCCGACAGGTGGGGGCAAAAGACACTGTCTCCCGATGATGCCACCTGCCGACCGCTAGCTATTTTGGTACACAGCAGGGGGGAGGCGGGGGTGACACTGTGCTAGCTGTTAGTTAGCTAGCACATGGTGTCGTGCCCGCCTCCTGTGTACCGGAGTCCTTCTTAGGACAAACTGCCTAAGCTAACACACAGTGTCCTTTGCTCCTGTCTGCCGAACACCTGTCCTCGCCTGCCGTTAGCAGAACAGTACCTGACAGGCGGGGGCTAAGGACACTAGCGGTGTGTACTAGCTCGCCTCTTCTTCTGTGGGGTTTACCGGCAGTTGGCATGCAATGTTAATAAGTCCAAAAATGGATGTAGCAACTGCTGACTGCCCTTTTAAGGTGTGTACATGTCCTAATAATTGGACAGAATACTCAGAAAACCATTTTTTGTTTAAATCGCCGAATGCTTACTTTGGCCAATTTAAGTAAAGTGTTTACATGACTATTACATAATCTGCCTACTGTCATAATCAGTTTGATATTAAATGATTACAGTGCATGCAATTGACACGTCTACCTAATCTATTTGCTGATTATGTCAAGAGGAATGTATGACAGGAATGTGGACAGTGCATGTATCCAGAGAACATGCCCGGGCATGTCGATGAAACTGACAAAACGCTGAGGACACAGGAACAATATCATGGAGTTGTGAACTATAGGGCATTATGGTCAATTGCAGGAAGAGAAACACAGTGTTTTAGAACCAACTGCATATCCTCAGTTAATCCTATTAAATATTCAGACCCCAAAAACATAACAGATAATAACACCAGCCTCATAACAATTTTAAAAGTTCTATTTTTTTAATTCAAAACAGACAGAAGGCAGATCATTGTCCATTCTCGTTGTAGCTTGTCACTGAAAGTTAAACAATGGGGGCAAATATATCTCTGAGGAGTCTCTTTTAGTCAGCAGTAGGAACATATCCCATGAATCACAGTCAGCCCAATGAGCCCCTAGTAAACTACCAGCTTAGAATCTTTCATCATTTATGTTTGTAGGGGTACCAGAACAAAAACACTATTGATATCAGTATCAATCACCAGGGCCAAGTAAAACATTACTTTTGCTCTCCGCCCAGAATCTCCAGTTTGGTGCAACCAATGCCAACTTTTCTTTTCATTTCCCAATAGTCTATTTTCTGTATTTTATTTGGGATTATAGGACAGCATTTGACAAGCAATACATGTATTATTAATCCTTATTGCGTACTAATTTTGTATCTCCATTGAACGTGTGGAGACGGGGCGGCAGGGTAACCTAGTGGTGAGAGCGTTGGACTAGTAACCGGAAGGTTGCAAGTTCAAAACCCCGAGCTGACAAGGTACAAATCTGTCGTTCTGCCCCTGAACGGGCAGTTAACCCACTGTTCCTAGGCCGTCATTGAAAATAAGAATTTGTTCTTAACTGACTTGCCTAGTTAAATAACAACAACAAAAAAACACATATGTGCCGTGTTGCACAAAAATGATCAATAGCAGTGATTTAGGGTCCAATTCAATAAGATCTGCTTTAGCCGACATCCGCATAGCTAATGTATTGATGGTGTTGGAACTGTGTTAGAGCTGTTAAATCCACAAGCAGTTCCTGGCATTATACCTGAAGCGGACAATACCATTGGCTGCAGTCGTATTAAAGTACATCCAATGCAGTCTTGTTTACAAGTTGGAACACTGGAATGTAAGATAAAAAATATACATCTCGATTAAGCTGATAGAAATCCTTATTTATAATGATTTTTCAATGAGACTGTAATTATCTCTATATACTCTACACTTTCTCATTCTGAACTTCTAACTTGAGTATGGCGGGTGTGGCTTTGTGACAATGATCGCAAGAGTAGCTGCTCACCAATTTGACGGCTCCAAGCAGTGTCTGCAAGCAGTTCCACCTCCTATGCAGGTGTCTGCTATCGCTGGTTAATGCTTTATCTGTTTGAATCGAGGTCTTAGTTTTTACTCCAGACACTACATACTATGCCACACCATTGAAGTTGGCAAAGAACAGCTTAATGAGAAGCCCCTGATATACCTGGCAGTGACATGTATTCTGTGTCCTGATCTTGTCTACATTCTCATCTCTCAACAAGATAGTAAAATGTCTCTTATCCGTCCAGTGTGAAATATTGTCACCAGATTTCCTTGTCCCCTCCATGTATAGAAATAATTTCAGATTCTAACAAAATAATATGTATCTATTTATTTTGACACATATTGATCCCCTAAATCAAGGGCGTCACCTGTCAATGATTTTAGAGGACACACAGTGTACGAATAAAAGACCCATTTAATATCATGAGTAGGTGCAACAGCTACAATGTGGGCATCAAAATGTGGATAAGTTCAGGAGAAAGTACCCATGTTATGTTAACACCCGGTATAAACAAGGCTTTTAAGAACTGACTGTGATTCGAACTTCATGACCACCTCCGGAGGTTGTCGGTGAGTTGATTGGATGGAAGCTCAGTGGGCAAGGCTTAGAGTGACAGGTCAGTGAGTGGAGTTCACAGGTGAGAGTCAAATTGTAAGAGGCCTTGCAGGAGGCAGGTTGGAGGTGGATGGAGGGTGTTACGTGTGGGTTGTGACCCGCAAGGTTTCCAGTTCAAATCCCATTTGCGACATTTGTTTTCCAGCCTTACTCAAAATTCTTACCTAAATTACATTTCTAATCTACCAACTTTTTCAGTTTCTAACTTTTGGGCTGAACAGCTTTAAACATGTGGGAAAATGTAACTGGTGCACGTAGAGTACCAGGAAACCTGCCTACCCTGCCTTTCTAAGGTCTTCGAAAGCCAAGTTAACAAAACAGATAGCCGACCATTTTGAATCCCCCCGTACCTTCTCCGCGATGCAATCTGGTTTCCGAGCTGGTAATGGGTGCACCACAGCCACGCTCAAGGTCCTAAACGATATCATAACCTCCATTGATAAGAAACTATACTGTGCAGCTATATTCATAGGCCTGGCCAAGGCTTTCCACTCTGTCAATCACCACATTCTTATTCGC
Organism: Oncorhynchus masou masou; assembly: GCF_036934945.1. Lineage (NCBI taxonomy): Eukaryota > Metazoa > Chordata > Actinopteri > Salmoniformes > Salmonidae > Oncorhynchus > Oncorhynchus masou. The sequence continues at coordinate 78,536,917 of NC_088239.1, read as the reverse complement.
AGACCCAACAGCCTTGGTTTCTCAAATGACTGACTCGCCTGGTCACCAACTACTTCTCAGACAGAGTTCAGTGTGTCAAATCGGAGGGCCTGTTGTCCGGACCTCTGGCAGTCTCTATGGGGGTGCCACAGGGTTCAATTCTCAAGCCGACTCTTTTCTCTGTATACATCAATGATATTGCTCTTGCTGCTGTTGATTCTCTGATCCACCTCTACGCAGACGATACCATTCGGTATACTTCTGGCCCTTCTTTGGACACTGTGTTAATTAACCTCCAGACAAGCATCAATGCCATGCAACTCTCCTTCCGTGGCCTCCAACTGCTCTTAAATGCAAGTATAACTAAATGCATGCTCTTCAACCGATCGCTACCAGCACCTGCCCGCCTGTCCAGCATCACTACTCTGGACGGTTCTGACTTAGGTATTTGTAGATGTCATTTACAAAATAGCCTCCAACACTCTACTCAGCAAATTAGATGCACTCTATCACAGTGCCATCCGTTTTGTCATCAAAGCCCCATATACTACCCACCACTGCTACCTATATGCTCTCGTTGGCTGGCCCTCGCTTCATATTCTTCGCCAAACCCACGAGCTCCAGGCCATCTATAAGTCTTTGCTAGGTAAAGCTCTGCCTTATCTCAGCTCACTGGTCACCCTAGAAGCACCCACCCGTAGCACACTCTCCAGCAGGTATATCTCACTGGTCAAAGCCAATTCCTCCTTTGGCCGCCTTTTCTTCCAGTTCTCTGCTGCCAATGACTGGAACGAATTGCAAAAATCACTGAAGCTGGAGACTCATATCTCCCTTACTAACTTTAAGCACCAGCTGTCAGAGCAGATCACTGCACCTGTACATAGCCCATCTGTAAATAGCCCATCCAACTACCTCATCCCCATACTGTTATTTCTATTTTTGCTCCTTTGCACTGCAGTATCTCTACTTGCACATTCATCTTCTGCACATCGATCACTTCAGTGTTCAATTGCTAAATTGCAATTATTTCACCACTATGGCCTTTTATTGCCTTACCTCCCTTATCTTACCTCATTTGCACACACTGTATATAGACTTTTTTTCCTATTGTGTTTTTGACTATGTTTGTTTATTCCATGTGTAACTCTGTTGTTGCTTGTGTCACACTGCTTTGCTTTATCTTGGCCAGGTCACAGTTGTAAACAAGAACTTGTTCTCAACTGGCCTACCTGGTTAAATAAAAGGTGAAATAAATAAATAAAAGGCACTAGGCTAGGTACTGGAAGGTCACAGGTTCTAGTCTTGTGGATTCCCTTTCTCAAAAAAGGCATATTTATAGTCCTTGCATTAAGATGTGCTTTTCATCTGATCAAGACAACCCAATCATTATTTGTTCAATTGAAATGCATTCCTGCGTTTGATCTTGTCATGCATGTTCCACAACAGTAACTTCCACACCTGTGCTTAGCTGCTTTCATTCTCTCCTTGTGCTGATAATGGCTTGACATGACAGAATATTAGTTTTGGCTTTTATTTTAACAACCAAGTTAGTGTGCTGCTCATACATACGTGTACAACTGCAGTCATGTTTATGAAACAATTGGTATGGAGACAATCACTACAAAAAAAAGTTTAGCATAATATGTATGGTTATGGAAAATGTTTAGGACAGAGACAAATGCTTTGAGGTGGTGGCCCTCAAACAAACACAAAACATTGGTTTAATATTTTAATTTTAAAAAAGGAGAAAAAAAAAGTACTCAAGGTTTTCATGGTGTATTTACATAAAATCGAAAGACACCTTGGTTTGGAAGCAATGCATCATGGGGTATGTAAAGCAGAGATTGACAGGAGATTTAGTTCTGATTTCTAGCCACACAGCTAATCAGTGTACACTCAAAGTACTTGTGCCTTTTTAGATTTTAATATTTTTTTATGTTGAATAACAGAGCGGTTATCAATGCTAAGAGGCAAAGAGAGATTTGACCCCATAATGAAGTCAAAAAAATATAAAAAGGCAAACACATGCTTATAAAAGATAAGTTCCGATCTTTTCAAATATATACCAACCAAATATATAAAACACTGATTAAAATAGAATCTGTAATTAAAAGATAACATAAGGCCCACAAAATAAATAAACAATAAATAAATAAATAATATAAATACAAAAAAAAGTTGATAAATTTCAGATTGGGACATCATTAGAAACGGTATAATTTAGGGCCAAAAAAAGCCTTTATACCAGTGTCATGCCAATGCTGGCAACAATCAGATTGGCATTAGAGTAGATTGTTTTGATGAAATTACCTTTCGGAAACACTCAATATCAACGGTTTGGTTATGAAGCCTGAAAAGTGATAATGTAGTAAAGAAAACGTGTCTAGTTATCTATTCATTCTAGTGATAAATTATTGGTGACAGTCTTCGACAGGGTACGACTTCTCATGGAACCATATTTCATGTGGTTCATGGCGAGCATGACTCATGAACGTATCCTTGGGATATAACTTACTATATAATAAAATAGGCGATAATGTCGATAATATTACACAGATAACTTTACGTACTAACACAGTCAGACAGTTGAAAACAAATATGCACTATATGAACACAAAAGGAACACTTTGGATAATGTAACATTTTACATGAATGTTTTGAAGGACAAAAAAAATCTGAAGTTGACTAATGTACTAAAACACAGTTGAAACAAATGAAAAGGCTCTCGCTATTTACCTTATTTCAAAATGGTGCTTCAGCTTCGATCCCCACAATGCATTACTTAGGAACGGGTGTGTTGTTGAAAGACTGAACACGTGAGCCATATATTCAATCATTCATTCAGTACATATCTCCACAAATCATTCATTCGGTACATATCTCCACAATCATTCATTTGGTACATATCTCCACAATTTGGACTTGCAAATCATGATATTGAGAGCAAGAATCTTAGAGTATTGCTTAACCAGAGATGACTAAATACATAAGTTACTTCTCATCTGACCATCTGGCTTTAGAAGAAAATGTGTTCCATTATATAGAACGCAATATATAGAGAGGATAGATATAGAGAGCATTCATTCAATAATGGGATGTATCACATGTCCCGAGACTACATCTAACAGTTACCCAATTATCTGAAAATAATATTCAAATCAACTCTGACTTCATTCATGCTTCTAGTATCAACGTGTTGATACAAGTTAATCAGATTACACATTCAACATTCTTCCTTGCTGATTGCCTTGGTAACCAATATATTATTATGATAGCTAATGGTCCAAGAAAAGCATTAAAAAAAAATCAATTCAAATGTTATTTTACCATTTAAAATCAACCAAAAGGTGAGTGGGAAAATCTTGAAAAGCTGTATAATAATATTTGGGTGTTGTGTTAGCTAGATAAACACTAAATACTTTGTTGTATGCACCTCTGTTAGTAGGTTAGGACTGCATTACTGTAAATGAGGTGAAAACTACATGCCCATGAACACATAAGCAACGCCGCTGTATGGAGCTTAGGATTAGGAGCCAGTTCATACAGGTCATTATAGTAAATGCATACTATAGTGCTGGTGGATATTTTTGTTTTCAGAGTGGAGTAGAAATGTCAACAGGGAGATGAAAGTCGTGAATATATGGGCCAGAGGCATGCAGTTCCCATAAGCACACCAAACGGAAATGAAAGGCACCATTGATATTTTTCTCCATTGAAATACTGCGAACCATTGCTACATACTAGTTTATTCCACTTTCTTCCATGACATGAACACGTACACATTTTTTATTTATAAAAGACTTTATTCACTACTTCGCTAAAATACGTTTTTTATTTATTTATATATATTTTTTTTTATTATTTTCCCCGCAAATACTTTAAGTTATAGAAAATAAAGGTTTAATAGTGACATTTCTTTGAATCCGACTGAAGTTTTTTTTCTAAGCTCTCTTTTTCATTTTATACAGCAATTGGATCTTGGTTGGAGATGACGCTGGATAACCTGGCTTGCAGGTTGTCCTGTGGGGAGAGTCGGAGTGCTAGGTTAGTCCTGCTGCCATCTGTGAGAGGTTCCACACTTATAGCCATGGGGTTCTGTAAGCTCAGGAAGGGTGTGTCCTCTCCCACACGCTCCTCCTCCATCTCGCTCTCCGTACTGCTACCTAGGTCGATGGACTCCTTGTTGTGGCCTGCTGCATGGCCATTGGGTTTTGTTCTACTGGCCCGATGGCCGTTGCTGTTCTTGGCAAGTTTCTTAGGAAGGCTCTGCGGGGGAATGGGCGTTACCGTTGTGGCGGAGCCGACCACCTCATACTTCTGCGTGGTCTCATAGTCGTCGTCCTCAACGATCCTCAGCGGGCTGGGCGGGGGGCTGTGGGCCTCTTGGCCGTGGTTGTAGTGGGCAGACTTCCTCTTAGACTGACTGATGTGGTGGTCGGGGTGCGGATGGGTGGTGAACAGCAGGGGGCGCTCCTCCTCGCCAGAGGGGCTGACGGCCACAGAGGGGACCGAGGTGGCCAGGCTGGACAAGGGGGCCGACATCTCAGAGGGAGGGGAACCCGGGGTCACGGGAGAGAGCAGCTCCACAGGAGACAGGCGGGTTGGGGTGGTCATCGCTGACACATACCTGACAGGCAGAACCAAGAGAGAATCCTCAATCAATTAGGAACAGAATACACAAGTGTACTCACTAATACACCACAACCAGAATCAGTAATAAGAACCCATTTTGTTAAAGTGGCTTTAGCTCCACTACATTCATGGTACAGTCTGAGCTATAGCTCATCACATGTATGGCTTTAGCTAAGTGAAATAAATCCATAACAATGGATTTTGTGTCCGATAGGTATGTACAGTCAAATTGTCAAGGGCACATCCGATGAGCGTAGGCTCCTTTAGAGTGGAACTCACCGGTCTCAAATAGTCTTTCATTTCTCACCGGATATCTACATGGTCTGGTTCAGGATACACATTCATTCATAATCCATTTCGGAAATCAGCTCTAGGACTGTATAGGCTTTTCTCCTGGTATGTGTTTGGAGGACAGAGACACTGAACTGAAGAGCACTGGACATTCATTAGGGTTGTCTCCGTCTGCCCTGGCCAGTCATTAGGGTTAGTACTACGGTTGTCTCCGTCTGCCCTGGCCAGTCATTAGGGTTAGTATTAGGGTTGTCTCCGTCTGCCCTGGCCAGTCATTAGGGTTAGTATTAGGGTTGTCTCCGTCTGCCCTGGCCAGTCATTAGGGTTGTCTCCGTCTGCCCTGGCCAGTCATTAGGGTTAGAATTAGGGTTGTCTCCGTCTGCCCTGGCCAGTCATTAGGGTTAGTATTAGGGTTGTCTCCGTCTGCCCTGGCCAGTCATTAGGGTTAGTATTAGGGTTGTCTCCGTCTGCCCTGGCCAGTCATTAGGGTTAGTATTAGGGTTGTCTCCGTCTGCCCTGGCCAGTCATTAGGGTTAGTATTAGGGTTGTCTCCGTCTGCCCTGGCCAGTCATTAGGGTTAGTATTAGGGTTGTCTCCGTCTGCCCTGGCCAGTCATTAGGGTTAGTATTACGGTTGTCTCCGTCTGCCCTGGCCAGTCATTAGGGTTAGTATTAGGGTTGTCTCCGTCTGCCCTGGCCAGTCATTAGGGTTAGTATTAGGGTTGTCTCCGTCTGCCCTGGCCAGTCATTAGGGTTAGTATTAGGGTTGTCTCCGTCTGCCCTGGCCAGTCATTAGGGTTAGTATTAGGGTTGTCTCCGTCTGCCCTGGCCAGTCATTAGGGTTAGTATTAGGGTTGTCTCCGTCTGCCCTGGCCAGTCATTAGGGTTAGTATTAGGGTTGTCTCCGTCTGCCCTGGCCAGTCATTAGGGTTAGTATTAGGGTTGTCTCCGTCTGCCCTGGACAGTCATTAGGGTCGTCTGCCCTGGCATGTCAGAGTGATGTGCACAGACGGGTCCTCTCAGACTCAGTCGACCTGTGACCTCAGAGACAGGTGTGCTACCTGCTGTAGCAGCTCGACTGACAACACAGGTACACCTGCGCTCATCAGCAACACATTGATTGACTAATGGGGACTTATGAAGTCGTCATTGTCCATTAGCTTTGATCTAGGAGGGCCTGTGAAATCTAAATATAGGATAGCTCATAAGGAGACCTCTGCTAATAAAAACACTAATTCAGAAGACCAAGATAACATGGCAATACCACAAATCTTAGATTCAATCTTGGTTTACTGTATATTCATAAATAAATGCCATAATTTATAAAATGCATGTTATTCTCTAAAAATGATCACCAAGTATAATCCTTAAAATATAGCTGATTATTCAGTGGATATCTCTGTACAACTCAGATAACTAGAAGTAGGGGACACCATCATTAATTACAAACCCTCCATTAGGTGTATGGGCTGAAGGGCGGTTGTAGTGCATAGCGTAGCGTAGCAACATGAGCTCCAGATGTCTTTCTCCTACCTCTCACTGTACGGAGAGTCCCTGTAGGAGTCTGGCGTGTCTCCAGAGTTCTTTAGGTAGGCACTCAGGTCTCTGGCGCCACCTGTGGCGTTCAGACGACCCCGGTGGCTGGGTGTGGCGTGCCGGCTGTTCTCTCCCGATGACTTCACCAAGACAGAGCGGCTGTCGGAGAGGGCACTCTCGCTATGGCCGTTACTCCAGCTGAAGAGAGAGAGAGCGAGACAGAGGAGAATGAAGAGGGGAGACAGAAGAGAATGAATTGCTTCTCTTAAATGAGGTCAAAACAATGGCCGCTTCCGACAATGACATAAGCTGTAAACACTGTAAATCATGTCTATTGCAGACCTGGGTTCAAATACTATTTGAAATAATTTAAAATACTTCAACTGGGCTTGTGTGAGCTTGCCTGGCTTAATGGACCAATGCTTACCCCACCCATCTGGCACTTCAGGCAGGCTCGAGCAAAAGCACAAAGTATTTGAATGATTTAAAATAGTATGTGAACCCAGGTCTGCTCTATTATAATGTATAGTTAGAGACACTGGCCTATAAAACCCACAAGACACTTTGACCTGCACATTGCTCTACAAGTTCTCTGGAAACCTCATCAATTCTCCCTGCGCCTTGGTTGTCCCATACTAGCTAATGACGCACCGCCATACATTATCCTCTACGGTTTTGCTTGTGCAATCTGAGATCACAGAACTGCAGTCCCTGGATTCATAAAGTGTCTGAGTTCTGATCTAGGATCAGTTATTTATTTTAAAATCATCATGATTAAGGGGTAGGAGCCGTGGGACCTGATCCTCGATCAGCACTCCTACTCTGAAATGTTTTGTGAATACAGGCCATGGTCTTTGTTGAATCCAGTGAATATCACTGAGTGAGCGAGGTGATTTGCAGGCAATCGTGCAACAGGATGGGTAAATCATCGTATCAACCGCCGACTGAAACCAACATGAATGAATTGCTTTTCAAAACCACCCCCAACAAACAGGGGGAAAGAGGAAGTGGCTAGGGGGGAAACGAGACGGACTCCAACTAAGATAGCTCACAGGGCCCAGCGGTAATATGACACATAGGGAAAGAGGAAGTGTCTAGGGGGGAAACGAGACGGACTCCAACTAAGATAGCTCACAGGGCCCAGCGGTAATATGACACATAGGGAAAGAGGAAGTGGCTAGGGGGGAAACGAGACGGACTCCAACTAACATAGCTCACAGGGCCCAGCGGTAATATGACACATAGGGAAAGAGGAAGTGGTTAGGGGGGAAACGAGACGGACTCCAACTAAGATAGCTCACAGGGCCCAGCGGTAATATGACACATAGGGAAAGAGGAAGTGGCTCGGGGGGAAATGAGACGGACTCCAACTAAGATAGCTCACAGGGCCCAGCGGTAATATGACACATAGGGAAAGAGGAAGTGTCTAGGGGGGAAACGAGACGGACTCCAACTAAGATAACTCACAGGGCCCAGCGGTAATATGACACATAGGGAAAGAGGAAGTGGCTAGGGGGGAAACGAGACGGACTCCAACTAACATAGCTCACAGGGCCCAGCGGTAATATGACACATAGGGAAAGAGGAAGTGTCTAGGGGGGAAACGAGACGGACTCCAACTAAGATAGCTCACAGGGCCCAGCGGTAATATGACACATAGGGAAAGAGGAAGTGGTTAGGGGGGAAACGAGACGGACTCCAACTAAGATAGCTCACAGGGCCCAGCGGTAATATGACACATAGGGAAAGAGGAAGTGGCTAGGGGGGAAACGAGACGGACTCCAACTAAGATAGCTCACAGGGCCCAGCGGTAATATGACACATAGGGAAAGAGGAAGTGTCTAGGGGGGAAACGAGACGGACTCCAACTAAGATAGCTCACAGGGCCCAGCGGTAATATGACACATAGGGAAAGAGGAAGTGTCTAGGGGGGAAACGAGACGGACTCCAACTAAGATAACTCACAGGGCCCAGCGGTAATATGACACATAGGGAAAGAGGAAGTGGCTCGGGGGGAAATGAGACGGACTCCAACTAAGATAGCTCACAGGGCCCAGCGGTAATATGACACATAGGGAAAGAGGAAGTGTCTAGGGGGGAAACGAGACGGACTCCAACTAAGATAGCTCACAGGGCCCAGCGGTAATATGACACATAGAGAAGGAGATAAATAGGACTTTAATCTAAGAAACATTATTACAGTATCTTCTTAAGAGCCAGTGCTATAGCTCATCACTTTTACAGATGGAAGGAGAGGAGGCAAGAAATCTGTCTTGTAGGTTCGTATAGGATTACCTTTGACTGGAGGTGTGGGTGACCGTTGTGGACTGATGTGCTGATGATGTGTACAGGCTCGTCGAGAAGGATGTTTCCGTTTCCTTCTCGATTACATGCTGCGCAGGCAATGCATTTTTAGACACAAATTGCTATAAGGGAAAACAAAATCAAGCATCAATAATACGAAATCACATCATGCATGCTTATAAAGAAATGTGCAGATTCTGTAGCTAACATGCCAACAAATGTACAGTGCATTCGGAAAGTATTCAGACCCCCTCGACTTTCTCAGCGTTTTGTTGTTACAGCCTTATTCTAAAAGGTATTAAATAAATTGTTTTCCTCATCAATCTACACACAACACCCCATAATGACAAATCAAAAACAGGTTTTTCGAAATCTTTGCACATTTATCGTTTTTTTTCTTCCATTGATCATCCTTGAGCGGTCTCGACAACTTGATTGGAGTCCACCTGTGGTTTGGAAACGCACAGACCTGTCTATATAAGGTCCCAAGCCATGAGGTCGAAGGAATTGGCAGTAGAGCTCTGAGACAGGATTGTGTCGAGGCACAGATCTGGGGAAGCATACCAAAGAAAGTCTGCAGCATTGAAGGTCCTCAAGAACACAGTGACCTCCATGATTCTTAAACGGAAGAGGTTTGGAACCACCAAGACTCTTCCTAGAGCTGGCCCGCCCGGCCAAAAACTGAGCAATCGGGGGAGAAGGCCCTTGGTCAGGGAGGTGACCAAGAACGCGATGGTCACTCTGACCTAGCTCCATAGTTCCTCTGTGGAGATGGGAGAATCTTCCAGAAGGACAACTATATCTAGCACTCCACCAATCAGGCCTTCATGGTAGAGTGGCCAGGTGGAAGCCACTCCTCAGTAAAAGGCACATGACAGGCTGCTTGGAGTTTGCCAAAAGGCACCTAAAGGACTCTGATCATGAGAAACAAGATTATCTGGTCTGATGAAAGCAAAATGTTACTATTTGGCCTGAATGCCAAGTGTCACATCTGGAAGAAACCTGTCACCATCCCTACGGTGAAGCATGGTGGTGGCAGCATCATGCTGTGGTGATGTTTTTCAGCGGCAGGGACTGGGAGACTAGTCAGGATCGAGGGAAAGCAAAGTACAGAGAGACTCATGATGAAAACCTGCTCCAGAGCACTCAGGACCTCAGACTGGGGCAAAAGTTCACCCTCCAACAGGACAACAACCCTAAACACACAGCCAAGACAACGCAGGAGTTCTGAATGTTCTTGAGTCGTCCAGCCAGAGCCCGGACTTGAACCGATATAACATCTCTGGAGAGACCTGAAAATAGCTGGGTAGTGACGCTCCCCATCCAACCTGACAGAGCTTGACAGGATCTGCAGAAAAGAATGGGAGAAACTCCCCAAATACAGGTGTGCCAAGCTTGTAGCGTCATACCCAAGAAGACTCAAGGCTGTAATAGCTGCAAAAGGTGCTTCAAGAAAGTACTGAGTAAAGGTCCTGAATACTTATGTTAATGTTTTATTTCCGTTTTTTTTTTTTATTTTACACATTTGCACAAAAAAAATGGTTTGTCATTATGGGGTATTGTGTGTAGATTGGTGAGGAAAAACAAACAATTTAATACATTTTTGAATAAAATGTGGAAAAAGTTAAGGGGTCTGAATACTTTTAGAATGAACTGTATGTATTGGAAACTAAGTGTGAGAGTTAATCTAGCGTAGTTCTCATTGTTAGAAGTAATAGCTATGTGAGTGACTTACATTGACAAGCTGGACGTTTTCAAGGGGAGGGTTAAAAATCTGAGGGCCATTAGCCATAATGGTGTTTCTCTCATTTCGTAGGCTCTGCCTCAGACGATCATGAAGCTTTTTCCTCTGCTTTCTGTGCACGGAAAGACAAAACTGCATCGTGAGACGGACCAATCATACAGCCATTAACAAAAACAGACGGATGACAGATTTTGTCTAAGGTTGACAGAGGTTGTGATTGACAAAAAAATTATTCAAATGCACAAATCTCTAGGCTATCATCTCATGGAAGCTTCAAAATACGTAATAAGGACAAGGATACGTAATAGTGAATACTGAGTTTATATACTGAGTTTAGCGTAAAAATGTTACGTGAATTACTTTGTTTTGCAGTAGGCAACCACACACATGATTCCAACCACTAGGAGTGCAATGCAGATTCCTGTTATTGTTAATACACGTTTCTGATACAGCTCCTCTGCTTCTGAAAAAGAGGACAATGCATTCTTAAAACTCCACAACATGCAGACCTATAGTGTCACATACAAACCAAACCCAATGGAGATGAACAAACTTGTTTTAGGTTATATATTAAAGGTTATACATTCACAGAAACAAACAAACCCGGGGCGCGTTCAGCAGTACGCAACGTTTTGGAACGTTCAGATAGAAATATGTTTTGTAGAACTAACTACAATGCCTCTCTGACATGTACAATAAAAAAATCAAGTTGGCTCAATCGTGGCATTTCTATCTGCAACGTCCAACCAACGTTTGGGTTCTGAACATGCCCCCTGATTTAACATTGTATTAGTGGGCGTTGGTTGAAAACCGAGACGGTGGAAATGTAATGCATTGATCGGAGGAGGCAGTTCTGCTGAGTCGGAGTCCAGTCGGAATGCCAGGAAGTGTTAGTTCAAGGTCGGGCTCAGTAATCATGACCAGGCAAACCACAGAATATGCATTCTCTGCAATGTATTCTAACCAGCCCACGTGTTACTAATACAACAGATGCATATATATAAAAGATAGTCATTCATCAAACAGTTAAAATCACTCCGATGTAAAATGTTAATATTCTAATATTGCAAACAGTGCAGCATTGTTTGTTCACAGGACCCAACGCTTGGAATTATGGAATATTTGCATTTCAATCTTTTCACAGGTGAGGTTACAGGTTTACTAGATTAGGGGAATTTCAAATGAAATTTACACTAAACAAAAATATAAACGCAACATGTAAATTGCTGGTCCCATGTTTCATGAGCGGAAATAAAAGATTCCAGAAATGTTCCAAATGCATTAAAATGCTTATTTATCAAAAAATGCACAAATTTGTTTACATCCCTGTTAGTGAGCATTTCTCCTTTGTCAAGATAATCCATCCACCTGACAGGTGTGGAATATCAAGAAGCTGATTTAACAGCAGAATGGCCTTAAGTGGTTGAGGCGTCACTACAGACCCAGGTTCGATCCCAGGCATTGACCGGGAGTCCCATAGGGCAATTGTCCCAGCGTCGCCCGAGTTTGGCCAGGGGGGCTTTACTTGGCTTATTGTGCTCTAGTGACTCCTTGTGGCGGACCGGGAGCCTGCAGGCTGACTTCAGTTCAACAGTGCTTTCTCAGACACATTGGTGAGGCTGGCTTCCAGGTTAAACAGTGGTTGTTAAGGTGCACTGTTTGGTGGAGGACACGACTCGACTTTTCCCTTTGGTGGACATTCCTGCCAATGTGCCATTTTTGTGTGACAAAACTGCACATTTTAGTGGCTGTGTAATTGAAATTGGGAGAAAAAGGGGGTAAAATACAACAACAAAAATGATCATTACACAACCACTAAAATGTGCAGTTTTGTCACACAACACAATGCCACACTTGGCATGCTGACTGCAGGAATGTCCACCAAAGCTGTTGCCAGAGAATTTAATGTTCATTTCTCAGTCATTTTAGAAAGTTTGGCAGTACGGCCAACTGGCCTCACAATCACAGACCACGTGTATGGTGTCGTGTGGGTGAGCAGTTTGCTGATGTCAACGTTGTGAACAGAGTGCCCCATGGTGGCGCCTAGGGTTATGGTATGGGCAGGCATAAGCTACGGACAACTAACACAATTGTATTTTATCGATGGCAATTTGAATGCACAAAAATACCGTAACGAGATCCTGAGGACCATTTCTTTTGTATCTGAAAGCCATAGATTAGGGCCTAATGCGTTTATTTAAATGGATGATTCCTGACATATGAACTGTACCTCAGTAAAGTAGACGAAATTGTTGCACGTTGCGATTATATTTTTGTTCAGTGTATAATTATACGAACTGTTCCGTTATCGCACCTAGTTCATACTATACCCCTATTTAAAAGATTTGGTTGCTTTGCTGAGGTATTAGGTGTCCTGTGAACAAATTATGCTACAAACAATCAGTCTTTTAAATGAAAAACAATCATTTTTCAATTGTTCAGAGTTAACATCAACATCATTTAAAAAAGACACAGCAAAAACTGCCATCACTGATGAGACAAGGGTAGGAACCATGAGATGACAGGAGAACAAAAAGGGGACACAGTTGGGGTGACGGACACATACATACATCCACATGGTACAGTAGGAAATAGGAAGACCGGAAGGAAAGAGATGAAATGAAAGGGGTAGCAAGGGAGGATGCCGTCAGTGTATTTGGCATGCGAAACACTGGGTGGAAGAGAGGAGGGTTCAGGGTAACGGCAAAAGCAAGAGTTGAAGGGAATCTGATCATACAGTATAACCACACTGCAGCCTCTCTGGCCACCTAGCTTATATAAATGTGTGTCTTACACAGTCACAAGAGATAGTGTACTGTAGTTCAGATGCTTGTATGAGTCGAATGTGAGTTTATGGTGGTCATTGTAGGACTTAATGTGTGTGGTGGTCATTTTAGGACCTACTTAGTTTGTATGTGTGCGGGTTAATTCGACTATATGCTATCACATTGAGGTTTCCCAAAAAGTATAATTGAAGGTGTCATTAGCATATTTGAGCTACATATTGCAATGTATATGTGTGTTTATCATTCTATAACAAATATGGTATGTTATGCCTGTATGATCCCTTCATCGGCACAAGGAAACTGGCTGGAGTTTGGGAGGGGCAGGCTCAAGCTTCTAATCCTACGTTTGCAAACTAAAAGAGGAAGGAACGATCCATACCCATAAATTCAATCCCAAGATGTTCTGCCAATGCAGAAAGGTGACAAAAAGAAAAGAGAAGAGGTATTTTTCAGACGAGGTGTTATTCAGAACTATATTGCTCATCAAATGGCTAATCAGTGTTTCTACAGAGAATGGAGAGATCAAAGTGGTGCATAATACCCAACTCTTTCATCACGTACAATCATTCTAGAATCATCTTAGAGGAAACCTACAGTATGATCACAATTGATGTAAATGGCCATGTTATGTAGAAAGAAGTGTCCAGACACTTTTTTTAGGGGGATTCCATTTTTCACTTCAACTTTGTTAAATGTTTTTAATCACTGCCCTGACACTCAAGAACGAGCCTGAGGAAGTCAGTGGCTGGTGGGGTAAGTTTGTCAAAAACCAAGTGAAAATTGCCCCGAAAAAAGTGTCTGGACACTTCTATAACATACCATTTAAATTATATATATATATATCTATATTTTTTTTACAAAGTAAACTTTTCCTTAAAGGACAAAAGGCTTAAGTGTACTGTACTTCTATTTAAAGTATCTTATGTGATTATCCATTCTGTTAGACACTTACAAGTGTTAAGAAGATTTTACCACAACTACGAAAAGTGATCAAAAACCTAAACCCATTGAATACCGAGTTCATCAAAAATGCATTCAAATGTATCCATCTGCTAATTCGCTAAGGTGAGAGATACTTTCTCAGTCCAGTGGCATGCGCATGCAAACATCACGTTGCTTGCATTATCAATGGTAATGTCACTACACGTCAATTCGGCAGGTTAAGGGGCACTAGTTAGGGCCCTTGTCGCTCACCAGTAAAACATTACCTCATGCTGTGGAGGACCATGCACTGTTTCCATTCCCTACAAAGTCAATATTAGTCATACCAAATTCTCAATTGTCATTACTCGGATCAACAGCCATGCCTGTTAAATATGTTTCCAGGAATAAACAAATAAGAAAAAAAAAGAACATTTTAAACGTAATAATGCATAACATATCCTAGTGACCAACATCAAATACAACACTTTGCTATAGAAAAAGAGCAGAGCGTTCAATGGTTTAACTGGCTCAACAGGAGTAAAAGCCATGGTTAAAATGTTTGTGCCTTTATATAGCTTCATCCACTGACTTGAACATCCTTGATGTAAAGGATCTATTATTTAATTGTTAGGGTTTACAAACTTACTGTGATGTACTTCCGATTCTTTCTTTGACAATAGGTTACACTTATCTTAACATGCTGTTATTTAGTTAATAGCTGTGCTATCGAAGGAGGTACAATTTCATTATAAAACTTAGTGTAGGAAGAGAATGCATATTTATTCTTGAGTAATTCGTGTATTGTTTCTCTTTTAAAAAACGATGCAAAACATAAACAACGTGATGACTGGTCTGTATGTGAGCAGCGTCCTTTGTCATGTTGGCTCTATTGATTGCGTTTGACTTGTGAACCCCCAGCATAGAAGCTCCAAGGCACCTTTCATATGACTGGCCCAGTAACACTGCTCTGAAAAATGTATTGAAATTCTGCTAATACTTCACCTTATCCTGGGTTATAAATGGGATTAGATTTAGTTGCATGATGCTCATGTGACAAAACATTGTCATATTAGGCAAAATATTGTCATAATAATCAGGCAGTAGGTTACAAGCATGTTCTGTGGTAACCTACGCATGTTCTGTGGTAACCTACGCATGTTCTGTGGTACCCTACGCATGTTCTGTGGTAACCTACGCATGTTCTGTGGTAACCTACGCATGTTCTGTGGTACCCTACGCATGTTCTGTGGTACCCTACGCATGTTCTGTGGTAACCTACGCATGTTCTGTGGTAACCTACGCATGTTCTGTGGTACCCTACGCATGTTCTGTGGTACCCTACGCATGTTCTGTGGTAACCTACGCATGTTCTGTGGTAACCTACGCATGTTCTGTGGTAACCTGCGCATGTTCTGTGGTAACCTGCGCATGTTCTGTGGTAACCTACGCATGTTCTGTGGTAACCTGCGCATGTTCTGTGGTAACCTGCGTTCTGTGGTGTTCTGTGGTAACCTGTTCTGTGGTAACATGTTCTGTGGTAACCTGCGCATGTTCTGTGGTAACCTGCGCATGTTCTATGGTACCCTACGCATGTTCTGTGGTACCCTACGCATGCTCTGTGGTACCCTACGCATGCTCTGTGGTAACCTACGCATGTTCTGTGGTAACCTACGCATGTTCTGTGGTAACCTACGCATGTTCTGTGGTAACCTACGCATGTTCTGTGGTAATGTTCTGTGGTACCCTACGCATGTTCTGTGGTAACCTACGCATGTTCTGTGGTAACCTACGCATGTTCTGTGGTACCCTACGCATGTTCTGTGGTAACCTACGCATGTTCTGTGGTAACCTACGCATGTTCTGTGGTAACCTACGCATGTTCTGTGGTAACCTACGCATGTTCTGTGGTAACCTACGCATGTTCTGTGGTAACCTACGCATGTTCTGTGGTAACCTACGCATGTTCTGTGGTAACCTGCGCATGTTCTGTGGTAACCTGCGCATGTTCTATGGTACCCTACGCATGTTCTGTGGTAACCTACGCATGTTCTGTGGTAACCTACGCATGTTCTGTGGTAACCTGCGCATGTTCTGTGGTAACCTGCGCATGTTCTATGGTACCCTACGCATGTTCTGTGGTAACCTACGCATGTTCTTTACTTAAACATTGTGTGCGACAACAATAACAACCACTATGTTTTCAATTCAATGACTCATCTCGTTGTTTACCCATATCAAAGTCCTGCTTTCACCATAGTATGACCGCTGACCGAGTTGCATAGGGTCTGTAACTTTCACCATATGGTCATAGGTAACCGTCAGCCCTCAGGAGAGTAGAGTACTATCAATACCAACAACACCCTCAACTACTCTCGCTGAGTCAAATACGAGGCAAAAGACTCTTCCCTAAAGACTGCTCTAAACAGACGAAGTGGGCGCCACAAATGCCTCCATTTTGAGTAGCATGCCAGCGTCCCACAGCAGACCTTGTCAGGAGACGAAGTGTAAATAAAGGTCTCAGCTCGTATGAACTGCTGACGAGTCCGTCTTCACATCTGTCCTCTCCAACCTCTGCTGCGTTCACACAGCGAACGTAAAAATAAATACAAAAACGGACTGTTTTGGCAACAGCCATACGGAGACATTCAAGTATTAATGTTAAATATTATATTAAAGCCCCCGCCCACCCATGTGGAGAATACTTCCTGATCGTCAAGGATAGAGCTTCCTTTCTCGTGTTAAACAACGCCCCCGGCATCCCTCCTCCTCCTCTGCAGCAGTACGGGTCTCTTGTTGCATAGCTGGCAGCGTGCCACCACTGTAGCTCCAGACAGGGCGTTTGTCCCTGGCTAGATAAAATCTACCGACTGGGAGGAGGAGGAGTGGGCTACGACGATGAATGGGAGGAGGAGGAGTGGGCTACGACAATGAAACGAACAGATCGCAACAGCAGCATTCCTTTAATTAGCTTCTCCAATACACTAGCTGACATCTCAGGGAGACCCAAAATATAACTCTCTGTTCCTCCATGCCCCGAGTTACATTTACATCTCAATGGGAAGATTTCTTTCCTTCTGCCTTGGAGATGAAAGCATGGTTGTTTGCTGTTTTGCCAGGTAACCTCTGGTAATTGAGGCTACTGGGCTTTAAGGTGAGTGGGATAGTCAGAGTGATAAAGTGCACTGGGACCCAGTGCCTGGGCAGCTGCCATTCATCTCCCTCTTGGACTCTCCATGACAACAAAGAGGTCTCTTTAACAGGGTCTGTTCAGTTCTTTACAGTGCCTCCATAATCCACAATGACCCCCACACACCTACCATAAGTGTTATTGCTCTTCAGGGAAGAAAACATATTGCCTTGTTAAAGATCAACTCAAACTTGATATCTTATTTAGATTGGTCCCAGTCATAGGCAATGAATATCAACTACAGAGCTTTTTTAATATTGCAAACGACACTACTGTCCCCTGCCTCATATTTGAAGGTCCCAGTTTGGAAAGCTGAATATACAGTTTGAGTTTCACTTTCCTTCTTCTATAATTTTGAGTGACATAACGAACACAACATCAGTTAACTACAACGCTTCAAACGGTTTCAAATGACATCCAAGTCAACAAAACAAGGCAAAAACCTCTTATCATGCAGGTATGGGATACATACAACATAATAAAAAACACAAAAACCTAAAAGTCTGTCTAAAGAACCTGAGAGGAAAATGAAGCAACAGGAAGTAGCGCTGATTGAGCATGCTCCAATCAAAAGCACAGACAGGAAGAGGAAATAGACGTACTGTAGAAACTGGCCATTACGTAGTTTTGGCAGCGATCACCAGTAAATTCATTTGGACACCTGAGAGGGAAACAAAAGAGTGACAGACAGAAGAGAGAAGAGAAGATGAGTTTACACCAGATCTACGGAAGACCCACGCGCATCGCTGGTGTTGTCAGGACGACCCATATGTCTCGCAAACATCGCCATCAGTCATGTTTGCGAAAAACATACGTACTTGAGATAAAAGTCCCAATCAATGTCTTATTCAACAGGCCTCGAATTTCAGCAAATGTTTAGCTTGTGCATTCTGATTTCAGGGAGATTGAATTAATTAGAATTAGCCGTGGACACAATGCCCGAATATTTGTCCCATTATCAACCTCCTTCGATAAATTTAGAAAGGCATCAGCACAGAAGCGGATGAGAATTTGAGTCAGGATCAAAGTGTGTGTGTGTCTATTAGTAATCTGTAGGCCTCTCCACTCCACACACACCTGTCCTAAACAAATTGTTGGGACGGATGGATTGGCCGTCTGGCTCTTGGAGGGACAGTGATTGGAACTTTGGAACAGGGATGAAACACCAGAGATGACACGTGTGGCTGGGTTCACTTGAATGCACATACGTTTTGGGTTTCTGACTCTCACAGGCACAGTGGCTTGACATCGATTCCCAGTGTATCCCGTTAAGCACCTGGGGGGGCAGAGAGGGAGTGAGACGCACAACACAGCACTGACACAGTACACAGATGAAACACACGCAAAAACAAAATGCACGGAAACACGAATGCATGGAATCCAGGGGATGTCAACAGTTCCAATCCAGCACTTCCAATGACTTACCTGTTCATATAGTCTACTTTTGCTTATACATTTAAAATGTTGTTCATTTAGCAGACACTCTTATCCAGAGCCACTTACAGGAACAATTCAGGTTAAGTACCTTGCTCAAGGGCACAGACAGATTTTTCACCTATTCGGCTCGGGGATTGGAACCAGCGAACTGTCGGTTACTGGCTTAACTGCTAGGCTACCTGTCACCCCCCCCCCCCCGATATGGAGTACATTTGTGTAAAACACAGTAGATATAGTGCTTCAGATGTACCCTTTGTTATTACCTCAATAGTGTTAGGTTGGATGACTAAGACACCAGTAAACCACTTCAGACAGAGGCATCAATAAGACATGGGTGGCACCACCCTGTGCCTGATGTAACGTCTACCAAGTGGCGGCACATGAACAAATTAAGCCTTTCAATACAATCTAAATCACTAGTGACTTTGCTAATAAAAAAATTACATCCTGTCCAATGATGAGTTTTTAGAAGAAAAAAAATTGCCCTTTTCTAAACTTCTTCATTTGTAAGTTCAGTTTGTGTACTGAAGCATGCATTAAAGTGTTGTTTTGGGGGGCGAACACTGGTCGATTCTGAACGAAGACTTTTCAGCTGGCCATCTGGTGACTGATGACAGAACAGGAGGCTGAGTAAAGCCCTGCTAAAGAAGAGAGTGTTGCGTGAGATAGATAGAGAGACTCCAACAAGCCAGTCCAGCTGTGCCTCGGCTCTTACATGGTCTCAGCAGCTGGCTGAGCAAGCCCTTTCTCTCAGAAACACAGAAAGAAAAAGGGGCATAGAGAGGAGAGAGGAATGAGAAATAGAAGGGAACTGATAGTTGTAGCTGGTATGTATGCACATAACCGAGTTCAGTGACTGTTTTTAGGTACAGTACTGTAAAATCTCTGAATATTGTGTGGCATGTATCCCAAATGCACTTGAATGGGAGTCCTGAATGACCTGCTAGATAAATCAGTCTCCCCAGTGGAAATCTATACCGAACAAAAATATAAAACGCAACATGTAAAGTGTTGGTCCCATGTTTCATGAGCTGAAATAAAATATCCCAGAAATTTTCCAGCATACACAAAACGCTTATTTCGCTCAAATTTTGTTTACATCCCCGTTGGTGAGCATTTCTCAAGATAATCCATCCACCTGACAGGTGTGGCATATCAAGAAGCTGATTAAACTACATGATCATTACACAGGCGGACCTTGTGCTGGGAACAATATCAGGCCACTTTAAAATGTGCAGTTTGTCACACAACACAATTTCACAGATGTCTCCAGTTGAGGGAGTGTGCTATTGGCATGCTGACTGCAAGAATGTCCACCAGAGCTGTTGCCAGAGAATTAAATGTTCATTTCCCTACCATAAACTGCCTCAAATGTCATTTTAGAGAATTGGGCAGTACGTGCAACCGGCCTCACAACCATAGACCACGTGTAACCACACCTTTCCAGGACCTCAACATCCGGTTTCTTCACCTGCGTGCAGCCACCTGGACAGCTGATGAAACTGAGTATTTCTGTCTGTAATAAAGCCCTTTTGTGGGGAAAAACAAATTCTGATTGGCTGGGCCTGGCTCCCCAGTGGGTGGGCCTATGCCCTCCCAGGCCCACCCAGGCTGTGCCCCTGCCCAGTCAGGTGAAAACCATATATTATGGCCTAATGAATTTATTTCAATTGACTGATTTTCTTATATGAACTGTAACTCAGTAAAATCATTGAAATTGTTGCATGTTGCCTTCATTTTTTTGTTCAGTGTAGTTCAATAATTTTAAAAAGGGAGATTTTGACAAGGCCAGCCCATGACAACAGCATCATGTGGACGTTATTAGAATTGAATGGCCATGGTCACATTCATATTGGCTATATCTATTTAATTTGCTATAAATAATGGAGGAGCAGATTAGGATATAGATCGCTGCTTCCATGATGTTCTGACCCTCCCACGCTGTGTGCCTGCTAGAGAATCCCTGCTCCGACTCTTCAGGCTTCTGCGAAATCGGGCTCCTCGGTGACCCTGTCAGACAGGTTTTTCCCTCAGAGTTATTTCTAAGGATCCATAACGTCTGAATTGGGGAGGAAGACAGGTTTTTTCTCTCCCCTCCCTCCAGTGACAGCGATCTGCATGGCTTACTTAAAGGATACAAAAGCCGTTGGAGACAGAAGCATATTTGTGCTTAGTCACTGAAGTATTTAAGAGGAAACTCAATCTGGCGGTGTATGGTAAGAGTCTTATGTATTGGATGGCCCAGAGCCAAAGTGTATCCTTGGCAATGTCAAGCCTCGTGTCAGGCACTTAGAGGAGCTGCAGTAATATTTCCCTCCTCCATGCATTTGCTGCTGTAAGGGAAGTGGTAAAAACATGAGGTGCAATGAGTCGGGCCACAGTTGAAAGACACTATGCAGCATCACCATCTCAGCATGTCTTTTGAAAACTACTGAATGTTCTAACCACAAATGTAAAAAAGATAAATTGTGAGATGCTGTTGATAAAAATGATCATAGTGACTGGATAATTATGCAGAGTGGGCCTCTGAATGCTTGTTACGGGGCCACCCACTTTGCTAGAAGTGACGTCAGACCAGAGTACTTTTATTTATTGAACCTTTATTTAACTAGGCAAGTCAGTTAAGAACAAATTCTTATTTACAATGACGGCCTACCCGGACGACGCTGGGCCAAATGTGTGCCGCCCTATGGGACTACCAATCACGTCCGGATGAGTTGCAGCCTGTAATGCAGCCTACACTACTTCAATGCCTTCCTGTTCAATTTGTCCGGATAATACATTTTTTTTAAACCTCAGATTTCATATGAATGACGATGATGGAGAATGTGGACAGGACTGCAGAGAGGTGGTTCTTGGATGTATGCCGTTGCCTCGCATACCGAGTGTGTACAGTGCATGTCACAAGGCCAGTTTATGCTGCTCGGGATGATTCAAGGGCCTAGGCTATGATGGGGCCACCAAGCTCTCAGACTAACAGTCTGAGGCTGAAGGCACATGGGGGGGGGGGGGGGTAGTCTTCTAGCACTGAGAAAGCTCCCTCGGTCTCTTGTAGGCTCTATTGCTCAGATCAGGGCTGAAATACACCCTTGAAAACAAGAGTGCTATCCTGGAGAATAAATCAATCAATGTTAGGACATGGTTGAAGCTGACAGAAGCACAATGTCAGCACAGGTAATGTTCAGTAAGGCACTCGCGAGACGTTTTGAAACGTTTTCCGTCAACAGAAAACTGAAATGATTGGACAAGTACAAGTAGTCTTATTGGACAAGTACAAGTAGTCCCTCACGGTTTCAGTCAGTTTTGCTCCGTTTGATGCCCGATGAACATGACCAAGGTCTACGCGCACTGGTTCCAATGAGGACAAGAAAATGGAGCAGAAGATGGAAAGATCTCATAAATAAATACAACATAGATTGTGGGTTCTGAACTGGAGCATGGCAGTCGGGCGATGACAGGAGCCCACATTAATAATGTAGACATGCAGAGGCGGCTGTGGATAAGTCCGGGGCCTCCACCTGTTCTGTTCTCCCAGCAAAAAATTACGAGAATAACATACAGTACAAATTTTTAAAAAATTTGAAAAAACAATCACGCTGGGCCGATTTTGTCGTTTTCATTAGGCAAATATTCAACCTAGTTTAGCGCAGAAACGTGGTCATTAAATACAATGACCATAATACGTTGCAACTGTTCTTTCCACCTACGGACAGAGGTGCATATACACACAGACCATACAGTGGAAGACTGCATGAGAAAGGAATCAGCAACAACGACCAGACGGATAGATACGGTTGGTGAGGTAGCTACCTGATAGATGGCGAGAGGGATAGATGCAGTAGATGAGGTAGTAAGCAAGGTAGTAAGCAGTCTTAAAAGTATCTCATCTACTTTGAAGAACTAGTAAAATGATTTAAAAATCAGCCAGCGAGCTAGCTAGCTACTACTAGCCTAGTTGAATAGGATGACTTGTTGAATGGGGAGCACAGAGAACGCTAGATGGTTGGCTGGCTGGCTGAGCAGAGATGACATGATGATTTTAAGGAATTAAAAAGAAAAGTCGTCAAATAAAACCTAGTAATATAGACAATTTAAAATATTTTATTGAAGTAAAGTAAGTCATGTGAATACATAATGGACAATCACTACCATCATGGAGCTCTTATTAATGGTTTCAATCCACAGTCAGCATCAGTAAAAGGCAGGTAATAGCTAAAGGGAAGCTCTAAAATAATTTAAATGTTATTATTTCATAATGCATTTAATATAGAAAAAATAAAATCGAAACCGAAAACCATTATTTGTTTTGTTAGATTATAAAAAAAATGTATTTTTTTTATAAAGCACTAAAAGCTCACACACCTCCCACAAAATTCAGCCGACACCTCGGCTTTACTGTAAAAAGACCTGGCAACTTTCCTCCGATTTCCCGATGAAGACGAGGCAGTGTTTGATGTTGCCAGGCTCCGTTTTCCCCACAGAGCTGGTGATAGAGCTCTAAAATGAAACTTAGCGCAGCAGGGGCCAAAATGGCACCAAACCTGGTATCATATCAGGCATTAATGCGTCTTGACAACACAGCATTCTCACTTCAAAAATGATATTTAATGTTATGACAGCATCTACCGTACGCTACTTTTTGCCATATAACAATATAGTAGCGTTCTGAAGTCAGCACTTGGCAACCTTCTAGAATGATCCAACATGTGGGAGCACAGTTAAACATGAAGAAATAGCAGCAATAAGCCATCAGGAATTGTATCAAACATCATGTCAAACATTGTCAGCATAGTATCTAGTGTGTGGTGTGGATGCTGTGTTTGACGCATCATGAGGAAGCACAGTCAGTCTGTTTAAATTGGAGGGAAAAACAGCTGTACGCCATAAGGAATTCTATCAGCTAAAATGAAGTCAAACACAGACGGCATAGTATCCAGTGTGTAGTGTGGGTGCGAACGGTATCGTGTTTCATCATGCTCTACCTGCAGAGGAACTTGGTGCTGCCGGGGGTGACCTCCAGGGTGAAGCACTCCCCTCCGTTCACGCAGTAGTTCTTCTCGCTGTCGCTGCAGGCCGTCACATGACTGGAGGTCCTCACCGCAGGGGTGGTGCTGGTGACAGCTGCAGGAAAATACCAGGGGGTGATTAGGCATCCTAGTGGACCCCTGGGGGGTGATCAGCTGACCACTAGCTCTTAGCACAAAGCTACCATGTAACACGATTTATACCTGTGCCCTTCGTTACAGCAGAATAGAAAATTACTGGGAAGAGGATGAGACATAGTAAATCAAACATTGGAAGCACACGCAGACAGGGTGTGCTCATTGACTACAGCTATCCTTGACAGTGAATGTATCTGAAAAAAGCTCTAGCACACAACACCTTTATAACAAAGTTATACATATGAACGCAAATCTTTACAACAAAAAACACCTCTTTCGGTATAGTGATCACTTCAACAACTCAAATATTAATGTTCTATTCATGAGCCCAATAGCGGGAGACATGTCCCAAAGCAATGATGTAAGACATGAAAACCCACTAGCATAAACTTCCTATAAAGTTGAAAAATGCAACAATAAAACAGCAGACACTAAAAGCAGCGATATATCAAACATGAATAAGACCTCTGAATAAATGTTATCAAGAGAAAAAGCCTACCTCAAGATTGCATTACTTCCTATCTAATTACTTTAACCCTAATTACATTCACCTGCAAAACTTCTACAAGCATTTCAGAATGCTAATCTTATCTTCAATAAACAAGCATTGGAGTTCGAGTCCCTGAGCTCACCTGTGATATTTCTGAAAAGTCTCCAAATGTGGCGACTCATTTCCACTCTTCTGCCCATCGGAGCAGCTCTGACCAGTGCTGTCCCAGTAGATCAATAGGTAGGAGTTCTAAACACTGTCTTCTGGAGGTCTCTAATGCCTCTCCCCTCTACCGCTCCTCAGCAGGCTGCACTGCTTTAAAGCCCATAAGCATTTTAAAGATGTCACAGAGCTCAATGGCTGAGGGGTGGAATGAGTTCTCGCCTCTCGCAAAACAAATATGCAAAGCGTAATCCAGACACCTGCCAGAGCGAGATTGTGTTTGTGACAAACAGGTATTCGTCCTGCCATGGATGCATACTCTCGCCAGCCTGACGGTGAGCAGGGTAGAAAAAATATGGTTGAAAAAAAAAAAAAATCAGTCTCAGAGCCTCTCCAGCACCACGAGGGCAGAAGGAAAGTGTCTTCACATACTAATTGTCTGCTTAACGACCACTTTTTCATACTAGTTAATTCCAGCCAGACGAGGTGAGCATTGCTGCACATATTTCCTCCTTTTGAAAACCCTCCCCGCCCTGATGTCTTTTACTCACGTGTTCCCCATCCAATGCTAAGCAGATCGTGACCCGAATGCCAATGTGAACAGTTTAGGGCCCATTGGCTATTCCGGCGTAGTGCTGTTGCCTGTGTCTCCTTCCTGACAGACAATCGAGTTAACTCGTACATTATTATTGAGATGACGTCATGATTTCATAGGTCACAGACCCCATCAGGTAACATGTTATACCGAGAGACATTACAGTTAAATCTCTAGGGGCCACACTGCTGTCTACCAGTAAACAAATACCACTGGTTGAATAATTGACAATGCAACATCTTCCCCAGATCATATGACTTGCTATGCCACCATGAAGTCTACTGCATGCGGCAATAGGAGCAGAACATCAATCAAGAGTCTGAAACCTCATGTTGATTGTAAAAGAAAGAAATGCATGCTCCCCTCTGCATACAGATGTATTAGCTACAGTCTATGACAAATCTCCTCACAGAGATGATGCAATTACATTAGGGATGAAATAAGACACACAAAAAAAAATAGGACACTTAACATTCAAGTAGGCAAGTCTACTAAAACAATAACAAGTGAATAAATGTTGATACAATTTGCCTTATTACCCTTCATTAATTCCAACCATTCCAACAATATGACCCTCAGAAAACGTTCACTTTTTTTAACCCACCAACTTTCAGGGGCCAAACCGTGGGGCAATTTCTATTTGAAGGTTTGAAACATTTTCAGCACTGCAACTACAAGACAGACAACTTGGCCTACCTACGATTCCTCAGTTAGATATGAGTAATTTCCCAGTCTGAGGGGAAAAAATCTGATTCCCCATTATTGACCCTTTCAGCTTTTATTTGGGACCTTTCAAAATGTCACCCAGCTATCAATACAAACCCCATTACTGCCAGTGATTTAATCAGCAAAAAAGTCTGCATTGTTATCTGAAATGTTTCAGAACATATTGAATACAACGGTAAATATTCAGTACAAATCAGTCACCAGTAACCACACTCCTTACTTGCAGAGGCTTAATCCAGTGTCAAAATAGGGAGAAACAGGGTATGAAATATTGTTCATATTGCAGCAGAGGCTTAATGAGAGAAGAGGGCGGTAGAGGCTATTTTTAACGAGGGGTATTTAGTTACAATGCTGGAGAGCTGAAGCTGCATGTTTTTTCCCCATCGTGTCTGATGGAAGCAGGCAGTGGAGAAGATCGATTCAGTTCCATTTCATTTTTATTTATTTTTGCTGGTGAATAAGAAACCCAAAACCGGGAAGCAGAGAGACATAACGGTATAGAGCCAACGGCAAGCTAGTGGTGGATTTTTGCCGACCAAGCAGTCCACTGCGGCGGACATTGTCTGAGAGGGCAGTTTCCCCTAAGTGTGATCAAGGACAGACCATAATGCATTGCGCCAGTGGACCTCTGTCTCATCACCTCAGGGACGACACCAGAGGTTAGAACTCGGTCACCTCAGACACAGAGAACATAATGTCACACTACTCTTGCCTATTACACTGTGACAGCACACTATGCAAGACTGTGCTCTGATCATTTGAAAACACTGAACATGAGCTATAACATCACGCAACACTTAAAATAAGCTGTAACATACATAGATCATAATTTTACACATACACAAACTGGGCCCAAAATTAAGATTAATTGTGTAGGCTGTTTTGTCATGTTGATGAGAGCATCCCAACGGCCTCGTGGATCATAGTTTGACAAGAGAGCTGGGCGATATGGACAAAAATCCATATCCCGATAAATTGACTAAATTATCACGATACGTTTACAACATTAATGTGCACCACAGTTATTTTTTATATGACCCTTAAAACTACTACTACTGGTTTGATGGTTGTAGCTACCAAATTGTCCCATTAGTAAAATCACCCATATTAGCAAACTTACTTCATTTCAAAACGTCACATAACTCTACTGAAGGCTATTTATCGTAGTGAACGATATCTGCAAATGTCCACGATAAGTGGTCGGTGTCAATAATTTAGGGTTGGTCGTCCCAGCTCTAGTGTTGAGTAAATAGAAGTACAGAGCAGAGTACAACTGGAAATAGATGTTTAACTACAATGATGCAGGAACATGTAGTATATAGTTGAAATCAAGGCTGGGTTTTAGACGTCAAAAATAAACAAAATTGGCTTCTTAACAAAGATCAATTTCTCAAGCAAGAATTTAGCTATAGGACTGTCTGGGAGTGGTCTGAGTGGGGAAACTGACAACGAGCTGTTATTGGCAGAGAGGTTTGGAACTCTTTCTAATTGGTCTATTAACTAATTCACCGTGAAGATCAAAACTCCCTCACACCAAAACAGGCTGACATTTCAGGTGGTCTTTTCAACCAGCTCTTACATTAAAAGGCATTATCATAATTTTCACATGACTATCACAACCTCCGTGTGGAAATATATTTAAAACACAGAAAATCACATTTTTGACTGCACTGGGCCTTTAAGAAACCTTAAAACGTTAAGACCAATACTTTATGAAAATAACTTATTCTCTCATGGAAATGGATTTTCAGCTAGAAGGCTGAAAGAACAAAATGTTAAAGCAACAATCTTGTTTCCACATTAATGGCGTTACTAAATTGGTTGAAATCAATATTCTATAAATGTTTCTGCTGTCAAGATGCTTCCTTTTGCATAGATTGATCATTATGTCTACCCCGAATATGGCTGCAAAATTATTACCATCAACTGATAGCTATGCTGCCATTTAATATAACAACCACCCCCATTACCATCAACTGATCTCCATGCTGCCATTTAATACAACAACCACCCACATTACCATCAACTGATCTCCATGCTGCCATTTAATACAACAACCACCCCCATTACCATCAACTGATCTCTATGCTGCCATTTAATACAACAACCACCCCCATTACCATCAACTGATCTCTATGCTGCCATTTAATACAACAACCACCCCCATTACCATCAACTGATCTCTATGCTGCCATTTAATACAACAACCACCCCCATTACCATCAACTGATATCTATGCTGCCATTTAATACAACAACCACCCCCATTACCATCAACTGATCTCTATGCGTCTATTTCTTATCAAAAGAATGTTGGATTATCAAGAGACTCTTAATGATCTGAACGATGAAGCCATATCTTAGGACAGATTTATTAAAACATAGTGCTAGACTCCCTCCCAATGCCAGACAGGCGTTTCAACAAATGGTGAGCAGAGGGTTTCTTGCAGCTTTTGGCTAACGACTGGGATCATTAATCAAACAAAGTAAGGGGTGCTGACAAAGGCAGAGTCCCAAAAGGCACCCTATTCCCTACATAGTTCAATACTTTGACCAGGGATCTGTATAGGGAATAGGATGAAATTTGGGACGCAGGTAATAAAACGTGACATATATAACAAAGTGTGACTGGCCATTATGGAACGGACAGAGCTACGGCATCATACTTTTAATGAGGATGTTTTCACAACACTTGGTTGAGTGTCCTGTCAAAAAAAAAGAATCATCTGGAAAGACACGGCCTGACTCGTCGACGCTTACAACAACGTTGGCGTGGTAATCATCACTGAACCATTAGGGTTTGTTTTAAGGGAATGCTTTGGGAGGGAACACACACACAACCCTGTCACTGTTTGTGCAGCAAGACCACCCTCTCCTCCGATGGACCAGTCCCCTGTGTGTGTTTGGCAGTGTGTGCATCTGGTGAGGACAGATGACCAGCAGGCTAGGTGTGCCTCTCTGTGTGTGTGTTGTCAGATGATTAATATCACCACAGCTAGGCCCATGTCTACAGGGGAGGGAAACTGACGTTGGCTGACGTGGGACTACACAACGATGACGGATGGTACTATAACAAATTAAACATCATGGTGATGTGGTCCTGTGTGGTTCAACTGGTAGAGCATGGCACTTTCAAAATGTCAGGATCGCAGGTTTGATTCCTGCTGGGGCCACACATACAAAAATGTATGCACTCCCTACTGTGCCTTTGGATACAATAATGTCCTAAATGGCATATAAAATGGGGGGGGGGGGGGGGGAGTAGATTCACATCCTTATAAGGAAATGTTTCCTGTTCGGATTGAGCCTTGAGGCAAATATCTTCCAGTTCAATAAATTGCTTCTAAGCGTGGAGTTTAAAACGCTGGGCTGGCTTGCATTGTTAATGTAGCCTGTAGCTGTAAATCGCAGTCACTTGAAATTCCAGTCAGAAAAAACACACCCAGAAGCAGGATTCTGATTAAACTAAAAATATTGTTTTCTGAGTTAATTTACACCCATTCTTTCTGAGTTAATTTCACACCATAACTAATGATGGTAAAGGAAAGGGGAATGGATAGCCATTTCAATGGCTGTTGACAGACTGCTACAGACCCCCCAATGTCTGTTTAGCTTATACAATATTTATATAGTATTTATCCTGTTACCCACTTGTACAAGTGTAACAGTATAAATTTAGACCGTCCCCTCACCCATACCCGGGTGCGAACCAGGGACCCTCTGCACACATTAACAACAATCACCCACGAAGCATCGTTAACCATCGCTCCACAAAAGCCACGGCCCTTGCAGAGCAAGGGGAACCACTACTTCAACGTCTCAGAGCAAGTGACGTCACCGATTGAAACGCTACTTAGCGAGCACCACCACTAACTAGCTAGCCGTTTCACAAGTATGGAATTGAAATTCTTTTTTTGCACATCCCCGCCCCTGGAGCAATTGGTGTTAAGTGCCTTGGTCAAGGGCACAGCAACAGATTTTTTTACCTCGTCAGCTCCGGGATTCAAACCACTGACCTTTTAAATTACTGGACCAACGCTCTAACCTCAAGGCTACGTGCTGTTCTTTGGTGGCAGATATAATTAATTACACAAGTACATGTGAAGACCTAACAATAAGTACATGTACACTGGGTAAGTGATGAATATTCATCGTAATCCTTAGCAATGTCCAACTAAACATTCTAGAAACAAACCCCATGTTACCTATATATTTTAAAATGTCTCCTTAAAAAGTGAAATTAGCAGGCTCGAGGAGAGTATTATGTTATAAACATTTAATCTCGAGGAAATCGCTAGCTACAACATATAGAAAACTTGTGACATGCTTGTAGATAGAGTATCCTATCCACAAACCACATCCCTTGGGTATCTAAGCACCAAATTACCTGCTTATCTGCTCTGTTAGAGAGGAAGCCCATTGTCTTAGACCACATCCTGTGTGTGTGTGAGAGACTACTCCTGGCTATTAGGGTCTCCGTGCTTGGGGCTACTCCTGGCTATTAGGGTCTCCGTGCTTGGGGCTACTCCTGGCTATTAGGGTCTCCGTGCTTGGGGCTACTCCTGGCTATTAGGGTCTCCGTGCTTGGGGCTACTCCTGGCTATTAGGGTCCCCGTGCTTGGGGCTACTCCTGGCTATTAGGGTCTCCGTGCTTGGGGCTACTCCTGGCTATAGGTTAGCAGTGCTATCGTCTGATTGAATTAGCAGTGTCAACTGATTGGCTAATTACTCTCATGCGGTCTTCTGTCAGGGTTTTGTGTACAATGAGGAGGAGCCTCATCATATATTACAGCTGTTGACAAGGAATTGGTTTGCGTTCTCCCACACCTGAGAGACTTTGTACAGGCAACTACGAATGTATGTTCTGATGAGAACAAACGCCGACAGCCACTCCATAGACATCACTTGGAATGCAACAGACTTTCCACAGAGTCCTATTTTTGTCAATGCTCTAGCTCCTCCGACAACAACCTCATCTCAGGTCTATGAACCCTGCACGTGCTGCGGATGGATGCCTTGGCAACAGCGCAGCAGTCCTCCCAGCCAGTGTGTGGAGGCCTCCGGGGCTGCTCTTCTACCGGCAAGCTGTTGAGTCATTAGGGAGACCTGCCAACCTGATTGCTCTCTTTATTCTGGCCCCGGGGCCTCCACACAGCGCTGCTTCCTGTTTAAACATACTGAGGCCTCCCTGACTTGACAGATTTGAACAAAAGGATGGCTCTGAAAAACCAACGGGAGTCTACAGAGTCAGCTGGGGACGAGCTCAGAGGAAGGCATTGGGAAGAGGAGCAGTTTGATGGTTATTCAGCTTGGGGGTTTTGTATGCCCTGTATCGTCTAGACTCAGCAACGGATATACATGGAAGAAAGGCTGTGAAGGATGACAAATCGACATAACTGAAAATTTACATTTTACAACTAGATTTCAGGTTTTTCAGAAATCCTAGGTGAACAATTTCCAGAATAATTAAAGAATAAGTAGGAAGGTCATCATCCAACTGGGAAAATGTCCAGAATTGTTCAATCGTAGATGGGAGTGACCAAACCTGAAACTGTCAAGGATTAAGTGGATAGCTTTGCTCTACCGTGTATCCTTAAATCCCCCCATGACTATGCCCTTTGTAAAACCATGCATTTGGTCACTTCCAAAGCCCTGAGAGAGCGAGAGACACTTTGAATATACTTGTATGATAATTACGGACTACAGTAGCTGAGCCAAGAGGGATAGTATTGCAAGGGTATTGATTTGCCTTAAAATATTCCTGTCAATGATTAAGTGGCCACCTTTGCAGTAGTAATTAATTAACCGTGGCTCCAAAGTCAAAACTGTCCATTACAGGAAGATCTTTAATGGTCTTTAAATGCTAATCCATATTGTCATTGAGCAAACATGTCTCAAGGCTGAAGGGAAATCTTACAATATGGCTGGCCACTTACATCCTTCATATATATCAATTCAATTTAAGGGCTTTATTGGCATGGGAAACATATGTTTACATCGCCAAAGCAAGTGAAATAGATAAAACAATAAACAATTTATTGTAAATATTACACATACAAAAGTTCCAAAAGAATGAAGACATTTCAAATGTCATTATGTATATATACAGTGTTGTAATCTCTGCTTGTAGGCAGAAAATTAGGATTCAGTTAGACTGAAACTAACATCCTGGGTTCAAAGGACATGCTAAACTTGATCTTGGGCTTGATGTGGGACTTTTTGAATGCATCGTCGTGAATCATGCATGGGCTAGAGAGGTTGTCCAGGTCCACCATTGTTGCATGATGATGATGATGATGATGGTCAGGACTCTAGCCTCTCCCACTCCAAAACATGCATTAACATGCCCATCACCAAAAATGTTAAGAACATTTTGAGAACACATGTTGTGGATATGGGAACCAATCCCATCACTCTTAGCCATCTCTGGATTAGGTTGAAATCACGCTTGAGCTACAGGCCTGACTAAACTGGATGAGTTGACTGTCAGACTGACACCCACTGTCTGTCCCTGTCCTCCATCCCCTGAGATGGATTAGACTAGGGTCATGTGTCAGACTGACACCCACTGTCCGTCCCTGTCCTCCATCCCCTGAGATGGATTAGACTAGGGTCATGTGTCAGACTGACACCCACTGTCCGTCCCTGTCCTCCATCCCCTGAGATGGATTAGACTAGGGTCATGTGTCAGACTGACACCCACTGTCCGTCCCTGTCCTCCATCCCCTGAGATGGATTAGACTAGGGTCATGTGTCAGACTGACACCCACTGTCCGTCCCTGTCCTCCATCCCCTGAGATGGATTAGACTAGGGTCATGTGTCAGACTGACACCCACTGTCCGTCCCTGTCCTCCATCCCCTGAGATGGATTAGACTAGGGTCATGTGTCAGACTGACACCCACTGTCCGTCCCTGTCCTCCATCCCCTGAGATGGATTAGACTAGGGTCATGTGTCTGACACCCACTGTCCGTCCCTGTCCTCCATCCCCTGAGATGGATTAGACTAGGGTCATGTGTCAACAGGGGTCACTATGGCAACACTGAAACCGGAGTACGAGGATTTCACAGAAATGAATGGTCTATGGTCACAGACCTAGCTTATCATGATGATGATGACGCTTTACTCTTATTGAACCAATTAACTTGATTGAGAGCACATTCTCATTTACAGCAAATTGGGAAGAGTTGCATTGGGGACGTTAGGTGCTGAATGAGCTGATCTGAAGCCAAGAATTGCTGAAAAATAAAGTTGGCAAATTTTATTTTTTAAATAAAGTTTGTTTCATGAAGCTTTGATTTTAATGATGAACTTTTCCAGCACTTACTTTCAGATGAAAAACAACAGGGTAATGGAGGCTGAACCACGAGGGGATTGTGTTAATGGAGTGACAGGGGACTTCATTTAAGAGGCTGTGTTTGATGAAAGCGATTCAGACAATCCGAATGTACTTCTTTGTGCGTGGGCCCCTGAACATACACAGATTTAAAATCAAGTGAGTGATGCACACGGGGGAAGAAAACATGAGTAATAATATATCTCTGTACCTATTGATTGAGGACTGCTGGGCGTGCAGCACTAAAACTAGGAACAGCATCTGTTCACCAATCTTCCACTTAAAGATGCACTACACAGAAATCGCTCCGCCATTTCCAGGTTACTAAAATGCTAATATTTTGCCTAATTTCAGTTTGTGTGACAAACAAGCAAGTATAGTGTAGAGGATCATTGTACCATCTAAAGCGCTGTGAAATATTTTTTCCATAACCAAAAACATTGTATTTTTCAGCTGTTTGAAGCTAGTGTACAAAACCGAAAATAAAAGACTCGAAAATGAAACTTAAGAACGGGAGGCATAGAAATAGCACATAAAGAATATATCTACCGCTTCTTAAGACTTGCTTTCGATGAGAACGACAGATCTATAACACACATTTCTATGTGAATTTTGGTCGGGTCACCCAGAAAGTTAAATATTGCAGCTTTAAAATCTAAAAACACCAAGACCTGAGGGTACATATTCCTTCTTATCACAAAACTGAAAGGAAACATGAATCATAATTCTCCTTGAAAAATTCAAAGCCATATCCATACTTTAATTTGTTGTGGTCAAGTCAACGGTTACTCGTTGGCTTTGTACATCTTCCTTGCCCATTCATAACAGCAACAGAATGAAGCATATGGATACAATGTTAAAACATAACCTGATTATTTTATTGAAAAATAGTGAAGTCCACTATGGAAGATGATGGAGTGCTTTTATCAACAAGTGCCCTTGTTACATCCTTATGTTGTTTTTTTATTTAACTTTTTATTTTACCAGGTAAGTTTACTGAGAACACATTCTCATTTACAGCAACGACCTGGGGAATAGTTACAGGGGAGAGGAGGGGGGAATCATGTAGAATAATACCATACAGGCCTGGGAGAATTCAGATTGCCTCAGTTTCTAACGACAAATGATCCCTTTACATTAGGCATTGTACCAAAAATAACAAGATTACCATTTCAAGGGCATGCAATTGCAGCATAAATGCACAAAGTGCCCTCTCCCGCTTTAATGTATAAACACGTAGTGTAAGAAATGACTAGGGACACACAAATAATTGTGCTGCCCATGTTCTGTGTCAACCCCCACAGGAAAGCCAAGCCAGGAGATGTTCACAGCGGTGTGGCTGAGTCTAATGTCCTCATGTCAATGGGCTACTGTGGACATTCACAGAAAGGCAATAAAACGGACCCCATGACCATGGACAAATGCTAACGCCAAACCGCTAATCGTGGCTCAACATCAGATGGAGCTTTATACCAGACAATACACCTGCGTGACCGTTACCGTTAGCACACCAGGGCTATGCCAACATTAAGCCCAACTCCACATATCTACCACGCATAAGGAGAATGTTCAGAACAGTTTTGCCACTGACCAGTGAGAGAGGTCATTCCTCTCAAGGTCAAAGCTTCACGGCGGTCACGTTTCAGGAAGGGCAACAAAGCAAAGACAAGCGAGTGTAATCCCCGATGGTCAAATGTCAATTCTGACGTACTTTAACCTCCATGAGATTCCGTAGAGGATCACTGTGGCAACGTATAGAACTATAAAGAGGTTTGAAACATACCAAGGGTTAAAACAAGGCATCATTCACCAAAAGCTCATCAAGCTTTACAGACTCCGCTTTTGTCCATGACGCATGAAGAGGTTTTTCCTCGCCCGACGTCAAGCCTGTGTCATCACTGACTTCACACTGCTGGTGGTTGGTTACCTGGGCATTGTTGATTCATGTTGGCCTCACTGGGGCTGTTCATCGATTTCAAAACTCCTATTGTACAACCTCACACATAATGTATAACCTTGGGCGATATACCGTATATACTGGACGGTATGATTTTCAATACTGTTTAGGGGGGAGGGGTGCTACACCACTGCTTATTGTTACAGCGTTAAGTATAACTATATAAGAAGTCTAATTAAATCCAGCTCAGCACTCCAGCTATGCTAACTTGCTAGCTAAGTGGCTAGATGTCAAGATCAAGCTTATTGGTTACAGCAGAGACATGGATTGTGTGCCATTCAGAGAGTGAATCAGCAAGACAGAAGTGCCTTTGAACAGGGTATGGTAGTAGGCGTCAGGCTCGGTTTGTGTAAAGAACTACAACGCTGCTGGATTGAAAAAAAAAAGCTCAACAGTTTCCCGTGTTTATCAACAATGGTCCACCACCCAAAGGACATCCAACCAACCTGACAACTGTGGGAAGCAGTAGAGTCAACATGGGTCAGCATCCCTGTGGAATGCTTTCAACACCTTGTAGAGTCCATGGCCCAACGAATTGAGGCTGTTCCGAGGAAAAAAGAGAGGGGTGCAACTCAATATTAGGAAGGTGTTCCTAATGTTTTGTACACTCAGTGTATGTCTAAACCAATAAGAATCTATTTTTCCATTAGCACCCTGGTTTAGCCCTCTTGAATCAGTGTTGTCTGCCAAACAAGGAAGGAATAGCATTTTTATTTTTTATTTATTAGCCTAATAATAGATTGCGTGTGCATCATGTCTGCATCCAACAATGCAATGAATCAAAATTAAAAGCTGTGACTTGCTCTCATCCGTCTCTAAACATAGAATCCATAGTCTTCACTTTAATTGACAGAAACTGATTAAACATGGAGGCAAATCAGATTTGTCAGGCAGAAATGATAAAAGTAATTGGCATGAAATTATACGAGTCCGGCTGCATCATTCAACTGAGTGACACTTAATTTGATTCTTAAAACTCCGGTCCGTACACCACATCGTGTCTTCAAGGATTTCCTTGAGGCATTTTTGCGTTCACAGGCTACTTCTGACTCATTAATGTGCTATATAATGAATCCACACTTCAAAATGAGAAGGTTAAGGAGTTAACGGATAAAAAGAAAATGGCCGACTGTAAAGGAAAGAGAAAAACGAGCCCGTGCTCCAGAGGAGTCTTCAGACGGTCAACAATGGCACCGGAGAGACTTAATATCCCTGTCTTCTCCACAGGTGTTGTGGGCACTGAGGCAACTCGTATGGGGAATTAGCGCAAAGCTCATCAACAAGGTGGGAAGGAGCCCAACCGAGCACAGTAGGAGTGGGAAGACTAGGGATCACACACGGCACAGTACTAAACCTTGGACAGTTTGTCCTCCTCTGTCTGGACGGCTATCCTGCCCCCACAAATAAGGACACGCCAACCGTTACGGTGAGCAGGGGGCTATTACACAGAAAGGGCCTGTCATAAAACTCCACTCACCGGTGCGTCAGAATACGGCGTTGTAACATCACGTCATCTCAACAGGTTCCGCCAAGCATAGCTAATGATAGTTTCCATTTTACGCCTTGAATCTGTGTGTGAGTCTTTCAGACAAACAGACTGAGTGATTCATCCACTCAGCTTTTCTGACAAGGGTATAGACGAGAGAGAGACTGATGGAGTTTAGCTCTATAATAAACTACCCTAGTGGTTTTACCGTCTCACTATAATCACCGATAATGTTACTCATGGTATTTATTGGCATTTTAATGTCTTATTTTTTATGGTGGCTCTGCAACGGATGCAAACTCGTCGATATTTTGACATCTTTTTGTCAGAGTGCATTTCATACAGGCCCCAGTGAGACACATTGCTACAGTAGCATAGTCTAAATTGTTAGCTGGGCGTTTTATGATTGCCCAAACACTTCAGTAGTATGCGGAGTAACAGCACTGCAGTCACGTGAAAACTGCATTAATGTACGGGGATGTGCAAGGAGACTATGGTGGGAAAGGACATGTTCACTTTGGCATAAGAGGCAATAATGAAAATGACATGATACATTGGGCTGTTGGCCAGAGTCCAATACGACAAAATGGCTTGAGAATGAAACTGGGCTAAACAACGTGTGGCCATCGGTCTTCGTGACAGGGCCACACCCTGTGGAGCCACTACGGTCAGATCCCAGAGGACAGTCTGGCACGAGAAGGGATCCAAACCAGATTGCTTACGGTTGCATTCCACACCTGAGCCATTTGTCTCTTACTGGCAACACTGAAGGTGGAAATACAAGTACTATAGTCTGAAACCAAGTTTATGACAAAGGTACAGTGATGGAGGTTTTACATGGTCTTTCTGCTGACATATCACAGTAGCTGATAGATCCTATTTCTTATGGTCAAGGATTTGGTGACAATCAGAAGTCCTTCAGAAGCTATGTTATCGAGTACATTTGAAGACCATTGACTCTAGATGCCCATCCAAGCCCTTGTCTTACCATTGGTTCATGTAGTGCTAAATAGGTGAGATAAATCACAAGGTCTGGGTACGGACCTGAAATGTATTCCCATTTAATTAGCTTGAACAGAGGGGGGGGGGCCTTGGGGAAAGCCCACAATCTAATATTTACAGTTGCATGACAGCTGAACCCCCAAAAATATCCAGTCGGGAGAACTTTTCACAGATTTGTCCCAAATACTTCCTGCCAGACACAGTTGGTTTTAAACCCTCTACTAGCTGACCTATGTATTAATAATTTAGGGTAGACACCGCATGAGATTTTCACAACACCTCTGAGCAACATCCAGAGAGCCTTTTGCCTTTTCTATCCGTCAGCTGAAAAGGCACTCAGGATTGAGGATGGGGATTTCTGGTATTACCTCAGGTTCAGCGTAGAGGCCAACCAGATGGGACATCATTAGGTAATGGACCTTGTTTGATAAACAGCACAACGGATGCACTTTCATCAGCAATTAAGTATTAAATCACGGAAAGGAACCAACGTTGTATGTTCTAGAATCTCAAAAAATGAATTTACACTTTTTCGGAAGTAGAATTTTTCATTCAGAAGTGGGAGGAGCTTATTTGATTTGCAGCGACGTCATCCAAACCGGAGGGTTCCTAAATGGACAGACACAGGAGAGGTGAGGCATTTCAATGAGGAGGACTTGGAAGAGAGACTGTTTTAGTACCTGCTGAGTCACTTAATGGGGACGAAGGAACGCACATTGAGAGCCATTACAGTCATCCATTTTGAATGGAAAATGGCGGCAGTACCTTCATTGATGGAAAAACTGGCCAGCTGTCACATCATTTTAGCCTAATTAAATTAGATGCTGTCGCCTCAGATGGCCTTTCGCCATAATAATAATAAATTCATTAACCCCTTAACCCCATTCAAATGCTCCCTCTCGCTACCTGGTTGTATACTGGACCATCAAACACAATGCTCAACACCCTCGTAAAATGACAGAGCGCCATATGTGTACGCTTGACTGTTTATAAAAGACCAAATAAAATAAAGAATAAAATACAAAAGAGAGGGCTATTAAATGGATAAAAGCAAACTGATTAAAGACCTTGTTGGTTTACATTGACTCAATCTGCTTGTTGGCTATTATACCAAATTTCATAGTCGGTCGAAAGCACACTGCTGTCTGCACAGTGGCAGGAGAATTTATTCACACTTAAGACATGGTAGAATGTGTCACACCTTCAGCTTGTGATGTCATGGAGGCTTCCGGCCGAAGGGACAGAGGGATTGTGTCAGTGGCAACATGCATCTCTTTCTAATGCATTCCCATGGCATCCCACAAGACAATATACATCCTGGCCATGACATCTAATTAGCTCTGCAGATGGGGCTTGGTGGCGGCGAGAATGACTGCTGCAAGACCACACATACAAAGCAGGCCTTTATAGGCCAGGGAAAGAGAGAGCTGCTGGCCCCTGAGGAGAGGGGGATGAGCTATTGTCAGGCCACTGCAAGATCTTTCAAAAGATGATCTACACCAAAACCTTGTCCCTGCATGCCATATGAGCCAGTGGTCTTCCTCTGGGAAATAATATCAACATTTTGCATGTCATTTAAAATTAGTCACCACAGTGCAGAGCCACTGATTAGCATGTTAACAAACATCTCCATCTCCCATTGTTGAGGAATAAATGAAGAGGCTCTCGTGGAGATCCACCAATAGACTGCAAGAGGATTTCCGCTAAATGTGTCAGAGTAATATTCTTGATAGTGTCCTACTTAATTATAAATCCCTGAGGAGTGGAAAAATGAGACAACTTTACATATCGTATTTATATAATTTAATGAAAACAGAATAAATGGTATATTTCTGGCATAAGATAGTCCAGTAATTTGAGAACCCCTGCAGATAGTCAGCCTCAGAGTCAACTATAAAATATGATAAAAGTTTCCTTTGGTTGATTATTCCATTACGTTAATTATACACAATGCATTGTTTATTTTTTTATTTATTTAACTAGGCAAGTCAGTTAAGAACAAATTCTTATTTAAAATGACGGCCTACCGGGGGGCCATGGGTTACCTGCCTTGTTCAGGGGCAGAATGACAGATTTTTACCTTGCCTTCTCAGGGATTCGATCCAGCAACCTTTCGGTTACTGGCACAACGCTCCAACCACTAGGCTACCTGTTGGTTACTGGCACAATGCTCCAACCACTAGGCTACCTGTTGGTTACTGGCACAACGCTCCAACCACTAGGCTACCTGTTGGTTACTGGCACAACGCTCCAACCACTAGGCTACCTGTTGGTTACTGGCACAACGCTCCAACCACTAGGCTACCTGCTGGTTACTGGCACAACGCTCCGACCACTAGGCTACCTGCTGGTTACTGGCACAACGCTCGGACCACTAGGCTACCTGTTGGTTACTGGCACAACGCTCCAACCACGAGGCTACCTGCTGGTTACTGGCACAACGCTCCAACCACTAGGCTACCTGTTGGTTACTGGCACAACGCTCCAACCACTAGGCTACTTGTTGGTTACTGGCACAACGCTCCAACCACTAGGCTACCTGTTGGTTACTGGCACAACGCTCCAACCACTAGGCTACCTGTTGGTTACTGGCACAATGCTCCAACCACTAGGCTACCTGCTGGTTACTGGCACAACGCTCCAACCACTAGGCTACCTGCTGGTTACTGGCACAACGCTCCGACCACTAGGCTACCTGCTGGTTACTGGCACAACGCTCCGACCACTAGGCTACCTGTTGGTTACTGGCACAACGCTCCAACCACGAGGCTACCTGCTGGTTACTGGCACAACGCTCGGACCACTAGGCTACCTGTTGGTTACTGGCACAACGCTCCAACCACTAGGCTACCTGTTGGTTACTGGCACAACGCTCCAACCACTAGGCTACCTGTTGGTTACTGGCACAACGCTCCAACCACTAGGCTACCTGTTGGTTACTGGCACAACGCTCCAACCACTAGGCTACCTGCTGGTTACTGGCACAACGCTCCAACCACTAGGCTACCTGCTGGTTACTGGCACAACGCTCCGACCACTAGGCTACCTGCTGGTTACTGGCACAACGCTCCGACCACTAGGCAACCTGCTGGTTACTGGCACAACGCTCTGACCACTAGGCTACCTGTTGGTTACTGGCACAACGCTCTAACCACTAGGCTACCTGTTGGTTACTGGCACAACGCTCTAACCACTAGGCTACCTGCTGGTTACTGGCACAACGCTCTAACCACTAGGCTACCTGCTGGTTACTGGCACAATGCTCCAACCACTAGGCTACTGGCACAACGCTCCAACCACTAGGCTACCTGCTGGTTACTGGCACAACGCTCTAACCACTAGGCTACCTGCTGGTTACTGGCACAACGCTCCAACCACTAGGCTACCTGATGGTTACTGGCACAACGCTCTAACCACTAGGCTACCTGCTGGTTACTGGCACAACGCTCCAACCACTAGGCTACCTGCTGGTTACTGGCACAACGCTCTAACCACTAGGCTACCTGCTGGTTACTGGCACAACGCTCTAACCACTAGGCTACCTGTTGGTTACTGGCACAACGCTCTAACCACTAGGCTACCTGCTGGTTACTGGCACAACGCTCTAACCACTAGGCTACCTGCTGGTTACTGGCACAACACTCTAACCACTAGGCTACTGGCACAACGCTCTAACCACTAGGCTACCTGCTGGTTACTGGCACAACGCTCTAACCACTAGGCTACCTGCTGGTTACTGGCACAACGCTCCGACCACTAGGCCACCTGCTGGTTACTGGCACAACGCTCTAACCACTAGGCCACCTGCTGGTTACTGGCACAACGCTCCGACCACTAGGCCACCTGCTGGTTACTGGCACAACGCTCCGACCACTAGGCCACCTGCTGGTTACTGGCACAACGCTCCGACCACTAGGCCACCTGCTGGTTACTGGCACAACGCTCTAACCACTAGGCTACCTGCTGGTTACTGGCACAATGCTCTAACCACTAGGCTACCTGCTGGTTACTGGCACAACGCCCTAACCACTAGGCTACCTGCTGGTTACTGGCACAACGCTCTAACCACTAGGCTACTGGCACAACGCTCTAACCACTAGGCTACTGGCACAACGCTCTAACCACTAGGCTACTGGCACAACGCTCTAACCACTAGGCTACTGGCACAACGCTCTAACCACTAGGCTACTGGCACAACGCTCCAACCACTAGGCTACCTGCTGGTTACTGGCACAACGCTCTAACCACTAGGCTACCTGTTGGTTACTGGCACAACGCTCTAACCACTAGGCTACCTGCTGGTTACTGGCACAACGCTCTAACCACTAGGCCACCTGCTGGTTACTGGCACAACGCTCCGACCACTAGGCCACCTGCTGGTTACTGGCACCACTCCGACCACTAGGCCACCTGCTGGTTACTGGCACAACGCTCCGACCACTAGGCCACCTGCTGGTTACTGGCACAACGCTCTAACCACTAGGCTACCTGCTGGTTACTGGCACAATGCTCTAACCACTAGGCTACCTGCTGGTTACTGGCACAACGCCCTAACCACTAGGCTACCTGCTGGTTACTGGCACAACGCTCTAACCACTAGGCTACTGGCACAACGCTCTAACCACTAGGCTACTGGCACAACGCTCTAACCACTAGGCTACTGGCACAACGCTCTAACCACTAGGCTACTGGCACAACGCTCTAACCACTAGGCTACTGGCACAACGCTCCAACCACTAGGCTACCTGCTGGTTACTGGCACAACGCTCTAACCACTAGGCTACCTGTTGGTTACTGGCACAACGCTCTAACCACTAGGCTACCTGCTGGTTACTGGCACAACGCTCTAACCACTAGGCTACTGGCACAACGCTCTAACCACTAGGCTACTGGCACAACGCTCCAACCACTAGGCTACCTGCTGGTTACTGGCACAACGCTCTAACCACTAGGCTACCTGTTGGTTACTGGCACAACGCTCTAACCACTAGGCTACCTGCTGGTTACTGGCACAACGCTCTAACCACTAGGCTACTGGCACAACGCTCCAACCACTAGGCTACCTGCTGGTTACTGGCACAACGCTCTAACCACTAGGCTACCTGTTGGTTACTGGCACAACGCTCTAACCACTAGGCTACCTGCCGGTTACTGGCACAACGCTCTAACCACTAGGCTACCTGCCGCCCCACTGCCGCGCAACTGTGGATATGTCTTGAGATGAGTATCCAAGCTGATAAAGAGGGACTTTAATTTTCACCAAAAAAATGCCATTACGTCCATGTGAGTCACCTAACGATAAGAGCACAGTAAAGCAGAGAGTGGAGAGGGCCGGCTGAAGGAAACATTGACGGAACTTATCTAAGATCATTTATTCATAAAAAACAGAGAAGAGATAAAACGGCAGAAATATAAGTAACTTTTTTGTTTTCAGTAACTTTTATGAATACAATAAGTTCTCATTTTCCTACTCCTCCTCAGCGCTTTATAATTTAAGTAGGACACTCATCCAGAATATTACAGTATAACGTGTCAGAGACACAATAGGAACTGTGATGTTTCCATTCTAAAATGGTGGGAAGAGCCCATTGACATCTGGATTGCCAACAGAATGAAAGCCGTTTACTGTTTATCCAGTGTGAGCTGACAACTCACTAATTGCTATGTTGGGATATAATGATAATGGTGTGACAGCGGCTGGTAGCTTAGCGGTTAAGGGCGATAAACAAGTAACTGAAAGGTTGCCGGTTTGAATCTCCGAACCGACTGGGTGAGACGTCTGTCAATGTGCCCTTGAGCAAGGTGCTTAACCCCAATTGCTCTGGCTAAGAGTGTCTGCTAAATGACAAATAATCTCTAATACTACAGATCTAAGAGGTAGATCTGGAAAGCTGTGAGGTGTTTCATGCACAGTACCACTGGTTTTAATACTAGAGAACAAAGATGTGCTGGATGGTCCTGTGTACCACACAGTACCACTGGTAATCTCTAATACTAGAGAACAAAGATGTGCTGGATGGTCCTGTGAGGTGTAGCTTCATCACAGTACAGTACCAAAGATGTGCTGGTAATCAAAGATCTATGGTCCTGTGGGGTGTATACTAGAGAACAAAGATGTGATGGTCTGGATGGTCCTAATACTACAGAACAAAGATGTGATGGTCCTGTGTAGCTTCATCACAGTACCACTGGTAATCTCTAATACTAGAGAACAAAGATGTGCTGGATGGTCCTGTGAGGTGTAGCTTCATCACAGTACCACTGGTAATCTCTAATACTAGAGAACAAAGATGTGCTGGATGGTCCTGTGGGGTGCTTCATCACAGTACCACTGGTAATCTCTAATACACAAAGATGTGCTGGATGGTCCTGTGACTGGTAATACCACTGGTAATCTAATACTAGAGAACAAAGATGTGCTGGATGGTCCTGTGAGGTGTAGCTTCATCACAGTACCACTGGTAATCTCTAATACTAGAGAACAAAGATGTGCTGGATGGTCCTGTGAGGTGTAGCTTCATCACAGTACCACTGGTAATCTCTACTAGAGAACAAAGATGTGCTGGATGGTCCTGTGATGTAGCTTCATAATACTGGTAATCTCTAATACTAGAGAACAAAGATGTGCTGGATGGTCCTGTGAGGTGTAGCTTCATCACAGTACCACTGGTAATCTCTAATACTAGAGAACAAAGATGTGCTGGATGGTCCTGTGAGGTGTAGCTTCATCACAGTACCACTGGTAATCTCTAATACTAGAGAACAAAGATGTGCTGGATGGTCCTGTGAGGTGTAGCTTCA
Source organism: Oncorhynchus masou masou (assembly GCF_036934945.1). Lineage (NCBI taxonomy): Eukaryota > Metazoa > Chordata > Actinopteri > Salmoniformes > Salmonidae > Oncorhynchus > Oncorhynchus masou. Next base: position 78,492,382 of record NC_088239.1, on the reverse strand, counting down.
TCACAGTACCACTGGTAATCTCTAATACTAGAGAACAAAGATGTGCTGGATGGTCCTGTGAGGTGTAGGTGTAATCTCTAATACTAGCAAAGATTCATCACAGTACCACTGGTAATCTCTAATACTAGAACAAAGATGTGCTGGATGGTCAAAGATGTGAACAAAGATGGATGGTCCTGTGAGGTGTACCACTGGTAATCTTCATCATGGTCCTGTGAGGTGTAGTACCACTGGTAATCTCTAATACTAGAGAACAAAGATGTGCTGGATGGTCCTGTGATGGTCATCACAGTACCACTGGTAATCTCTAATACTAGAGAACAAAGATGGTGGTCCTGTGAGGTGTAGCTTCATCACAGTACCACTGGTAATCTCTAATACTAGAGAACAAAGATGTGCTGGATGGTCCTGTGAGGTGTAGCTTCATCACAGTACCACTGGTAATCTCTAATACTACAGAACAAAGATGTGCTGGATGGTCCTGTGAGGTGTAGCTTCATCACAGTACCACTGGTAATCTCTAATACTACAGAACAAAGATGTGCTGGATGGTCCTGTGGGGTGTAGCTTCATCACAGTACCACTGGTAATCTCTAATACTACAGAACAAAGATGTGCTGGATGGTCCTGTGAGGTGTAGCTTCATCACAGTACCACTGGTAATCTCTAATACTAGAGAACAAAGATGTGCTGGATGGTCCTGTGAGGTGTAGCTTCATCACAGTACCACTGGTAATCTCTAATACTAGAGAACAAAGATGAACAAAGATGCTGGATGGTCCTGTGAGGTGTAGCTTCATCACAGTACCACTGGTTTATCATTGTACTAAAACTTATACTAAGTTTTGCTATTGACATCCAATTTTAAGTCAAGGAGAACGTCAAATCAAATCACTGCCTAGGTTAGGGAAGACTAAAATTACCAATTTCAGCCAAACATCATATCTCAAGGTCATTGTAGAGAACACAAAGACTGAAGATCAATGTCGGGGAGGCAGCACCCAGCACTGTTTGTTTGAAATCGAGAAAAACTGCAAAAAAACTCCACCCAGGTTAAAGTTCCCATGTAGTCAAAAGAATTGTAACTTTGAACTTTGCAAAGCAGAATATAAAAGGCTGAATTGTGGCTATTCAGCAGATCAGTAAAGTAATGAAGCTTGTTGATATGGAGCTGAGCTTAGGCCAACTTATAAACTAGCTCAGTGGAAACTAACTAATACCCTGGTGCCATTGAATTATGAAAAGTAATCCCATCTCAGTGGTCATATGAAATGCAACTACTTTCTATTACACCCACTTCCTCTTCCAGTTCTTCCTCTTCATGTCATTAACATTCAGTATATTACGTAATGTAATCATGCCTATTTGCGCTGTACGGCCAATATACAATGGCTAGGGGCTGTTCTTACGCACGACGCAATGTGAAGTGCCTGGATACAGCCCTTAGCTGTGGTATATTGGCAATATACCACAAATCCCCGAGGTGCCTTATTGCTATTATATACTGGTTATACTGGTTACCAACGTAATTAGAGCAGTAAAAATAAATGTTGTCATACCCATGGCCGTGACATACCACGGCTTTCAGCCAATCAGCATCCAGGTCTCAAACCACCTGGTTTCTAATTAACATTAAATCTCAGTGGGATACATGGAGAACAGTATGTATGGAACAGTGAACACTACGGATGCCTGTTAAGCTCAGCATTCGGATCACGGAGGGCGACATCGTGGTATATCAGCTCTTCTCTATGAGCCACAATGATTCATGTGGAAATGGGAACAGAAAATACATACTGCAAAAGTCTGTCTCTCAAAACAAGATGGCTTCCTTACCTACTGCCTACTCAGTTCTGGCCTCTATGCGGAATAACTCATTAGCTTGGCTTGAGATTCATGTTCTGCTGTGCTACTGTAAATATACTGTTTCCTGATGAGACTGTGTTGAGAAGATTGCCGAAGGGGCAATTTACCCATGAAAGGCTTTCTAAAACAGAACAGGAAGGACCACTGGGTGTGTATGGGTGTTATCTGTCAAAGCGAGGCCGAGACCCTTCTGTTCTGTGAATGCACTCCAAAGCCGAGTTTTGCTGAGAAAGCCATATTTAATAGAAATAACTAAATTATACAGAACTCGAGTGAAGAAGTTACTTTAACTTAAGGCTAAACCAAATTAGCAAGGGAATTGTGACAATGGGATGAAGACAAAACGAGTAGTTCCTAACATTTCAGTTCAGCCCAAACGGAATGTCAAATGGAATGTCAAATGGATTGTCAAATGGATTGTCAAATGGATTGTCAAATGGAATGTCAAATGGAATGTCAAATGGAATGTCAAATGGATTGTCAAATGGATTGTCAAATGGATTGTCAAATGGATTGTCAAATGGATTGTCAAATGGATTATCAAATGGAATGTCAAATGGATTGTCAAATGGATTGTCAAATGGATTGCTATTAGGAAACATCCAAAGAAAATGCATTTAAACATTAGATAAAAAAGGATGCACCGATTGTATTGTAAAGGTCTAGTCAACCATGCCATGTGTTTCAAACAGAGTCATTTTTAATACTTTCTTTTCCGTGAAAGTTTTTGCAGAACAATTACAGGTGTGTTGTAGGTGGTCTCATACACACATGCAGTAATTTAGGAATGTCTGGCAGACAACTTTGATACACCTCCACAGACGGACATGGCATCCGTATTAGCATATTTGTTAGCTTCCTTCCCGTTTTCTAATTTGCTCAATGTGTCGAAGGCAAATACGAATCACTATCACTTCTCCCATGCTTCCTGGTAGGACAGCTGACCTGCTTTCTTTGTATTGATTAGGTCTGAGATTACCAAAGCAGGGGATCACATTTCCAATTTAAAGCCCGAACAATTGATCATGCAGCTTAAAAAGGGGAGAACGTCTTGCCTCAGAGCAGCCCTTGATTCTACTAATGCGCGCATATGAAGCAGACACGCTACATTGGTCTTTCAATTTCTAAAATGTGCCTTCGCTGTGGTGGAACAAGCCAATTTTTATTTATTTAATTGAACCTTTATTTAACTTGGCAAGTCAGTTAAGAACAAATTCTTATTTGCAATGCTAATGAGTTATCTATTGTCATCCAGGCATAACCCCCCCCCCCCCCCCCCAAGAAAACCATAGTTTGAGTGACATGCATATTTCTCAAGTTAGGATTTGGCCAGCTGTGTATGGTATGGTAACCATCACTAGTTCTAGATCTCAAGGCACATCAGTGAACAATCGTCAAGTGAGAATTAATTACTCTGGAGACTAATTTGCATGAGGAAATGCACCTAGGGAAGGAAGCCACAAAGAACCACAATATCTCCCCCAACTCACTCAGACCCACACCACCCCGTAGACTCAGACCCACAGCCACACCACCGAAGGTCAAATATAAATAACATCAACCTGACTGAAATGGGGACAGCCTCAATTAAAATCTCACGGGGAACAGGGAATAAAGCTGCATGAGGACAAAAGTACCGGTAGAGTCTGGCAGCTTTCCAGCAGTTATAACTCGGCGGCTTGCAAAGTCATGGTAGAGAGCCGCTTAGCAGTCAGATAGCATTACTGGGATTGTCTTTCTCTGTGGCTCAGAGATAGAGGGGGAATCAATTAGTCTCCAGCAGGCTCTGACCTTGAAATGGAGCTCCGGTCTGGCAGGAGGAAGTCCCACTGCACCGCAGCATTTAGTTTTAGGAAGTCGTGCATCATCAGCTATTGATTTTTCATATTTTCTGGAAATTACTGGAAATCATGAGGAAGCTAGTATTGGGGGCCCTTTGGCTGCTCACTTCCTGGTCAACATGGGCTAATTTCAAATATGCAGATGAGAACATATGCATTCTGTTTGGTGAGATGCTAAGGGAAATAAGAACCAGCATGGTATCACGACGGTTTACTGCATCGGATGTGGTGTATGGGACAGCTATGGTAAGGGACAGCTATGGTAAGGGACAGCTATGGTAAGGGACAGCTATGGTAAGGGACAGCTATGGTAAGGGACAGCTATGGTAAGGGACAGCTATGGTAAGGGACAGCTATGGTAAGGGAAGCTATGGTAAGGGACAGCTATGGTAAGGGACAGCTATGGTAAGGGACAGCTATGGTAAGGGACAGCTATGGTAAGGGACAGCTATGGTAAGGGACATGTTTATGCAGTAGCAACTAATGTTTTATCTTATTAGCACTAACTGCCTGTGGTGGTTTTAAAAGGGAGTTTCTGTTTCTTAAACACACACATGCTGGTAATTCTTCAGAAGCTTTAGTCATGGCTACAAGCGCTACACTTCACAGCATGTCTGCTTTCAGACAGAGGGCTAAGCAACATGCACTATTATTCTCAGCATAGAGTTGTACAATAGAAAAAGCATCACGTTTTAAAATGCTTTAAAAACATGTCGAGTTAATGACCTTTTTGGGTTGTGTATTGCCGTAGGGTACACTGAACTATTTCACTGAATAGCATCACATGGATGTTTCCTTTCTGCCTGCTGGTACTCAATAGGTTGACGTGCACCATCACATTATGTGTCTCCCTTAATAAAAGACACGTGCTTACTGTAGTTAATAGTTCTGCGTTTGTCTTAATCCGACACCAAAGTTCAGAATCCTTTCTAGATTAAATGTCAAAAGGCTAAAAAGGCTGTCAAGTTCTTCTGCTCTTACATGTGTCAGATGACACAGTTCCATACAACACAGACCAAACGTAATGTATTAACTCAAGACAAGAGTCAACTGTGAGCAAACTAAAATACATAGGAATTACAAAGTGTGGCGTACTTACAGAACTTCGGGACAATAATGTCATTAGATTCCACAGTAGTTTGGGAGTAGGTTGGTTTTCCCTTGCTCATTGGTTTTAGGGTGGTAGAGGGCCCAGGCTGGGTGGGCGGGCCCGTGCGGTACCTCAGTGCAGAGGTAGGGGTGTACTGAGTCACTCCGGTGGGTTTTCCCTCTACTATGACCTCAGGCTGTCCTGTGGTGGTGGTTGTCGGCGTGGGGACGGGGGAGGGGTGGGGAAATGACAATGGCAGATCCCTTGTGGGGTCAGCATAGATGGGGTCTTGTCCTCTGCGATCTGGGCCCAGGTGGGTGGGCGGCTCGTACTCAAAGATTTTGTCCACAAAGACCCACTTGAGGCCGGCGGTGCAGAGAGCCAGACTGAGCAGGCAGGCCAGGATAGGGAGGATGCAGATTTTCTCTGAGCGCAGGCAACCACGCACCTGTTCCATCTCTAAGCACACACAGCAGGTCCCTGCCAAGCCCAAGAATCCCAGGGGCCTTGCTGGTTCTCCATCGACACCCTCCTCCCCACCCTCACCACCTGCTGCAGACTCCGCCTCCTCTGGGGCTTGTCCTGGATCGGCGCAGGAGAGGGTGGGGGATGATGATGATGATTTGGGAAGGACGACCAGCCCGGCGGAGGAGTCCACCGCCTCCACTCCTTCAGTCATCCTCCCTTGTGCTCTCGCCCTCTCTCTCCCTCTCTCTCCCTCCCTCCCTCTCTCTCTCACGCCGAAGGATCTCTGGACGCCTGTACTCAACTCAAAGAGCACGGCAGCTGGCTGGTATCGTAAAGTGTGTTGTCCATTATCAGATCACAGTGGTGGGGGTTGGTGGGAGATGGAGGATGCTTTTCACAGCAGTGTGGGGTAACCTTGTTAACGTCTGGGAAGTAAGCCGACAAGACTTCCGTACCGGGGGGAAAGAGATTGTCTTTGCAGGTTTGCTATCACAGCATTCTCACGGGAAACGTGTACACACGAAAACAAGTCCAGAAATAGAAACATCAAAGTCTGAGCTACAACAAAAGTGTTTTTTTCCCATAGATCTCTTGCGTGGTTCAGTTCCCTGTCCAGGACGAGTAGTGCGCTCACTCACCTGAGGACTTGAAGAGTGGAGCCGGCTGCTGTGTGAACGCTATTGGCAGGATGCGGCTGCAGATGGGACAGAGCAGAACGGCACTGCAGTGGCAGGAGCAACATGCCGTCTGTCTGTCTGTCGGTCTGTTTGTCTGCACAAGCAGCAGCCTAGTGGGGCTGAATCATCAGGGAGCAGCAGGTGCCCTTCCTCTCAGCAGCGCCGGAGAAACAGATAATTAGTGGAGAGAGAAACACACTCGTACATCGCGGAAGGAGAGACAATTCAGGACACTCCCCTTTTCCTCCTCAGCACTACACTCCTCTCTCTCTCTCACCCTCTACCTCTCTCTCTCACCCTCTACCTCTCTCTCTCACCCTCTACCTCTCTCTCTCACCCTCTACCTCTCTCTACAAGGGCTCTCCTACTCTGAGGTATTGTCCACGCACTTTTCTCAGGCTGCTACCAGTCTGAACACAAAGCACACAGCTAAGCAAGTTCGTACTTGATCCAATTAGGGGGAATGGCAACGAATCACAGTCAAACAGACGGCTCTGGCCTCTCTCTCCCTCCCTCCAGCGCTCTCTCCCTGGACCATTGATTATGTTAATACAAAAGGGTGTTTTTTTTGTCAAGGGGTGGTAGCCAGTGAAACAGACATTTGATCCGTCCCAAGGGAACTGAGCTATTGTTTTATGGCTCCTCTCAGAATCCTCCTTCATTGGCGTGAATGAAAGGGGAAAAAAAACGACTGAAGGAATATTTCAATCATTGTCAAATAAAATAATACCAATCACCTGATTTACCAAACTTTTGGTTTATTTTTCAATAAATCACATTTACTGCTATGACGCTTTGTAGCGCTGACTCAGGGGATAAAGAACCACGTTAAGACAATGTTGAGGCACTATCGAGGAACTGACTCCATGAGGTGTATCAAGAGTGCGAGAAAATCGACATTTTATTCAAACATACATACAGTGGGGCAAAAAAGTATTTAGTAAGCCAACAATTGTGCAAGTTCTCCCACTTAAAAAGATGAGAGAGGCCTGTACTTTTCATCATTGGTACATTTCAACTATGACAGACAAAATGAGAAGAAAATAAAAATCCAGAAAATCACATTGTAGGATTTTTTATGAATTTATTTGCAAATTATGGTGGAAAATAAGTATTTGGTCACTTACAAACAAGCAAGATTTCTGGCTCTCACAGACCTGTAACTTCTTCTTTAAGAGGCTCCTCTGTCCTCCACTCGTTACCTGTATTAATGGCACCTGTTTGAACTTGTTATCAGTATAAAAGACACCTGTCCACAACCTCAAACAATCACACTCCAAACTCCACTATGGCCAAGACCAAAGAACTGTCAAAGGACACCAGAAACAAAATTGTAGACCTGCACCAGGCTGGGAAGACTGAATCTGCAATAGGTAAGCAGCTTGGTTTGAAGAAATCAACTGTGGGAGCAATTATTAGGAAATGGAAGACATACAAGACCACTGATAATCTCCCTCAATCTGGGGCTCCACGCAAGATCTCACCCCATGGGGTCAAAATGATCACAAGAACGGTGAGCAAAAATCCCAGAACCACACGGGGGGACCTAGTGAATGACCTGCAGAGAGCTGGGACCAAAGTAACAAAGCCTACCATCAGCAAGGGCATTGAAGATGAAACATGGCTGGGTCTTTCAGCATGACAATGATCCCAAACAAACCGCCCGGGCAACGAAGGAGTGGCTTCGTAAGGAGCATTTCAAGGTCCTGGAGTGGCCTAGCCAGTCTCCAGATCTCAACCCCATAGAAAATATTTGGAGGGAGTTGAAAGTCCATGTTGCCCAGCAACAGCCCCAAAACGTCACTGCTCTAGAGGAGATCTGCATGGAGGAATGGGTCAAAATACCAGCAACAGTGTGTGAAAACCTTGTGAAGACATCAAACGTTTTCTGTACCTCTGTCATTGCCAACAAAGGGTATATAACAAAGTATTGAGATAAACTTTTGTTATTGACCAAATACTTATTTTCCACCATAATTTGCAAATAAATTCATAAAAAATCCTACAATGTGATTTTCTGGATTTTTTTTCTCATTTTGTCTGTCATAGTTGAAGTGTACCTATGATGAAAATTACAGGCCTCTCATCTTTTTAAGTGGGAGAACTTGCACAATTGGTGGCCGACTAAATACTTTTTTGCCCCACTGTAGTCACACCAATCATAATCCACATGTGTGTGTAATGAACAGACTATTATTACATGTTGCCAAAAGCATTACCAGTGGGCTTTAATTAAAAGTCTTAAGTATATATAATAATTAAAATCAGAGTTAAAGCCAGAAGACACATTCCATTAAAATAACCCAGTAGGGAGTCGTGGGTCCATCACCATCTAGTTACACTCATTATGAATACAGTTTTGTCATAGCTGAACGTGGTTCATTGTTCAGACTAGAGGCCAATTTCACAGCCTGGAATGCTGTGATCTTTTATCTAAATTCAATATAAAACATGTTAATGTTTTCAGCTTCGGAGGGTGTCTGTGGGGAAAAAAAGGGCTAGACGTCTGACCTTTGCACTATCCAGTCAAAACAAAAGAGATCGGGATGTGACCCCACTAAATCTGGCGTCCTAAACCAGTCATTAGCGCTAAAAGAACCCCTTCCCACAGGGACTCCTTACGGTACCTTCAGATGGATAAAACTCAGATGTGATACCTATCTACGAAGTCAGACCACTCATTACCATAAGACTAATCTTTAGTAGACTACTTTACTTCATACATGTATTACCACACCAAGTTAAACAGAGACCATCTCTTCATATGCTTTACTTTGAGTAACACACACACACACACACACACACACACACACACCTTACTTTAAGTTAAACAGTTTGGGACAGGCTGAATAGTAAATCACAAGAACAATATCTTGCTAATCCATGGGACAGAGAAGCAGTTCAACAGATCAGCTTCTTAACATTCGGGAGCACAGCTCAGAAAGGCACAATACACTCTACATTTACTACACCTATGGCTAGTTTGTCACACGGCCCAGGCGTATTGGCTTTGGCCCTCGAATCACGTCTGCCACAATGCAAGAGGAGCTGGGATTACTGTTAACAAAATCCACACTTTGCATGTCTGGCTTTAAGCACAATCCTCCAACGGTCCTGAGCAGCGACAGCTAGATGTGGAGAAATCCCCCAGTGAGCTGTTAAGCCCCCCCCGGTGCTAATAGGCTGGGAGGACAATCCAAAGACTAACAGTCTGAGAGAGAGCAAACGAAAGAGGGGGAAGTTTAACCAGAAGAGGAGCACGGTCAGGTCAATGACACACTTCCTATTGACACACAAATTACCCTCTTCAATCTTCAAAAGGAATTAATACCAGTAATAGCATCTACAGGACAGTATAGTGGCTTCCTGTCAAAGGGATATTCTCATCATGTGATTCTATACAGTACATATATGCAAATTTAAAAAGAGATGCTTCATAATAAATAAATAAATTCAGCAGATGCTTTTATCCAAAATGACAGTCATGCGAGCATACATTTTACATATGGGTGGTCCCGGGAATCTAACCCACTATCCTGACGTTGTAAGCACTATGCTCTATCAACTGAGCTATAGTGGACCACACATTTGATCATTAGAGGTATCTTTTATTCAAAAGCACCTCATACCTAGGACAAAACGCATGCCATAGAGGCATAGTGATTTGAATTACGCATGGTGAGTCACTGACAGGATAGAGAAACAGTTGGCGTGGCGACAGAGAAACAGTCGGCGTGGAGACAGAGAAACAGCCGGCGCGGAGACAGAGAAACAGTCGGCGCGGAGACAGAGAAACAGTCGGCGCGGAGACAGAGAAACAGTCGGCGCGGAGACAGAGAAACAGTCGGCGCGGAGACAGAGAAACAGTCGGCGTGGCGACAGAGCAGAGAAACAGTCGGCGTGGCGACAGAGAAACAGTCGGCGTGGCGACAGAGCAGAGAAACAGTCGGCGTGGAGACAGAGAAACAGTCGGCGTGGAGAGAGAACAGAGAAATAGTCGGCGGAGACAGAACAGAGAAATAGTCGGCGGAGACAGAACAGAGAAATAGTCGGCGGAGACAGAACAGAGAAATAGTCGGCGTGGAGACAGAACAGAGAAATAGTCGGCGTGGAGACAGAACAGAGAAATAGTCGGCGTGGAGACAGAACAGAGAAATAGTCTGCGTGGAGACAGAACAGAGAAATAGTCTGCGTGGAGACAGAACAGAGAAATAGTCTGCGTGGAGACAGAACAGAGAAATAGTCTGCGTGGAGACAGAACAGAGAAATAGTCTGCGTGGAGACAGAACAGAGAAATAGTCTGCGTGGAGACAGAACAGAGAAATAGTCTGCGTGGAGACAGAACAGAGAAATAGTCTGCGTGGAGACAGAACAGAGAAATAGTCGGCGTGGAGACAGAACAGAGAAATAGTCGGCGTGGAGACAGAACAGAGAAATAGTCGGCATGGAGACAGAACAGAGAAATAGTCGACGTGGAGACAGAACAGAGAAATAGTCGGCGTGGAGACAGAACAGAGAAATAGTCGGCGTGGAGACAGCTCTGCAAACCAACTGATGTCTATGGAATCAGATCACAGGTGCCGTTATGAAATAAACTCAATTTGGAGGGGATAGTTTATCATCTAATACCACAAATTGTCAAGGGTGTCAAACTGTGTTCAAGATGATACAGACCATACGACAGAGGGAAGGGGGGGAGGAGGGGGCTACTGAACATGCATTTCAAATGCACGGGACGAAACAGATCAAAGATGTGACAAATGTGACAAAGCAAGTATAATTTCAAGGGTAGCAGTGAACTGCAGTCATACACATTTTGAGGACACAGTAAAATTTCAGGAATATCTAAAGAGACATATTCTGGGAAAATGACTTTCACACACTGGATAAATTAGTTCTGTTTCATTATAACAGACAGACAGCAGTTGCAGTAAGGTCAAACTAATTCATTGGATGGAGTCAGATTATAGAAAACCTAGTCAAGGTCAAAGGTTAAGCCAAAAGGTGTTTCCAACTATTCTTGGATTGCCAGATATCATCCTAAAGTAGACCACAACCATGTCCATAGGTTCTTTAGGTCAGTGTATCCAAAATAGTTGAAGACAATGAATGTTTAATCCATTCTTGGCTAGAAGGTAGTCCGCTTTAAAATCTGGTTTTTGAACTTGATCAAAAGACCAAAGGGTGTATTTGTAACATTCTGTGTAATCTTTCCTCCTCCAACTCCTTACGTAATGGTCATTGGTGTATCTAACGCTTGAAAGCAAAATTCTCATCCAAGAAGTAATCGTGTCTGCTACAACCGTTAAGAGATGTTTATTCTTCGAATAAGTGCAGAAAAATCAGTAATGTGCCTCTAAATCTAAAATGAAAACGGACACCCTCGCCTGTGGTAATTATTCTGCCGGCTAAATGGGAATAAATTAATTTTTCCTTTTACATGCAGTCGTTCGCAGGAAGTTCAATCCATTATTTATGTCAGAAAAGAGGAGACAGAGGGACCTGACCTAGTAAAATCCCAGCGTACACTTCAAAGCCAGCCAGAGTAACTGCCTATTGGCAGGCAGAAGGATACCAGTGCATTAGGAGATGAGAATGTGCTTTTTCTTGCCAAAAACAGCCAAGCACAACTTTATTAACAAATACAGGTAGAGGTCTAAGAGGAGGCAGGCTAGAATTCAATAATGCTTCCATCTCTGCTGACGCTCCAACAATGAGGGGCTTTTAAATAGAGGGCAATTTTCATCTTGTCAGAGCGCTGCATCACTGGCAGGGACGAGACCACACAGAGATTACGCTGTAGCTAAACTCTCAATGTCTGTCAAGTCATTCAGGGTGGAATATATGGAGGGCTTCGAAATGTAGAAAATGGCCACTGGATAGTACCAGCCCTGGGTCCTATGTGATATAAAAAAGGAGGACTTGAGTAATTTCAGGGGATCGAATAAAGGAGAAGCTGGTTGTGCATTAGTGCCCTGGCTCGCTCTCCTCGCCTCCCCCTGTCCGCCAGCCTGGTGCCCGCGGTAGAGGCTCATTCGTCTCCCGGTTAAAATACCTCTGTGTACACACACTCCGCCCCATCCAAATTGTGCCTATAATGGAACTATGAGCAGGAAGTCAGTCATTCAATGGAGGAGAGGGGGGGAGGAGCTCCATTATCATTAGTGCCGCATGCACAGTCTCATTGTTTACTGTGGTCTTTAAGGACGGGGAGAGAAGGAGGCGGAGGCGAAAGAGAGGTTCAGCACTGCTCTTTGGGACAGCTCCTCTGTGACACTGTCTCAAAGTGGCAGGCTACAGCAGACTAGTGATAATCTATTGAGCTCTGCCTGAGGAGAGGAAAGGGGTGGGGGCAATGGCACTGTTTTTCTTGGGCTGGCTGATTGGGCTGTGAAGATGACGCTGCGAAATTTCATTTGTATGTTGCAGAAATGTTATTGAATGCTAATTCAATACCTAGATAATGACAAGTTTTACTGCTGGCCAGGGGTTCTCTAGGGAAGGAGTGAAATTAGTACCATTGGTAATTGCATATGCTTCTTTTCGAAGCCGAACAGTATGTGAATAGAGGATAAATATATGTGCTCTACAGAGAAGGTTTGTGTGTGCGAGTGTTCCCATGTGGTGTGTGCGAGTGTTCCCATGTGGTGTGTGCGAGTGTTCCCATGTGGTGTGTGCGAGTGTTCCCATGTGGTGTGTGCGAGTGTTCCCATGTGGTGTGTGCGAGTGTTCCCATGTGGTGTGTGCGAGTGTTCCCATGTGGTGTGTGCGAGTGTTCCCATGTGGTGTGTGCGAGTGTTCCCATGTGGTGTGTGCGAGTGTTCCCATGTGGTGTGTGCGAGTGTTCCCATGTGGTGTGTGCGAGTGTTCCCATGTGGTGTGTGCGAGTGTTCCCATGTGGTGTGTGCGAGTGTTCCCATGTGGTGTGTGCAGCCCACTGTTGTAAAATTGGAGGCCCATAAAATAACAGGATTCTGCAACTTCCTCTGTAAGTACATGGAGAGCAACAACTGAAGCAAACAAAGAGATTTGAACTTGAAAGCCACAGTGTGTTTGGTTTTTTTCTCTGTTACTTACACGCTATCTTGACTGATCTGTAAGAAAATAGCTACATTTGCAGTTTTTGCCCTTTTCGATCGTCAAACATCAGAATATAAATTAACTACAGTGATGATAGAAGACAAATAACACCAAAAGACAACCCTGAGAGCCAACGCGGCAAATAAAAATAAAAAGGGCATTCTTTATCAAATAAAATGCAAATGACCAGAAAAACGAGCTGGAAAAAATTAGAGAGGACACAATGCCGGGTGTTGCATGAATAAGTGACTACAGAGAATTTGGGAGTGAGTTGCCGTTTCGTTGGAAAGTTAAAAGCAATATTGATACTTGTGCGTCCATGTCGTATATCATGATTTATGGACTTCATCTAGTTTGTCAGAAAGTTGCATAAGGGCTTGTGTATCTTGCCGTTATCTAAGCTGGGGTGCAATTTCTCATTAGCGTCTCATTGTCTGATCAAAGACGGTTACTGTCAGTGGAAAGATAAGGAGATGGTGGTCTCCATGGCCTGCTTTCATGTGGAGGGGGAGAAGCACAGTAACACACACTGGCCTTGTGAAATACATCAAATACCAACCATTCCTTTTAAGAGCTTCCCCAATTCTCTACGGACACTAATTGGCTTTAGTGAATGAGAGACGAGCCAAATGTCCTCCTTCAGACTGATTGAAATGAACTCGTTTGCTTTCAGTATAATATATCAACGGGGGGGCAATCAGCAGCTCGTCCAAAATGAAAGGAAAACTTTGAGCAAACGGCGAGATGAAATGCACATTTCTCTGAAAACGTTTGCCATTCTCACACATTTCTTCTTCTCCCTGCGATGTGATATAGAAGGGGAGAAGAGCCGTGTGCAGGTAAGAAGTGGACTGGGAGAGTTTCAGCAGCAGTATGCCTCTAACAGGATCCTAATTCATTATGCAGTGTAGGGAGGTACGGTAAAGTACCTATTCTCCAGTTCAGAGCCCTTTCCCAAATTGAACAGAGTGGGAGGCATATGGCATGACAGACTGCAGCATCCTGTTCTCCACTAGTATATTACAGTACTGGTCCAGGCAGCATCCTGTTCTCCACTAGTATATTACAGTACTGGTCCAGGCAGCACACTGTTCTCCACTAGTATATTACAGTACTGGTCCAGGCAGCACACTGTTCTCCACTAGTATATTACAGTACTGGTCCAGGCAGCACGCTGTTCTCCACTAGTATATTACAGTACTGGTCCAGGCAGCATCCGGTTCTCCACTAGTATATTACAGTACTGGTCCAGGCAGCATCCTGTTCTCCACTAGTATATTACAGTACTGGTCCAGGCAGCATCCTGTTCTCCACTAGTATATTACAGTACTGGTCCAGGCAGCATCCTGTTCTCCACTAGTATATTACAGTACTGGTCCAGGCAGCACCCTGTTCTCCACTAGTATATTACAGTACTGGTCCAGGCAGCATCCTGTTCTCCACTAGTATATTACAGTACTGGTCCAGGCAGCACGCTGTTCTCCACTAGTATATTACAGTACTGGTCCAGGCAGCATCCTGTTCTCCACTAGTATATTACAGTACTGGTCCAGGCAGCATCCTGTTCTCCACTAGTATATTACAGTACTGGTCCAGGCAGCATCCTGTTCTCCACTAGTATATTACAGTACTGGTCCAGGCAGCATCCTGTTCTCCACTAGTATATTACAGTACTGGTCCAGGCAGCACGCACTAGTATATTACAGTACTGGTCCAGGCAGCATCTCCA